>NC_057825.1:62549036-62873536 GCF_910594005.1 Cervus elaphus
GTGTCTGACTCTTTGTGACCCCATGGACTGTAGCTGGCCAGGCTCCTCTGTCCGTGGAATTTTCCAGTCAAGAATACTGGAGTGGGTTTCCATTTCCTTCTCCATGAGATCTTCCTGACCTAGGATCAGACCTGCATCTCTTGCATCTCCTGCATTGGCAGGTGAATTCTTTACCATTGCACTACCTGGGAAGCCCATCCTTTAGGCAATGTGCTCAGTACTCTGTAGTTCAGTCCAACTTTTTGTGACCCCATGGACTATAGCCCACCAGGCTCCTCCATAGAAATTTCCAGGCAAGAATACTGGAGTGGGTTGCCATTCCCTACTCCATTATGAAGCAATAAGTTAATCTAAAACACAGAATAGATTTTAATCTTATCAGTTATATGTTATGCAAAATACACTTGGTTAATTTCTAATCATGTCCTATTAAATCTGCACAATTATTGATCTTAGTTGTGAAAATCTAGAGATGATGATGCTTGTTGGCTTTATTAATTTGCATTATCAAGAAGCATTGTAAATTCCTTCTTATTTTGGAAAGTCACCACAGTTCTAAAATCTGATATTCACCCTTGTGGCTTTAAATGTTTATATCATTAGCACTTAAAGAATGCATCTGTCCCTTAGGGAGAGGGTTGTACGATCTAAGATCACAGAATCTGATGAAGAAAATAGAATTCTCAGTTTTCAGTGAGAGCCATAGATGTCACACACAAAAAGGATTACTTGTATTGGCTTGAATGACCCGTCCTCTTCCTATAGGCAGATCTATAAAGGAGCCACCATAATCAGAAGGTGTACTATTGAACAGGTTGTCAGAACTAGGAAAGTACATTAATTTGAATGTTTAATGGAACAACAGTTTTGTATGCTCAAACAAAGACTTTTTCCTACTATTTAGTAACTGTGAGAGTTTGGGTGCATCACTTTAACAATGTTTGGATTCTGCTCTAGAATTGGCAAGAGATTTAAAAAAAAGTGAGATATCAAGTATCTTAATACTCTTATTAAACAGTACAAATACTACAAGGGCTACAGTCAATCAATGGTACACTTTCATATGAACAATCAACTATCTATCAGTCATATCCTTCTAAACAGGTAACAAAAGGGGCGGAAAACTAAATCTGTCTGTCTGTCTGTCTGTCTATCTACATCCCTTTTTATTGTATCCAATGGTAGAGGAAGCAGAACTTTGAAGAAAGAAAACTGGGAGACATAAAAAGGAGAGCAAACTCCACCACTTCCACCCCACCACACATGCAACTCATTAAATGCACACAATTTGGCTTATGGAGATGGGGAAGAGATCCTTTGAAGAAATAGGAAAGAAACAAGATAATGCAGAGCCAGAGAACAAGAAAGAAAGGAAATTTCAAGAGGGAGGCAGCAATCATCAGAATTATATGTGGTAGAGAGGTTACATAGGGTATTGACCACAAAAAGACCCCTTGACCTTATAAGTCACATTTGAGAAAGGTGTTTGAGTGAATTGCAATGAGTACAACATAACTTTAGATAGTGAGAATGAGGTAGCTGGTCAAGAGCAGCCCACTTTATGGGGGCAGAAAAAAGAAGGAGGAAGTTGTTTCAATATAGCTTTGAGGCAGAAATCTTATTCTTTTCATGTAAATTCTTAAGCTTAAAGATTTAGAGAGATAGTGTAAAAATTATTTATTGAGCACATACTATGCATCTGACACTGTTTTTGGCACTAGAGACATAGCAATGAGAAAATGTGCAAAGATCATTGCTTCCTGTGATTTACACTCTAGTGGGAAGAGACAGGAAATAAAATAAGCAAAGTATGTCATTTGTTAGACGCTGATTTGTGCTTATAGAGGAGAAATATTCTCAAGGAACATTCAGTCTTTTGAGGAGGAGAAATACCTCTCCCTGTAAGGAAAAAGGTAAAAATGTCAAATGAAACCAGAGACTACTCTTTGGAGAGAACATTAGGAAAATAAAGTCATTTTTTACAAGAAAGTAGCCTTTTATCTACGCTTTTGTTTGTTCTTTTAGCGTGTGTTTGTCAGCATTTTACTGGGCACCTACCTCTGTCACTGTATTTATGCAGGAACTATGTTGGAAGACTCACTATTGATGTAAAATCTTGGTCCCTTAATTATGGATGGTGATCTAATTCAGTTACCAGGGTAGTACATTTTCCAATTATACATTCTATTGTCTCATTAGCTGTCATACGTCACTTCCATCTACCTATCAACTAGCGCATTTCACTTCATTATGTGCCCCCAGTCATCTTTAGTGACAACCGGCCTATCCTGAATTGTCACAACAAGCCCTGATTTCAAGTGGTGAACAATGTTCCAGTTGCATTTTCAAACAGGCTTATCTATGTGATTCAGCAAATCCACATAATAAAATTGATTTCATGCCCCTCTCCATATTTATATATGGTATATTCCTTTTAAGCATTGTTTTCAGAGTAACATCAAATTTTTCATGATGAGTGGGAGACTCTACATTTGTAGCCTCAAAATATAATGGCTCATATAGTTTCAATAGCTTGCCCAAAGTTGCCCAGCATATTAATGTCTTGATCAGAGTCTTGATAGATGAGTTTTCTAGAGTAGTTAGCAATTTCAGAACCATTAAGGTAGTTCTGGAAAGGATCTGTGAAAAAGGTCCCCGAAAGAGGAAAGACCACCAGAAAAAGCAGATTCATTCCGTATGAACTATATTCTGCCACAAGAGCTAAACTATCTTTTTCCTTCAGAATCCTGTTTGTTCCAAGATCCTAGTGTCATTTTCAGGCTTGGAGAGATACCAGTGTTCTCAACTGCATGAATCAAGTCCTTATGATTTACCATTTGAATCCATGAACTGAAATTGTGAAATGGTGCAAATTATCTCCTCCACATCTGAATTCTTGTATGCGATGTGTGAACATTGAGTCCTAGCTCCACCATTCTCCTTCTGACTCTGTGCTCTGCTAGATCTAGATGCTAAGATCCAGAAACCCCACAGCTTCCCTAACCTGAGACTTTGTCAAAGTTTCCTTCTCAGCTAAAGAATGTTGGTATTTGTCTCACTAGTCTTTTATGCTTCCAGCTCTTTCTTAGCGCAGACCTAGGCACTGCTGGAATTCCCCCTAACTGCCTGACATTTTTTAAAAGTCTTTCCCCACTCTTCCTTGGCCTGAAATATTCCAAAAGAACACTTCTAGAAGTTCCCAGTCAGAAAATGCCCCTCACTTATATAACCAGGAAAACTACCAATGCAATGCAGACAGTGGCCATTTTCAGGTTCTCTCATTCCTTTAGATTTTTTCAGTTGGGCTAATTTAATCCCCTCTCCCACACCAAACCCCTTCCCAAACTCCTGTTAACACACTTCTTAGTGATAGTAGGTAAAAGCATTAAATCCTAAAGGTTTCTGTTAAAGTTCTTCATTTTTCTTTTGCTAACAGGAGGAAGCTATGTGTTTCTGCTGGGTTTGCTAGTAATGGGATTTTCCCCCCTCTTTTCCTTAATACAGTTCTATAATTAATGCATGTTTCTTTGATTCTACATTTATATTTAACACATTTTAAAAGGTACAAAATGCCTTTTTAAAGATGCTTCTTCTTGTTCCCTCGTGATTAGTTGAGTACCGAGGAGCCATGTACAGATTAGAGAGGAACTCAAAGGAAGGAGGGGTAGGCTATTGACAGAGACTCCCCTGGAGCAGGAGCCCTTTGAAGGGGAAGTTCATGGACTTGGAAACTCTTGCACCACCTGCTGGTAATTTAGGAAAGCAATTAAATGCCAGACGTGGACTGACGCACTTGCTGTGGCATTTGGGAGCAACCACACTCTTTGGGTGTCATTTTATCATCAGAGTTTGGAGGGCTGACAGATGCTGAGCCTGTGCTTAAACTTATGGAAAACTTAGTTTTGGCATCTCACACCCCTGGAAAACTGGCTGATTTTGAAAAGAACCTTTTCTCCTCTTACCCTCAATTCACTCTAACAGAACCTCAGCGTGGCGAGGACTTCAGTCTCTTTGGATGCCTCTCTTCACTCCACTCCAACTCTGCCTCCTTGAGCAGGTTCCTAAGTGGCCTCTTTCTTCTCCAGCCCTTGTAGCTCTATCCCAAAGAATAATGTCTACTTTATCATTACTTGAAAGTACCCTGAGACATTTGATACTTGCAGAGACTTAGAGATCAGGGATTTCTGTGGTCCACAAATCATGGAAGGGGAAGGTCTAGAGAAAGCAAGGATCAGTGCAAGATAGAAGAGGAGCTTTTCTTCGTGTATCCAGGATACCCTGAGCGGCACCACTCCTGGGCTTAGTGAACATCCAGCCATCATTGCACAGATAAGGAAGCCACCAGAAGCCACTTAGCATGTGATTGCCACTCAGGGCAAACTGACCGTTATTCAGTAACTCTGAGACTTAAAGGATCTAGGTGATTTCTGCAGCTATAGTCCTCAAACCTTATAGTACATAAAAACCACCTGGGGAGCTTGTTAAATAGTTAGATACTCAGGCTTTGTCCCAGAGATCCAGATTTAATAAGTCTGAGTAGGACTCTGGAATTTACACTTCTAACAAGGCCTCCCAATGGTTCCGATGCTCAGACCACAGTTTTAGAAACACTGACAGCAGCCCATAGAGTAAGAATTCTCTCATTGCTTCCACTTCAAAAAGTATTTCTCCTATTATATCTTCTGTTCTTTTGTCTCATCCTTTTCGTTGTGGCTGTTTTTTTGTGAGAAAAGCAGGATTAGTATTAGAAAATTAGGGAATTTGGAAGAATAAAAAGAAAAATTAAATAGCATAATTGGAACTGATACCCAGAGATAACTCATGTTAAACTATTAGCCTTGGTTGTGTATTCTTCCAGAAATTCTGTATACATACACATTATATATATATATATATATATATATACACACACATATACATATGTATATATATATGTATATGAGAAGGGAATGGCAACCCACTCCAGTCTTCTTGCCTGTAAAATTCCATGGACAGAGGAACCCAGAGGGCTACAGACTATGGGGTCCTAAAAGAGTTGGACTGGAGGAGGAAATGGCAACCCACTCCAGTATTCATGCCTGGAGAATCCCATGGACTACAGTATATGGGGTCACACGAGTCGGGCACAACTGAGCGACTAAGCACAGCACATATATATATATGCACACACATATATAATTTATAGGTTGTTTTGTTCACTTATCAATACATCATCATACATCAATACATTTGCATGTTGGCAGATCCATACCATCTTCATTATCATTTTAATGGCTATTCCATTAGCCATATGTATGACTATTTAGTCAGTGCTTTAGTGATGAATGTTTAGCTTTTCCCAAAGACTTCTACCCTTATAAACAATCTTGATGAACATTCCTGTGTATATGCTTATTTGTTCAATTTTTCATTAGTACAAATTTCTAGTGGTGGAATTGTCAAGTTAAAGTGTAATAGATTTTAAAGCTTTTGATAAGTTGAAAAATGTCCCCCCAAAAATGTTTCTTGATTTGCCCTCTCAGTAGCACGTTATACGAGTGAGGAGACATACTCTTGCCAACCCAGATACTATAATTAGAAAACTATTACCCATATGTTCTGATATAAAAATATTTTATTTTTTAATTGTGCATTTATTTGACTCATAGAGATGATGAACATTTTTAACTATATGCTGTGCATTTATTTGACTCATAGAGAAGATGAACTTTTTTAACTATATGCTTGCCATTTGAAGTTTCTGTTTTAGAAATTGCTTATGCCCACTGTATTCTTGTAACGTTTGTCTTATTCTTATTAACTAGGAAGAACTGTTCACATATTAAGTGTATTAACTCTTTATGGCTATGTATTTCAAATACATTTCTTGAAACATTGTGTTTATGATTTTTAACTATTAATAATTTGGTTTGTTGTTATACAGATAATGATTTTTATGAGGTAAAAATATATTTTATTTTGGAATTTGTGTTCAACTTCACATGTGGAAAGACTTCTACTTCAAAATTATATTAATACTGACTTAAATTTTCTTCCAGTATATATTTATAGCTTATTTTTATGCATAGATCTTTAATCCATCTTTGATCTAAAGGTTAATTTTATTTTCCAAATTGTCAGTCTGTTGTCCTAACAGCTGTCAATCAATCCCCTTATTTTTATGAGAGAAAAGTTCTGAACAGCAATCTGAATATATACATGCATGATCTGGGAGAAACAGAACAAAATATCTCTTTAGACGGTGCTTCCTTACACGAGCTCATGGAAAGCTTTCTCTTGCAACTGCTTTTGAGACTTGCTAAGGTATATGACTTCTAGAAGAAGCTACCAGCCATCCCTTCCCACTATCTGCAGGTCAGTAGGTTTCCAAAGGCTGTTGTATCTCACATCAATCGACACGCAAAGAAGCAGATAACAAAAGCAACCCAGTATGGTTTAATGCCAAGATTTCGTTTGTAGACTTCAATGCCCTTCCATTCCCTCCCAGTATTTTCCACACTCCTCAACTGCAACGAGAGTGAAGTGAGCACATTGTGAGAGCAGACGTGCGTTTTGACCCTGGCTTTGTCACAGTATGACCACTCGTCTCTCTGAATCCTTTGTAAAATGGGTAGGTGTGTGCGTGAGTCTGCTTGGGCTGCCATAACAAGATATCATAGACTGGGTGGCTTAAACAACAGAAGTGTATCTTCCCACAGTTCTGGAGAATAGAAGTTCGAGATCAAGGTACCAGCAGGTTTGGTTTCTGCGGACGTCTGTCTTCCTGGCTTGCAGAAAACCAGCTTCTTGTTATATCCTCCTCGGGCGTTTCCCCTGAGATTGTGCCCAGAATGATTTCTGGTGTCTCTTCCTCTTCTTAAGATACTCACACCCAGTATCTCATTTGTCACTTAGTCAAGAAGCTAGGAGAATCTTGTTCTAGACATGCTGACACTGAGGCGCACACAGATGTTAGGCCACTTGCTAAAGCCCACACAGAAGTTGAGCTGTGGAACAAGGACTAGAATAATGTACAGGATTCCTGGGATTCCAGCAAAGGCTCTTGTCCTCTTGGATTGGATTTCCACCCTTATGGCCTCCTTAACCTTATCTTCCCCCTTAAAGGCCTTATCTCTGAAGACAGTCACATTGGAGCTAAGGCTTCAGTTTCTAATTTTGGGGAGGTTACGATTCAGTCCATAACAGTATAGATAACTAGACCTCAGATAGATGTAAACATTTT
The DNA here is from genome assembly GCF_910594005.1 of Cervus elaphus. Classification (NCBI taxonomy): domain Eukaryota; kingdom Metazoa; phylum Chordata; class Mammalia; order Artiodactyla; family Cervidae; genus Cervus; species Cervus elaphus. The sequence goes on from NC_057825.1 coordinate 62,556,259, forward strand.
GAAAACACTTTTCAAATAAGTGTCAGAGGCTTCAGGAGAAGGAGTCTAAAATACAAATTGCATTTCCATTGAAAACAGTCTGTTTTCAGTATGTCAAATATGGCCAGGGCTGTGCTAGAAGCCACCACGTGTTCAAAAGATGTGTAAAGCACAGTCTGGACCCTTCAACCGCTTAGTCTCTCAATGTGGGAGGTGACCCAGCTTTGAAACAATGAGAGAATAGCCCAAAGCCCACTCTGATGAAGGGCAAGATGAGGCTTCAAATAATCACCTGCAAGATACAAGATGCATCTTTAGGGCTCAAATACTGAAGGTGTGATGAGACTTTGGTCCTACCCTCAGGACTTCCAACATTCAGAGGCAAAGCAGAAAGATGCATTGCATTTCCTCTGAGAAAATGCCCTTGTTTTGAGTGTTGGCTTCTTCTATTTGGAGGCTGGTAGCCCCTGACCTGAGCTGATGGAATCAAACTCCAGTCGATGCCCAGACAGAGAGGTCTGGCAGAGCACCCCCCAGCACACTTAACATAGCAGCTCAGGGAAGGTTTTCTCTGTAGATTTCGGGAGTCATTGGTATTGGGACCAATAAAAGAAATAGCATCAGGTCTTTCTTTTTGGCAGATCAATGTTATTTTAGAAAATATCAGTCTGTGCCAAGAGGGCAGGTTCCTGGTTGTCTGCATCAGTCAGTCTAACCCGGCCTCTCATTTTTCAGAGAAGGAAGAAGGTGAATTTATGGAGACAAGTGTCAGCCTCTTTAAAGACAAGCAGTGGCATTAGTGATCTAAAAGCAGATAATTCCAAACTTGGAACCGGTGAGAAGCCAGGAAAATATAGCAGGGGCAGGAGTGAGGCTCACCAGGGCTGCGGGTGCTGTGAATGAGGAGGGCCCCCCACCAAGGCGAACAGAGTAAATCTTTCCCCTTACCTCATGACATCCCTTTCCTTCTTCCTGCTCCCTCACCCCTTCCTTTATAAAGCAGGTTGCTAAATACCTTGGTTGTAAGCCCCACAAGTGGAGCTACCTGAAGTGGTTTAACCCACTGCAAGTGTTGTACCAATCACTCAACAATTCCCACGGCTGCTTTTGTAAGAAGCCTCTCTCTTAAGCCTCTGGTTTAAGAATTTAGAGTAATCATGTAAAAATGATACCCCTGTGCTCCATGATCCGCTGAATCTCGCTAATGCCGGATCCCAGAAGAGGGCTTATTAATGGTGAGACGCAGTGCCTCTCTCTCAGCTCGTGTTTCGCAAGGATATCTCTTATGGATTCAGCTGTAAACCTCACTGCTGATAACGGGAGTGTAATGAACCTCCCTGCTCCAGGAAAATGAAATCTAGGGCTGATGGAGAAGTTACCTTCTGTACCTCCTGGCACTGGGGCAGGTGTACTTTCTGGCTGTGGGAATGAAGGTGCAGGACCACTTCCTCAGACATCTCAGTATTTTCTCATGCAGGGTGAAAGAGGCTGCATTTAAAGATCACTCTTTGGGACTGGAGAAGTGCTGTGATTTCTTAAATACTTCCATAGCAACTGTTTTTGTCAGTTATCTAGTGCTACCAAGAGGGAGGAGACATCATTTCTGTGTAATTTCAATAAAAATAAAGAAGGCCATGGCATCACTGACTCAATGGACATGAGTTTGAGTAAACTCCAGGAGTTGGTGATGGACAGGGAGGCCTGGCGTGTTGCAGTCCATGGGGTCGCAAAGAGTCAGACACGACTTAGTGATTGAACTAAACTGAACTGACCTGGAATGACCTCATCCAGAGGGATGCCATGAACTAGATAATTCTAGAATATTTGGGGGCTCAGGAATTCTCCCACTTTGTTCTGACAGTGACCACGTGGAAGCTGTTTTCTGTAATAAAATCTGTTGGGGGGAGTGGCACAGTGTAAGATGTAACAGTTGCCCATCTGGGCTCCGTCATTCATAGTTTTTCCCCATCCAAAGTCAACAAGAGAAATGACAGCTTCTATCTTTAGATGAGGAACACTTTCTAGAACCCAGATGTAAGACTGGATGGCACACACTATGATAGAGCCCGTTTTTGAGCTAGAATTTCACACTTGAAACAGCTTGACTCTGTACCTACCAAGCTTTGTGTGTGTGTGTGCACTTTGTCACTCAGTCGTGTCCGACTCTGCAATCCCCTGGACTGTAGCCTGCCAGGCACCTCTGTCCATGGGAATTCTCCAGGCAAGAATATTGGAGTGGGTTGCTATGCCCTTCTCCAGGGGATCTTCCCAACCCAGGGATCAAACCCAGGTCTCCCACATTGCAGGTGGATTCTTTACCGTCTGAGCCACCAGGGAAGCCTGTATCAAGCTTTATCCTGTCCCAAATACTCACACCCGTTTGTCATTTAAGCAGTCAATCAAGAGGCTAGGAGAATCATGTTCTAAAGACGTTGACCTTAAGGCACACACAGATGTTAGGCCATTTGCTAAAGCCCACACGGAAGTTGAGCCATGGAACAAAGACTAGAATAATGTATGGGATTCCTGGGCTTCCGGCAAAGGCTGCTTTCAAACATGCCACTTCTCTTAAACTAAGGGTTCCCTTATTAGCTTATGCATTGAAACTGAAAGAAAAAATTGGCTCCCTGAAGAGATTAATGATTTTAACTAGACAGTTCCCAAGAAAAGCATTTTTCTCTGATTTTCTTAATAGTGCAGGGTGACAGGTGAAACTTCAATCACTTGTCCCAAGTGCCCAAGCAGACGTCCTGGGCTGAAACATTGTTTATGCCTTCTCGCAGGAAGTATAGCCCAAGCTGTAGTTACTTTGAGGTACAATCAAAGTTTTACTTCTGGAAACAATACTTCCAGGTAATTGGAAGAATGTTTCGTTATCTCACAAACCATGTTTCGACAACTGCAATCAAATCCTTAGAATAGGTGCCCTGTCTTGTAGTATGAGGAAGACAAACCCTGGAGAACTGAAATCTCAGTTCTGAAGGAACAGCCAGGACCCTTAATTTTCAAACCAGCGTCCCTGCTGGTGTGACTTCCCTAGAATGACATACACATATATATTTACATAAACACATGCAGATAACACCAGTTGGCACTTTGCCATTAAAATGACTCTTTCAGTGGGTCCCTTTAGATAACCAACCCTGCCTCATTTGAACAGATACTGCCATTTTAAATTTACTTTTCGCTTCCACACATGTGTGCTAAGTCACTTCAGTCATGTTTGACTCTTAGCGACTGCATGGACTGTAACCCACCAGGCTTCTCTGTCCATGGGATTCTCCAGGCAAGAGTACTAGAGTAGGTTGCCATTTCCTCCTCTATTAATTTTCACTTACTTAACCTTAAAAAAAAAAAGCACCTCATTTTACTCACTGTCTATTGAATAAAGGATTAGTATTATTTTCCTTCCTCCAGTGAACTTCCTTGCACTTCAACGTCAGTAGATTGTAGGCCTTTGTGTTTCTTTGCCAAGATGTCACTGTTGCACAAATCACAGGTCTTAATGCTGCCCAATTCATGCAGTGATAACTTTTTATTCAGAATTGCTTGAGGTCATCTCAATGGGAGGACTGGGCAGGAATGAGAATTTACCCCCAACTTGAATTAAAATAACTTCCAAGCACTTCCTAGAGCAGGAACAAAGATGAAAGGGACCCCAAATTATGGGAGTGTTTGAAATCAGAAGAAAAGGGTGTCCTTTGAAATAGACTCAGCCACATTTGTTTGCCTTTAAGTCAGATCACCTTAACCAAGGACATTGGGTGGCAGGAACAAATGGTTAATGATTATGGAAGGAATCTGGCCAATTGGCTTTTCTTCCTTTCTCTTTCTTTTACTCATCTTTTTATACTATTATTTTTTTTTTAACTTTGGCTAGAATGCCCAGTAGGAGTGCAGACTGGAAGATTGGCTGTCTTTTGAACTGGAGACATCACAGGAAACTGGGGAGGCTCCAAATTGCTAACCTGAGGCCGGAGCAAAACTTTTTTTCGTTGAAGGGACTGCGTTTTTTTTTTTTTTTTTTTCTTCCTCCCCTTCATCGAATGGCAACCCAAGTCCTGATGGATTGCAACTGTCTTTGTTCCTGCAGCCAAGCCTTATATCTGGCTCACACTCTGCCATGCTCATAACCTCACACTAGAAAGGAGATTACAAAGAGGGGCAAACACCCTAGAGGGCTCCCCTTTATCAGAACCTTCCCTGTCAGTTGGGCTCCTCATTTCCCGAGCCCTCGTGTGATTATTAGTGTACTGACGGAATAAAAATAACCTCATATTCCTACATGAATCATAAATAAAACTCTTTTATTTCATCAAAGAGGTTGGCAGGTTTATAGTCCTTGCAATGCAGGCACGATGTGAATGACATACCTTTAATTTTGCTGACAAGCTCATTGGGGTTCGAATGAAAAAAAAAGAAGAGTGAAAAGTGGGTGACTTCGGAAATGGTTGTGGGGGAGCTTTTTGGTGAGGATAAATATTTCACCTTGCCACTGTAATCAGGGAACCAACTGATCTTGGTAATGAACTCTTCAATTACAGCACACTTCTGACTCTTCAAAACTGCCTACGCCAACAATACCACAGTGATTATTGTTGGTGTTACAGACAGAAGCAACCTGAAGAGCAAGAAAGAAGGGGGAGAGAAGGGAAAGAAAAGAAGTGGTGTGGTGGGAAATGAAATCCACTGAAAGTTAACATAACTGGATCACTAAATTAGAAAAAGCTGTGGATCTGGCAATAGAAAAAGCATATTTCCCAGCCCCCATTCCTCTCCCTATCCAAACTATCTGCTGATTCCACAAATGCTCCACTTTTTTATTAATCTAGGCTTGAGCTCTCAAAATCAGAGACCCCCAATAATGAGAACCTCCATAGTTTGTATACCCGTTTGCCTTTGATTTCTCTGAAGCTTGCCATATAATGTTGTGAAGTCCCTCCTTTTAAAGGATGTGAAAAGAAGCACCCATAGCAATGTTCTTGGTGCTGACTTTCCTACAGGTAAATTTCCTGCTTTTTACTTACAGAGAATCAAAGAAAGAAGCACTAGACACTGGGTCCCTAAGTTATTGACCTCCAATTTTTCCAAAGCCTCAACAAAGCTTTGGAGATCAGAGTTTTAAGTAGTACGGAAACAAGAGGGGGAAAATGGAAGATTTTTAAAGTTGATTACTGGAAAAGGAAGGAGGCTTCACTTTAGGGTAAGTTCTATTTGGTGAGTCAGTCTGGTAGACTGAGAACTCAACCTTAAAGGATGTGCTTTTACATGGGCTTGCTTTGGGGCTCCCAATTTAGCTTGGGATGTGTTTTACTTCACACTCTAAAATTTCCTCCATTATATGAGAAATTTTAGCAAGACTAATAGTTGCTGCCTCTGATCTGCAGGCTTCTTCCTATGAAAAATAGGTCAAACTTTGCAAGGCATGAGGCTTTCTTTAAGGCAGCTAAACAAGACAGAAGAGCTGAAGGGGACTAAGAAAGGAAGTATGATTTTTCTCTCCTCAACTGAACTACAACCTCACTGAGGACAAGAGCTATGTTTTATGCTAATTATATACCTTCCACAGAGCCTAAAATGCTGTATGTCTTGGTTTTCTAGGTAACATAAGACATAGGACAATGATCACTCAAGTAGCCACTGAAGACCAAGGGATTCTCTTCTACAAAGTTCTTAGACTCAAACTCATGCATCCAGTCAATCCCCAAGTCCCCAGTTTATTCTGAGGTGACTTGCTATTTCATGGATCCGCTGGGGTTAAAATTTTTGTGGTAACACAAAACTTATCTTAACAATTTTTCAGTGTAAATTTCAGTGGTATTAAGTACATTTACAATTTGTACTATCATCACCACCATCCATCTCCAAAACTCTTTTCATCTTGTAAAACTGAAATTCCCTGTTTATTAAATAATAACTTTCCATTCCCTCCTCCTGCCAACCACTGGCAACCATCATTCTACTTTCTATGCCTTTTATTTTGGCTACTTTAAGACCTCATATAAGAGTGGAAACATGCAAATTTGTCTTTTTTGTGACTAGCTTATTTCACTTAGCAGGTCTGTAAATTTCTTTCATGTTGAAGCATATGTCAGAATTCCCTTCCTTTTATAAGACTGAATAATATTCAACTACATATGCATAAAACAATTTGCTTATCCTTTCTTCCATTGATGGACACTTTGATTGCTTCCACATCTTAGCTATTATTAATGCTGCTATGAACATGTGCGTACAAATATCTATTCAAGGCCCTACTTACAATTCTGTGGGGTGCAGACCCAGAAGCAGAATTGCTCGTTCACATGGTAATTTTATTTTTAATTTTTTGAGGAACTGCTATACTTTTTTTTTTCCCCACAGCAACTGCACCATTTTACAATCCTACCAACAGTGTTCAAGGGTTCTAATTTTTTCACATCCTAGTCAACACATGTTTTGTTTTTCTATTTTTTTGATAGTAACCATATGAATGTGATTTGGTATCTCTGTGTTTTGTTTTGTTTTTTTTACTTTTTTCTTTCAACTTTTTTTTTTCCATTTATTTTTATTAGTTGGAGGCTAATTACTTTACAATATTGTATTGGTTTTTGCCATACATTTACATGAATCAGCCATGGATTTACATGTGTTCCCCATCCTGATCCCCGCTCCCACCTCCCTCCCCATCCCATCCCTCTGGGTCATCCCAGTGCACCAGGCCCGAGCACTTGTCTCATGCATCCAACCTGGACTGGCGATCTGTTTCACACTTGATAATATACATGTTTCAATGCTGTTCTCTCAGATCATCCCACCCTCGCCTTCTCCCATAAAGTCCAAAGTCTGTTCTGTGTTTTTTTTTAAGATTGTTTTGATGTGGACCATTTTCAAAGTCTTTATTGAATTTATTATAGTATACAATATTGCTTCTTTTTTATGTTTTGGCCTCAGGGAATGTGGGATCTTAGCTCCCTGACCAGGGATCAAACCTGTGCCCCCTGCATTGGAGGGTTAAGATTTAACTACTGAACTGCCAGGGAAGTAGTTTTGATTTGCATTTCCTAATGATCAGTTAGGTTGAGAATCTTTTCATGTGCTTATTAGTGATTTATATATCTTCTTTGGAGAAATGTCTTTGAGTGCTTTGCTCATTTAAGAACTGGGCTGTTTTTTGTTATTGAGTTTTAGGGATTCTCTTTATATTCTGGATATTACTCTTCATCTGACATATGGTTTGCAAAATTTTCCTCCACTCTGTGGATTTAATTCTTATTCTCCTGATAGTGTTTTGACACACAAAATTTTAAAAATTTCAAGGAATTCAGTTTGTCTGTTCTTCTGTTGCTTGTGCTTTTCATATCATATGCAAGAAATAATTGCCAAAACCAATGATGTCATGAAATGTTGCCGTGTATTTATATCTAAGACTTTTATAGATTTTTGGTCTTACACTTTAGTTTCTGACCCATTTTGAGTTAATTTTTTATGAGGTATTAGATAAGGATCCAAGTTCATTCCTTTTCACGTGGATATTGAGTTTTCCCAGCACATAGATGTTGAAAACTATTTTTTCCCCACTTACTGGTCTTGTAACCCTTAGATCCCTTGATTTTTAAGACAACTTATGTAGACTTCCCTGGTGGCTCAGATGGTAAAGTGTCTGCCTACAATGCAGGAGACCCAGATCCAATCCCTGGGTTGGGAAGATCTCCTGGAAAAGGAAATGGCAACCCACTCCAGTATTCTTGCCTGGAAAATTCCATGGACGAAGGAACCTGGTAGGCTACAGTCCATGGGGTCACAAAGAGTCAGACATGACTGAGCGGCTTCACTTTCACTTTCATGTATACTTGTAAGTCTGAAAAAGTTCATATTAGGAAGGTGCTATTTTGCCAGTATTATAGATGAGAACACTATGGCTGAAAGAGGTTAAATATCATGCCAAAGATGACACAGAAGAGTGTCTCTGAATCAGCCTCACAATTTTCAAAAACAAAAAAGTTCATCTTGAAGACAAATGATGATTGAGAGGTCTATTCTACACATCTATAAGGAGATATTAATTGTACTTCTAGGCAAGAAGTTGCATGGTAGCCCATAGGTGGAAAATACATCTGTAGTTAACAATTTCAATGAACTACTCATTCTTCTAGCTGGACACAGAGGTGCTTACACTGTGGCCAAAAAAACCTGACCTGTGATAGAATTTCAGGACCTGTTACAGCTTCCATGGGCTCATGCACGAGACTCCCAGGCTGTGTGAGAAAGCATCAGATGGACTCCAAGAAACTATGCCAATACACAGACCACATGGGAAACAGGGTGTTCTAACAAACTACCCTGAGAGTGGAAAAAGAAGTAATTGGAACATTAAGGCTTTCTTCCAGAACACAAGTGTTTCATCAGGGCCTGCTCTTCCTAGCACATTTATGACCATGAAAAGAATAAAACATTAACTTAAAAATATCATCTAACTTCACATGCAAAGCCATATGTGTGTGTGTGTGTGTGTGTGTGTGTGTGTATTTGTGTTGCTATGAAAACAAAATCCATATAGCATAAGGGCACAATGAAGAAGAATTAGGGATGGAGACTAAAATAGGGACCCAAAGGATTAACGTAAAGCAGATTGTCCTTTGACAGCGACACATATTCAGAATATCTGAGTACTTTATTATTCACCAGGAAGTGTACTCCATGCTTCATGTGTATAATTACCACTACCACTTACAACACCTCTATGAGAAGTCCCACCCACTTCCATGATACTATTTCTTCTCTTATGTTAAACTGGGCAGCTAGAGAAAAGGTCCTCACTGACCTGAGTTGCTCCTAGCTTGCAGAATCAGACTGAACCCCTGGCCTGTCCTAAACATGCCCAGGGATCAAACACTGGTCCTCTGAAATAAGCAGACCACTTCATATTGTGGTTGATTCAATAGCAATTTACAAGTGTTTTTCTGAAGGACCTGGGATTAAGACTTCGCTTTCCTCTCTTGATTTCTTCTTTTGAACCCCAACTTTGACTGCCTTGGTCTACTGAATCTGATCCTGTCTGTATTTACACTCTGAAGCCTGTGAAGCAGAGTATGGCACCCATTAGATCGAGGCAATTAATGAATGCTGTGCTGATTCAAATTGGTTAATTCCATGTCTCCTGACATTGATATTAACTGTCCTCTGTGGGTAACACACTTCAATCATGCTTTGTGCTCTGGTTTCAGCTTCTGTTTTACCCCCCATGTTAAAATGCTGGTGTCCAGGTTTTTTACCTGGCTCTTGATATAATAAACCATTTCTAAATCATGATATCCAGACAAGTGCCATCTGACAGCCTAGTCCTTGAATCTTGCCTATAATCAACCACTTTCCCTCTCTATAGAACCTTACTCTTCTCCTTTAGTTAAGAGTTCACACCAGAATATAAATGTTTGTTGAGGGGTTGTTGATGAGCATAGTCTCCCTGTTGTTCAATGCAAGAGTCTCTTCTTTAAAAGCTTATACACACTCTGAAAATATTGTTTTTATGCATAAAATGAATATACTGAGAAATGTGTCTCTATTTGAGAGAGAAAGAAAGAAAAAGAAATGGGAAGGATGAGAAAAAAATTGATGAAACCATAGAGAAAGACAAAATCAGCTCTATTGAATTCTAGATTGCCATCTTGTCAAGATTTTTGCAAGATTCCTCTGCCACTCTTTCAATTTTCATTACTTTCTATTTTCTATGAAATAAGCATAGAAACAGGTTCTAATTTTACCAGAGGCTTCTCATCAAATCAGACTTTTTATTCTCCCTAGGTTGTCCTAGTCACAAAACGTCTCTTTTCAAAGCCTGCATAATATTAGCTAACTCTAGTGGTGTATAGCTTCATGCACCCACAGTGAAGATGCAAATATTATTCTTTAACCTAACTCTAGTTATCTTTCCTCGAAGAGACTGATATTCTTAGTAGCCAAAATCTTCACAGAACCTCTGAGTTTTACAAAAAATTTCCTTAATCACTGGCTATGCAGATACCAACTTTTTGAACACAAAGCAAGTCATATCTCTCCTCAGTGTTTTGAGGAACCTCAGATGCTTGATGCTCCTATTTCTGATCTGGTATAATGAAGAATTTTCTACATATGAAGGAGATTTGTCTCAAGATGGATTTTCCTCTCTCTCTGGCACAATGACAATATAACTGGTCACCATTTCTCATTGGGGCCACTTGGGATGGCCTAATTGCATTGGAGATAAATGACAGAAGGTTTTCCCAGAGGACCAGTTTACAAAGAGCAGTTCTATATAAATTCACAAATTTGATGTCATTATCCTCTATGTCAAAGCATAAACTGAAGGATATGTTTCAGCATCATAACCTCAAATCTAATGGCAAGGAGGAAAGGTCTAGGAGACACATTCAACCTTCTGTTTACTCACTTACAGGAGTGATTTTTAAGATCTTCCCTCTCCCAACAGTGGCCAAATCTGCAGTCATACACTTCTATTGGGGTTGGATTCAGGTGTATACTTCTTGAGACTCGAAATGTAACTAGACATTTAGAGCCTGTATAGTGAAGGTGAAAGTTGCTCAGTCGTGTCCAACCCCATGACCTCATGGACTATAGAGTCCATGGAATTTTCCAGGCCAAAATACTAGAGTTGGTAGCTGCTCCCTTCTCTAGGGTATCTTCCCAACCTAGGGATCAAACCCAGGTCTCCTGCATTGCAGGCGGATTCTTTACCAGCTGAGCCACCAAGGAAGCCTGATCCTATAAAGCCTATAGTTGGCTTAAACTCCAGTTATTCTTTCTCAAAATTGAGGTTACAGAACACCCTTAAAGTGAAACAATTAAGTAATATATATCCATTATGGATTTGTCTTATATTAATGGGCTTCCCTGATAGTTCAGTTGGTAAAGAATCTGCCTGCAATGCAGGAGGCCCTGGTTCAATTCCTGGGTTGGGAAGATCCCCTGGAGAAGGGATAGGCTACCTACTCCAATACTCTTGGGCTTTCCTGTGGTTCAGCTGGTAAAGAATCCACCCGCAGTGCGAGAGACCTGGGTTCGATCCCTGGGTTGGGAAGATCCCCTGGAGAAGGGAAAGACTACCCACTCCAGTATTCTGGCCTGGAGAATTCCATGGACTGTATAGTCCATGGGGTCACAAAGAGTTGTTCATGACTGAGTGACTTTCACTTTCACTTTCACTTTCAATGGCTAGTGAGTTCTAAAGAGGTCCTAGGCATAGTAATTTTTCTTTTTTAAATCAAAGAACTTTTGGTATAAGATCACAAGGGAAACTGTATGGACCTACAGTCTGACAGACCTGAGCTCCCAGTCCAGATAGAATGCTAGCTAGCTGTGTGGCTCTAAGTCCTACAGGGATTTATTTATTTATTATCTTATTGATGAGACATTTGCAAGATTTTATTAAGATGAAATAAGGAAGACATTTGTCACAATGACTTGCATACATTAAGCCCTCAGTAGGAATGTCTGATGGAGAAGGCAATGGCACCCTACTCTAGTACTCTTGCCTGGAAAATCCCATGGATGGAGGAGCCTTGTAGGCTGCAGTCCATGGGTCGTTAAGAGTCAGACACAACTGAGTGACTTCACTTTCACTTTTCACTTTCATGCATTGGAGAAGGAAATGGCAACCCACTCCAGTGTTCTTGCCTGGAGAATCCCAGGGACAGGGGAGCCTGGTGGGCTGCCATCTATGGGTCGCACAGAGTCGGACATGACTGAAGTGGCTTAGCAGCAGCAGCAGCAGCAGGAATGTCTGATGCATAGGTGTAATGAGACAGCATTTCCCAATCAAGCTTGCTAAGGTGAAGTCCACATTAAGGGTATGGCTTATAAGGCATTTGAGAGCTCACAGTAGTAGGAAAATGTAATTAGCAATCAGGAAAGATTTCCAGAGGCTGAGGCAGAGTCAAAGAGTGGGATTTTGTAGTAGATGTAAAGTAATCCAGGGCTTCCCTGGTGGCTCAGTCTGTAAAGGATCTGCCAGTAATGCAAGATATACTGGTTCAATCTCTGGGTCTGGATGGTCCCCTGGAGAAAGGCATGACAACCCACCCCAGTATTCTTGCCTGGAGAATTCCACGGACTGAGGAGACTGGCGGGCTACAGTCCATAGAAGAATCACAGAGTCAGACACAACTGATATGACTGAGCACACACACACACATATGTAAAGTAATCCAGGAAAGGCCAGTGGCATGATCCACAACGGAACTCGGAACTCCGGGTGAATGGACAAGAACAAGAAAATGACTGGGTCAGGAATTGAGAAGGAGACCAATGAACATGAGTCCTGAAAGCGGATAGGGATTGGGCTAAGAGTATTTCTTGTACGAAGAGAGTGTTTAAGGTTTTGGCATGAGGTTGATGATTCATTGATGACAGGAGAAATGTAGGAAGACAAATCAGACAGTGTAAATCAGGACAGCTGATGGGCAGGTAGGAGGGGTGCCATGGGCAGAATTAGGAGGTGGTGTGTCATGTTATGTGAATGGTGGGGCAGGGGATAGCAAAGAGGATAAGTGTATTTCTGGGTGTGTGACACTCAGAAAGAATGAGTAAACCTTAGGTTATGAGTAGATAGGAGTAGGAGGAATAAAGAAAAGACTCACAGTTGATTCTAACCTTTTGCTTTTGCATGACAGGAAATGGTATCTACCTTAACACAAAGAGGGGTGTTAAGAGGAAGAAATGCCTTTGGAAAAGAAACTATAAATACAGAAACAGGTGGTCTGTTGCCCACAGTTCATTTCCAGGTGTCCCTAAAGGGTCTGGAATGAAATGAGAACATAGTTTCAGTGAATTCCAACTGGGTTATATAACATATTCTGAATATGAAACAAGATGTAGCATCTTTTCTACTCATGGCAAGGAGGGCGTTTTGCCAAGCAATGCTTGGAACAGCACATCTATTTTGTTGGGCTGAGTCACTGTGCCTTCAGAAACGGTTCTAATCTCAGCTCTGTATGATGGCTGTGGAAAAGTTTACTTCCAGTTTTTTTTTTTTCCTCCCCTCTCTAAAAGGAATATAATGACATCAACTTGTCCTCCACTGCCACTGCAACACATTTTGAGAGAAGTTCACGTATTTACTGAGAACATGTTCAAGGCTTCTCTTCCGGTTGCACCTGCTCGATCCTCCCAGAGTGCACTGCGGGTGCCTGTGAGGCCGGAAGTACCCCTGAGCAGGGCAGATATCTTGATGTGTTTGTTTCCCTCAGGAGACTGTGAGCTCTTGAAGGCTGGGATCATACTTCTTCATGTCAATAATCCTCGTGTTTAGCACACAGAAAGTAAAAGAATGAATTAAGGAGTGAAATGTGTATTTCATTTCACCGTGTAGGGTGTAGGACCCTCTTGGTTAAAAGTCTGGCTTCCTTTCTACGGGCTCAGCCCCTTTCTGAGGGAAGCACAAGGCAACTGGAGACGGTTGCTTCCTCCTGATAGTTTACTTTTCCTTAATTATAAATATGGTAGCTTCTCACTAAATGAATGGAGGTGACACTTGTGCATTTCGGTACTACCCTCACTAAAGGACAGGACTAGAAATTAGGTCTGAGCTAAAGAAGAACCCAGTTAAGTAACAGTGCCATCAAGAGCACATGTGCACATCCTTAGACCATCCAGGCATTTAATGCATGACACACCTTCTTCCAGTAACATCTGCATCTGCATGACATGGACATATGGGCATTTGGGGGAAAGCCAAATATGTCTTTGCCAGGCAGCTGTTTAAATGTTGGAATATAATGACATGTGGACTTCTGCAGAGTGGGACTAAGTGGGAGGCAGTGGAATGGAAGGGTCTGAAAAATATTTCTTAGTCATACATTTCAAAAACCATATATAAGACCGAGGAGTGGCATTTTTATACACTATGTTGTGTCCTGTTTTTGTTTTAGATTAGGGCTGGTCTTCAACAATGAATCAATATCCGTGGTTTTTTGTTTTGTTTTTTACTTTCTCAGTGTTCATTATTTTTACATTTCTTAGGCAAGTACTTAGAATGGATTAGGATTGTGTAATACAGGGAAAGGAAATTAATACTAACAAAAATATTTAGCTGCTTTCTTTGCTAATTGATAATGATTAAGAGCTAGATAATTTGCAAATTGGGTAAAAAAACCAAAAATGAACCCGATATTTGTGAGTTGAAGCCTGAAGAGGATAATAACTGCATCACAAAATAGCTAAAATGTCTCAAAACTCCCAAGGCTTGTGGGTAGAAGCAGCTTACAAAATTCAAGCTTATGATCTCCTATTAACTCTTATATTTTAACTACAAACGTGTTTAATTATAGAAATTATGATGAGATTTGCAGAAATGGCCAACAATAATAAAATCCTTTGGCATCATCTTATTGCTTCAAGTGTAGGCACTATCAAATTATCAGCCTGATTCTTGCTTACCTATTTCATATCACCATAAAGGCTTCTCCTCCAGCAAACTGATATATGAAATCCCATTTTCAGGTAACTGTGGTCATTGGAATGAAGATCTCAGGGTAATAGAAAACCCATAAACACACACAAACCAAGGCTTCTCCTCCCTCAACCCCACCCAACCTTTAAAAAGCAGATTGGAAATGGTGTGATGTGTCAGTATATTTAGTTCCCCTATCAAATTATTGGTTGAAGAGTAGAGAACGAGTGATCCAGGAGAGGGACAAGAACTAAAGAGTTTAGGTAATTTTCATGTTGCCTGGGATCCTATTTGGGAAACTGAATGCAGTCATTTAATCCATTTTTGTGGCTATCCTGCCTTGTACTTTTGGTTCTGTCCTATATGGCATGGTGTATAGCACCATAGGCAAGAGAACACATGTAGCCATGTGTAATTAACTATGGTGTACAGCAGTATATTATCACCAGCTTACAAGTGAGTTTCCAAACTTCTATCGCTGTTTCTATCAGAATTTATTTTATCAGCGAGGAAAGAGAAGATAATCAAATTAATTTAAGCAGAATTTAATACAGGAAACTGAGTACTTAAAATATAGTAGAAGAGTCAAAGCTAGGTTCTACACTGAGCTTTCAGGATATTTCTGAGAATGACTTGGGTTCTCTAGAGCAGTTATACCCTCTAAAGCTGCCTGTAGAGCTAAGAAAGGAACTGGGGTCAAGGAGGCACCCCTGTAAACACCTCAATGCCTGTCAACATATTCAGGAAAACTGGAAAACGGACAAGCAATGCCTGGTGTTTTCATGGCTTCACCTCTACCCTCCTAAATCTCATAGATTTGACTCCATTTAATTTATGTTGAATTCTAAGTGCAAGGTAAACTGGGGACATAGTTTTAGTTTTCCAACCTTTTTCAAGTTGGAGAAAGATGAAACAAAGACTTTGTGGTCCAACCCTCTGTATCTTCCAGAGAATTGGAAACTAGCAACTATTTGTGGTCTTCCATATTCAGGTGGTGGCCCCAGAAACTTTAACTGTGACACTTTAATTTCATTTAGTTAGAGGAGCAGCAGATGCTGTTTGGCTTAGGCCTAGAAGAATATATAGATGATTTATGGATGAAGATGTTTTAGTGTAGAACAGGATGGATTAACTAGATGAAGGAAGTAACATTATTGCCCTTAATGCTAAAAGGGACACATTTGGGGTTGAAGTGGCGTCTTCTCATGTTGGCCCAGGTCCAAGAAGAGCAATGTAAGGCATTATATGTGATGGTGGTCAGGGCCCCCAAACTTCCCTAACTAAGGTCAAATCTACCTATAGGTTTAGAGGGAACAAGAATAGACAGCCATCTCTACAGTTCTCAACTACTGTGGAAAATTGCTTCTCCTTTGAGCCCTGGTTTAAGTCTTTCTAAATCAAAATTTTACCAGTGTTTCTTGGCCTTCTTTGCCTCCAGACTCCTGTAACACTAACCGTCCCTACCACATGTTTAGTACTTCCGCTCAATACTTGATTCCTGTGTATTACACAGGTGTTTAATGTTTAAGTGTTTTTCACTTCTAAATAGAGGGAAATATGACATCCATAATTTTGTTCCCCTCGCCTCCACCCCATTCTGGACACCTGTGCTTTCCTGGAAAAGGGGGCTTCTAATACAATTATTTTGCCTGTGTTTTAAAAATAGAATGTCTTATTCTTCAGGTCACTTCTCTTTCCCCTCCTTTCACTATGCCTCTGTGCCTTTGTGTATGACTTTGCAGATACTCCAGACTCTCCAGTCCCCTCTCAGAGCTCCCTTTGTCTTTATTACTCTCTCACTTGCTATGGTTTCTATATGCTTATCTTACCTTAAGCCAGTCACTCCTGGCTTTCTGTATTTCCCTTCCCCACCCTAGTTCACAGTCTCTAACTTTGGCTCAATTCCCACTTTTTCTATATTTTTATGCTTTATCCCATTTGTCTCCTTAATTGGGGTCCCTAGTTTTGTTTGTTTGTTTCTGCCTCTGCATCTGTCACCTTCTGTGCTTCTGTTGTTTATCTCAGTCTACATACGTACGATCATTTTTATTTTTTCCTCTCTGCACTTCACTTGCTTGTTCCGATTCTGTGTCACTCCCTTCACCCATCCTGTTATATTACCTTTCTGTTTATTCAGCCATATTCACATAAAGCCTCTCACACCTTACAGCATAGAGGAAAACCGACAGGAGACTTCACTTTTTACACCCTTGTCTCTATCAAGGGCTCAGGACCTGATGAGCAAGGTCAATATCAGATGCAAGATTCCCACCATCTATCACCTCCAAAGCCAGGTCTACCTCCCTGCTGCAGTTTTTGCAAAGATAATTCAGTGCAGGCACAATTTGTTTTGAATTTCAACCCAGAGGAGTTTAAGAAAAAATCTTGGTGTTGGGCTGTCCTGTCCATGACAGAGATTCTTGGTTTGCCAGCTACCTCTGGAGACATCTTCAAAGAAAAGAATCTTCTCATTAGTCCTATAGTGTCTGCAATGTGTACACACACACACACAAACATACACACATGCATTCATACATATATACAGCGTGGGACTTCACTTTCTATCCATGTGTGTAGTTATTTGTATAAGTGCACACACATACATACACATATGCATATATATAAAGAAACACACATATCTAAAGTGTATATATATACACACTGAATATTCAAATGCATACATATTACATATATAATACACACATATGTAACATACATATGCATTGTATACATAATGTTTTATATATATGTTTCTTGTATTTGAAATTATAGTAATTGAGTTAAGCATTCAGTGAGAGCTTTATAATGAGAAAAAGAAATAGCCTCTATCAAATTCATGATTGTCTATTTAGAGAATAAAAACTAACAATGCTCTGAAATTTTATCATACTTTAAAGATGTTTACACCACCTCACATTAAATTATTTTATCTCTACCAACTGACTCTTTTACTGTTGCTCTGTTTCCTTATACATTTTCTTCAATCTCATAATATATTCCCGTGAGCTGAGAAAAGTACTAGCAGGGTAGAATGAAGGCAGGTTGTATTATCTAATTTTCAAAGTGAAGAAACAAGGGCAGGACCTGGTAAAATTACTTACTGAATTTGCTCTATCAAACAGGTGGGGAGCTGACACCTAACCAATACCCCTGCTTCACCTTTCACATCACATTCCATCCAGATTTGTTGCCCCAGGTTAGAAATCATCCAAACTCAAAGTGTACTTCAGGATCCATTTTGGGATCAGACTGGAATTACAGGATTTTATTTTCCAAGTTTAGCTAAACAAAAATCTGATTTCTGAAGCCAAAATCACAAAGATATATGCATGAGATAGAATGGATGGAACTGTGTTTTAAATACCTATGTTTAGACATTCAGCAAAATAGGAGTTGAGGCAAAAGGCATTTGTTGAAGCCCAATTATTTTCAATACCACAGATATTTCACATGGCAGGAATTTAAGGGTAATCATTACATTACATACGAAATATATTTTCCATACAAATCAACCTTAGCAATAATTATAAAATAAATTACCACAGAAAAATCCCTCTAAATTTTAGAATTTGAATTGTCATACTTCACTTCCCAAGATGTGTAAATATTAATAATTTATGCCTGTGTTTGGAAGTATTAATATTAAGAGACTTTCGGCTTAACAGAGGCATTGGAATCCACAAGGTGTATGGAAAACAATAAAAATAGAAATATAAGTTTTATTTATAAACTCTACACCAAAACAATGGGTGCTAAAAGCTCTCCTTCCCACTCACTTTAATTTCAACAAAAGTACCTACCTGGCAAGACGGTAGAAAGTGGTTAAAGAATAGCCCTAGTTTAAAAAAAAAAAAAAATTCACTGCAAAATAAAGTTAACTTGCAGAATTTTCAGATTGTCACAGGAACTATCAAAGGCTCAACCATTTGGGGATATTGAGGTGAATCTGCAAAATATCTTGCTCTGAAGATGCCTACATATTTATGCTCTTAGAGGAAGCATGCATAGCCATGGGCAGACAGCTAGTCCAACCAGGTCCTTACTGCTGTCCCTTAATGACCTGCTCTGGGACTGTGCTGCAATGCAACCACTTCAGAGATTGGAATGGCTTCCCACAACCAGTCAACCCTGCTTTTCCTCACCAAAGTCAATCCAGACAACCTTACTGATACATATTAATGGCTGAAGTTACAATACTCAGGGAAAAACATGATCTCAATTTGGCTACATATTAAAAATGCCGGTCCCTGTTGTCTTACCTAGCACTCTTAATTGCATACATTTAGCCCTCAATTGTAGAATAATTTTGCTTCATATTGAAAAGGAACAGCTCCAGCCTTGGTTATTTTGGCATACAAGTCTCCAATATGACTCTGTTTTCTAAGCAGACATTAATGATTCTAAAACTAATATTCATTGTTTGAAGAGGCACAGCGGCCTTGGCATTTACTTAACCTTTTGTCTCATGTATGAGACTGAGTCAGCCTAAATCCTTTTCTTAATTAATATCTTTTCTTTTTATGGCCAATGTTATTTATTGAACAATTTGCATGTAACAATTAGAGCCATGAGAGCTTAAGAAAACTCTTCCAGCTCGGAAGTCCACTTTTGCTGATTTTTATTTATTTGGTTTTTTAAGGGTGTTCTGATTATACAAACTCAGGGAAAGCTTAGCTGAAGCAGTAGGGGAATAAGTTACTGCAGACACTTCCTATGTAGGTGATCCCTTCTTCTGGAGCCCAGAGGAAAAGAAGGAAAATATTCCTTCTTTTTGGGAAAAAAAGAGATGTGATTTATGTTGGAAAACTGTTGCTACTTTGCAAAGAATGTGGATTTCTTTTCATTTAAATGTCTTCAGAAAATTCATGTCAATGTTAACCATTGTCTACAGGAGTGAGGCATAGCTCTAAGTAAATCAGTATACTTAAGGAATGAAGTGTTAAGTGTTTCTCTTTTAAAATAACAGGATAAAAGTGAAAGTAATAAACTGTTAAAAATTTCATGTATGACCCACAAATGTCAACAAAACAAATGCTATTTGCCATCTTCCTTCAAATTCCCGTCCATAGAAATTCATAAATTTGGCATAAGTATGATCATAGTATAGAAATAGTATTTTTATATATAGTATGCTTTTCATTTTTGTTGATATATTGTTTCCAATCTGTCATATTGAATAGGAGCTGAGTATTCAAATAATTGGATTGGCAGTAACTCAATCAGCTCCATTTTGGAGATACTATATTCTTTTTAGGGCTTCCCAGGTGGCACAGTGGTAAAGAATCTGCCTGCCAATGTAAGAGACACAGAAGATGAGGTTTTGGTCCCTGGGTTGGGAAGATCCCTTGGAGGAGGAAATGGCAACCCATGCTAGTTTTCTTGCCTAGGAAATCCCATGAACAGAGGAGCCTGACAAGCTACAGTCCATGGAGTCGCAAAGAGTCAGACATGACTGAGCAAGTGCACACATGCACACACACACACATGCACACACACACATGCATGCACGCACACACTCCCTATAATGTTTTGATATTTAATGTAAAATTGCAATAAACATCTTTGAAGAATACATCTTGCCCATTTTTTGCCATAGGAGTAGAATTATTGAGTGAAGCAATATGTTCATTTCCCTCTTTTTGGTAACAATATTTCAGTGTATTTTTGTCCTAACATGTGTAGCATTAGTTTGATAACCTTGTCTTCAGTGCACATTTTTAAAAAAATTAAATTTTTGAAGTTCTGCTAAATGGATATGAGTTAAACACATATATATTCTTAGTAACTTAACTTACACTCCCAAATCTAGAATTGTTTAAAATCATTTTTTCAAAAGCTTGATTCCCCTTCATCATTAGACAGTACTTTGAGCAAAACCAAATCTTTTTTTATCTTTAAGGTACTTCTAAGACCTCAAGCTTACTCTTAAATCACTAAATATCAATAATCATCTAAGTATAGAAGGTGCAGAAGATGTTTATGGAGGTATTTTGATTTATATTTTAAATTGTACTTAATATGAACTTATGGTATGATTATTTGCCCCTTTCTGAGAAGAAACCAGAGGGTGCAGACTTCTCATTTGAGGACTCTAGTGAATCAAGGTTTTACTTTAGAAAATGAAATTTTTTCCTCTCCCAACTGGCGTCTCAAAGACATTTAAAGTACTCATATTACCAGATATTAAGCACTTCAGCAAGAAATTATCTAAATTTCCCAATTTGCTCCTTAAAGTCTTTTTGCAGGCTCTTTTCATATTTACCTGTAGAGTGCAGATTGTCTTGTGCACCTTCCTGAATTTACTCAGGTAGTAGAAATACCTCTGTGTGATTCCAACACTCCCAACATATAACAGACAAGAATACCAGTTCATCACAGCACTGTGTCATATTTTCTGTAAAAAGTTTTTTTGCTAGTAATTCCTAGCAAAAGGAAGAGCTAAAGGTCTAATTAGAGGTTAGAGGTTGCTTATATAGATATTGATTAGGAGTAAAAAAAAAGTGAATAATTTTGCATGTTAATAACACTGCAGTGAACACTGTTGAACATTTCTCCTTATAGTATGAGAATATTTCTCTAGAGTAAACACACAGTGACCACCATGGTGGCTTAGATGCTAAAGAATCTGCCTGCAATGCAGGAGATCTAGGTTGAATCCCTGGCTTGGGAAAAAAACCCTGGAGAATGGACTAGCAACCCACTCCAGTATTCTTGCCTGGGAAATTCCATGGACAGAAGAGCCTGGTGGGCTACAGGCCATGGGGTCGCAAAGAGTCCAACATGACTGAGTGACTAACACACACACACAGACAAATAGAAGTGACATTGCTGGGTGATGGGAAATGAACATCTTCAATGTCTCTCATTATTGCCAAATTTCTCTCAAAATGGTTTTAATCCTATTCTTACATGGTCAAGATCCTTGATGTTATTAGAATTTCAGCTTTTGCCTAATAGTTTTAAAATGGCATTACCTTATTTTTATAATTTACATCTGCTAATCACTAAAGGAATGAAACATTCTCCCCCTATTTAGTGGTGAATAGGGCTTCCATTTTCATCCTAGTCTTATAAATTTCAGAGAAATGAAATTACCTTGCCTTAGTCTCCGTGGCCCTCCTCAAGAAGCCTAGAAAAGCATTGGGCTCTGCCTTCTCAGCATGCGGCCTTTAAAGGCAATTGCTTCTGTAGGGTTGAGAGTCAAAAATGGTTGTCTGAGGAGGCCTTACAAATAGCTGTGAGTAGAAGAGAAGTGAAAGGCAAAGGAGAAAAGGAAAGATATACCCATTTGAATGCAGAGTTCCAAAGAACATCAAGGAGAGATAAGAAAGCCTTCCTTAGCAATCAATAGAAAGAAATAGAGGGAAACAATAGAATGGGAAAGACTAAAGATCTCTTCATAAAAATTAGAGATACCAAGGGAATATTTTATGCAAAGGTGGGCACAATAAAGAATAGAAATGGTATGGACCTAACAGAAGCAGAAAATATTTAAGAAGAGGTGGCAAGAATACACAGAAGAACTGTACAAAAAAGATCCTCATGACCCAGATAATCACTATGGGGTGATCACCAACCTAGAGCCAGACATCCTGGAATGTGAAGCCATGTGAGCCTTAGGAAGCATCACTACGAACAAAGCTAGTGCAGGTGATGGAATTCCAGTTGAGCTATTTCAAATCCTGAAAGATGATGTTGTGAAAGTGTTGCACTCAATATGCCAGCAAATTTGGAAAACTCAGCAGTGCCTACAGAACTGGAAAAAGTCAGTTTTCATTCCAGTCCCAAAGAAAGGCAATGCCAAAGAATGCTCAAACTTCCACACAATTCCACTCATCTCACATGCTAGTAAAATAACGCTCAAAATCCTCCAAGCCAGGCTTCAATAGTACGTGAACCAAGAACTTCCAGTTGTTCAAGTTGGATTTAGAAAAGGCAAAAGAACCAGAGAACAAATTGCCAATATCCGCTGGATCATCAAAAAAGCAAGAGAGTTCCAGAAAAACATATATTTCTGTTTTATTGACTATGCCAAAGACTTTGACTGTGTGGATCACAACAAAGTCTGGAAAACTCTTAGAGAGATGGGAATAGCAGACCCCCTGACCTGCCTCTTGAGAAACCTGTATGCAGATCAGGAAGCAACAGTTAGAACTGCACATGGAACAACAGACTGTTTCCAAATAGGGAAAGGAGTATGTCAAGGCTGTATATTGTCATCCTGCTTATTTAACTTATATGCAAAGTACATCATGAGAAATGCTGGGCTGGATGAAGCACAAACTGGAATCAAGATTACCTGGAGAAATATCAATAATCTCAGATATGCAGATGACACCACACTTACGGCAGAAAGTGAAGAACTAAAGAGCCTCTTGATGAAAGTGAAAGAGGAGAGTGAAAAAGTTGCCTTAAAACTCAACATTCAGAAAGCTAAGATCATGGCATCTGGTCCCATCACTTCGTGGCAAATAGATGGGGAAACAGTGGAAACAGTGACAGACTTTATTTTGTTAGGCTCCAAAATCCCTGCAGATGGTGACAGCAGCCCTGAAATTAAAAGACGCTTGCTCCTTGGAAGAAAAGTTACGATCAACCTAGACAGCATATTAAAAAGCAGAGACATTACTTTGCCAACAAAGGTCCATCTAGTCAAAGCTATGGTTTTTCCAGTAGTCATGTATGGATGTGAGAGTTGGACTGTAAAGAAAGCTGAGTGCCAAAGAATTGATGCTTTTGAACTGTGGTGTTGGAGGAGACTCTTGAGAGTCCCTTGGACTGCAAGGAGATCCAGCCAGTTCATCCTAAAGGAAATCAGTCCTGAATATTCATTAGAAGGACTGATGCTGAAGCTGAAGCTTTAATACTTTGGCCACCTGATGCGAAGAACTGACTCATTTGAAAAGACCCTGATTCTGGGAAAGATTGAAGGCAGGAGGAGAAGGGGACAACAGAGGGTGAGATGGTTGGATGGCATCACCAACACAATGGACATGAGTTTGAGTGAACTCCAGGAGTTGGTGCTGGACAGGGAGGTGTGGTGTGCTGCAATCCACGAGGTCGCAAAGAGTCAGACACGACTGAGTGAACTGAACTTAACTGAGAGCCAAACAATTTAGTCAACTGTCATTGCACCAGAAGACAAGTCCACCAACATGTCAACCAATCAACCTGTCATTTGACCAACATGGCCCCACTCTTCCAAGTTTTAGATGACATTTCTATCTTTAAGCAATGATGACATGCTATATGTTAGTTATTATGTAGTATTTTATCCTATATCAGATATTGATGAGATTGGGTGAGACTATGAATAGGATGAGGTGGGATGTTACCTAGAAGAAAGTGAAAGGCATTGGTCTTAACTAGATGGTAAGCATCTTAGCTCAGCTGGTAAAGAATCCACCTGCAATGCAGGAGACCTTGGTTCAATCCCTGGGTTGGAAAGTTGCTCTGGAGAAAGGAAAGGCCACCCAGTCCAGTATTCTGGCCTGGAGAATCCCATGGACTATATAGTCCATGGGGTCTCAAAGAGTCAGACACAACTGAGCAACTTTCACTTTTGCTTTCACTCTTCAAGCACCTTAGGATAGGGATTGTGTCTGACAATAACAGTAATAGGGTAATAGTTATTTGTCTACAATATATTAGGAACTATGTTAACTATTTTTATGTACAATATTTCATTTACTTTCATGAAAGTACAGCAAGGTAGGCATGCTCTCCCTTTAACAGATGAAGAAACTGAATATTTACATTCACAAAACAGCTTTAAAAACCAATATCACAAAAAAAGGAGAACAGATTTAAATAGACAATTTACTGAAGAGATATGGGTGCAAAGAAGTTCAACATGATTACCCATTAGTGAAATGCAGATATAAACCATAATGAAATACCATTACCCAACTATTAGAATGACTTAAGTTAAAAATGACTAATGACACTCAGTGCTTACTGGTTGATTTGTGTTGAGGTTTGACAGAAAACAACAAAATTAAAAAAAAAAAAATGTTGATCAACTAAAAGTGTCATACATTGTGGTGGGAAAACAATATGGTACAATCACTTTGAAATTATTTGGCAGTTTCTTCTGAAGCTATATATACACTTACTATATGACTGAGTGATTACAGTCTTAGATATTTATGTAAGAGAAGTGAAAATATACACCCACACAATGGACAATACCTATACACAAATAGTTGTAGTGGCTTTGCTCAAAATCATCAAAACTGGAAACAATACAGAAATCTATCAACTAATAAGTATATAAACAAATGGAACACTACTCTGCAATTTAAAAGATATGCACTTGTCATACATGAAACAGGACAAATCTGAAAACATCATGCTAAGTGAAAGAAGCCAAACTCAAAGGGTTATAATTTGTATTATTCTATTTATGTATCATTTGGAAAAGGTAAAACTAGAGAGTCAGAAATTAGATTAATGGTTACCTGGGGATGGGGATCAGAACAGGACTTTGACTACAAAAGATCAATAAGAAACTTTCTGGGAAGGCAGAAATGTTCTTTACATTAGTTGTGATGGTGTTTATATGCCTGTATACTTTTATCAGAATTCATCAAACTGTACCTTTAAAAAAGATAAATTTAACTGTATATAAACTCTATTTTAATAAACTCTGGCTTTTAAAAAAAGTTCCTGGGTGATAATATATATATATATATTTTTTAATATGGGTATATTCCCAGCATCTTAGAATAGGACCTGGCACATAGTAGGCATTCAACAAATTAGTACTGAGTTAATTAAGAAGAAAGATGATGCCTTGATCATGATAATAACATATTTTGCCTATTTCCTAGTTTTCTTTAGAATAGTCCAGCCATGATCACTCATCCCTGGCACCCTTTCTGTAAACTCACACTTAGGCAAGTGATATTTCTGTGACGCTGACCCATGGGTAATTTCTGAGTAGGTATTAAAATACCCTCACGTCTACAAGTCTAATATATTAATAAATGTGCTGTTTTCAATAAGACATCTAAATTTGCATGCACCATCCTACTTGTTATGTTCAGTACTCAATTTTTTAATGTTTCTTGGACACTAGCCAGTATGTCTGAGTCCCTAGTTAGTTCATCTATTACTTTTTCTCGCCACAATAGATTTGGGTTTCCGCCAAGAAATGGACTAATATTGCATACAAAACTCTATAATGCATTTCCTGATTTTCTGATATTTCCTTTCTGAGTGGGGGGGGGGGGTACACACACACATGCACAAACACACACAAATCCTATCTATACACACAGTCTATCCAAGGTAGGTAAACATTTTTTATTGCCATTATTAATATCGGATGCTTCCTATAATCCAAGTATTTGCCTGTCCATTTACGTGATCCTCTCACCCTGAGGACTGGAAGGGAACAATGAGTTGTAAAATCTGATAATGATCAAAGATGATGCCTCTATGTGGGGGGAAAATAAAAATCAGGATTGTAGGAGCCCTCATTTCCACAGGAAAGCACATCGTCTGCATATCATTTGGCACATTCTCAGTGTCTTAATTTCAGTGGTTCCCAAATGAGATGCTCTTGAAGCTGGAAAAGGTTCTGTGTTGAAGAGGGGGCATTTGCCTCCCCCACCTTTATTCCCTTAAAACATAAGTGCAGAACTAATGAATCCTATTAAAGATACTTCTAGAAATGCTTCTGATTTGTATCTGATGACTAACTAACCTATTATTGCACTTCTTGGGCAGAGATTAATGGGAAATTCTTAAAGAATAAAGACTCTAACAAGCCTTAGAAATATGTGTGGGCCTGGCTGTATCATGTGACCTCAGAAAGCCGAACCCTGGCTGTTAATATCCTTGACTAATGAACCAAGGCTACAGTCTGTGCTTGCAAAGTGTCAAGAAATAAGTAACCAGAGAAGTGACCTTTTAACATGCTTCTAAATGTAATTTTTAACAGAACAGTGTCAATAAGTTCAAAATCCCATATGCTTTTGATCTGATATGGAACTGTGATACATCAATATCAGACAGCAAAAGGGAAAGAAAGAAGAAAAGCTGGAGAGAAAGAATAAAAAAGAATCTAAAAGGATAATCTATCTACAGCTATGACACTAAACACCTTTCCTTCATGAAGGTAAATATATAAGAAACCCTGGTTTACTATTTCAACATTATCACCACCATGAACATATAATTAATAATAAAAATCACAGAGTATTTCTACTAATTCCCTTCATAGCTGTTATCAATGCCTAGATCTTAAATATATTGGATGACCTAGAAACTATTCTGCTCCCCCTCCAGCTCTTGAATTTTCCATTATTAGATTTAATCCTGGAATGTAGACTCTACTGTTCAATAGATTTGGGGTCAATTTCCAGTTCTGGCACAAACTGTGTGACTATTTATATTGCTTAAGTTCTGTAGAACCTCAGTCTTTTCCTCTATAAAATGGGGACACTAATAGGCTCTTTGTTGGATCACTGTGAAAATTAAATGGAAAAAAATGTATGAATCCTTTTAGCACAATGCCTGATAAATCAGAAGAGTTTTGAACTGTTATTATTGCCATGGCAACTATTGTTAGTTATTGATATTATTATTAGAATTTCCTCTATTCAATGCCTATTATTCCACCTTCCCCATTAAAGGACCATAAGGACTATCTGCTTAAATATAGTCTCATAACCTTCTCTGTATTCCTTACGGTGCCCAGCAAAGTGCCTTGGGTAGCTGAAAATGTGAAAGAAAAAAAAAAGAGTCAGCATGGTACATTTCATGTTTAGGCCCTGCTGATTATGTTTCTTTACAATATCAAATACATACCTAATATGGCTAAAGACATACAAAAAAGAAAAAGAAGTTTTAAGGTGTGTCCTATTGGAGAGATTTACTCTTTTTTCCCCATTTTATCTCTTTAATCAGTGATAATGCCATTATTTACGTGTATCCAAGTTTCAATGAACTTGACTTCAAGACCATAAATGTGATAAAAATGTGTTCAGGATGTCTGTTTAAAAAATAGTCTGTCAGCCAAAGAAAGATTATTTTTTTAGTACCGGTAACATTCTATCTTTCCAAATGGCTAATAGTAACATTTGGAGTATTTTGGATACCTTGTAGTCTTCAACATTCAACTCTGCCAACAATTCATGACTGTTCTCTTTCAACTCCAATTGGACCCGCAAATGTTGATGGGTGTTCTTCAGTGGATCAATTCTAAGCTAGATCCTCTCTCTAGGAATTTACAGCCTACAGTGGAGGGGCATTACAATATCATATGGTAAGTACTAAGACAGAGCAACTAATTCTTCCTGAGAAAGAAAAGAGTAGTGAATAGAGCTTTAGCTGTTTAGAATTGGAGCTGAGTCTGAAAACAGCCATTGATTAATTTATTCAGCATAGCATCATAAGTGGCCAAATGATGCAGTAGTGAAGAGCAAGAACTCGGGAGCCTGCCTGCCTGTGTTTGGATCCTGGCTGTGCCACTGGCTGGCTATGTGTCCTGACAGAATATTTACCTCTACATGGCTTGGTTTCCAGGCTTCCCAGGTGGCACTAGGGGTAAAGGACCCACCTGCCAATGCAGGAAACATACATCTCTATGTAGGTTTGATCCCCGGGTAAGGAAGATCCCCTGGAGGAGGGCATGGCAACCCAATTCAGCATTCTTGCCTGGAGAATCCCCGAGGACAGAGCCTGGTGGTCTACATTCCACAGGTCGCAAAGAGTCAGACACTACTGAAGCGACTAAGCATGCATGCATACCTTGATTTCCTCACCTGTATACTGAATATAACAAAAGAACATTTTTATGGGTGTGCTACTAGGTTAAATAAGTTGTTTGGCATGTGGTAATCATCATAGAAGCA
This sequence comes from Cervus elaphus, assembly GCF_910594005.1. Classification (NCBI taxonomy): domain Eukaryota; kingdom Metazoa; phylum Chordata; class Mammalia; order Artiodactyla; family Cervidae; genus Cervus; species Cervus elaphus. Next base: position 62,584,525 of record NC_057825.1, read on the forward strand.
TGTATAGATAAATAAATGAATAGATAATCTTTTCTGACAATCCTTTAGTAGATCCATACAGAGATCGTCAACCTCAAAATGTTTATAGTCTCCCAAGGTTGGGGGCATGAAAGGTGGGAGGTAAGGAGATAGCAACAAACAGCAAGCATAGAAAACAAGTAGTTACACAAGTGTTATGGAAACAGGAACACCGTTCAGTAGGGTAAGGGGATCAGGAATGTGGGGCAGGAACAGAGTTGCAATTTTAAATGAGATCATCAGGCCAGGCTCATTGAGAAGGAGACTTTAGATCAAACAGTGGAAGGAGATGCTGGAGGGAAGAAAGCAGATTTGGGGTGTGTGTGAAGAAGGATGGAATTGGGGAGGAAGCAGACAATAGGCTAGTTCTAAGGTAGTTGGAGAGAGATTAGGCCGTTGAAGTAACATTGAGAAGGTTAGTGTGGCTGGGGTGATGGGGTGAGCAAGGGGAGAGCGGGAGGCCACTAATGAAATCTCTGGATTTCACTCAAGAGTGTGGATAAGGAGCCATTAGAGCCCTTTAGGAGAGGAATAGAGCAGTGGCATGATCTTACACTGTTAAAGCTTTGCTCTGGCTATTGTACTGAAAACAGACTTTAGAAGACAAATCTGGAAGTGGGGAGACTTGTTAGGCAAATTTTGCAATAATCTAGGTCAGAAGTGATGGTGCCTAAGACCAGGTGCTGAGAGGAGTTCAGATTCTGGACATGTTTTGGAGGAAATGTTCTCATTTCCTGATGGGTTGGGTGTGGCGTGTTAAATTAAGAGAAGAGCCCAGAATAACTCCCAAATTGAGTTAGTGAGCACTAGAAGTAAGAGTGTCCCAGATGACGCTAGCGGTAAAGAATCCGCCTGCCAAAGCAGGAGATGCAGGTTCAATTCCTGGGTCAGGAAGTTCCCCTGGAGGAAGAAATGGAAAGCCATTCCAGTATTTTTGCCTGGGAAATCCCATGGGCAGAGAAGCCTGACAGGCTACACCCCATGGGTGTAGAGTCGAAGAGACCCTACAACTGAGAGACTGAGCATATACACAGAAGCAAGAGGCCAACAGAGCCGTGTGGGTTCTGACAGATGAACAAGCAGGTGCCTAGGCCTTGGGCTAAGGGCTGTCCTGTTTGTTATTCAGTCACTAAGTTGTGTTCAACTCTTTGTAACCCCATGGACTACAGCATGTTAGGCTTCCCTGTTCACTTTCTCCCAGAGTTTGCTCAAACTCATGTCCATTGAGTCAGCGATGTTATCCAACCATCTCATTTTCGGTTGCCCCCTTCTCCTCCAGCCCTTAATTCTAAATGGAAGGAAGCATTAAGACAGACGAGCATGGCAGCAGCCAGGAATAAGACGGTGTCAGGGAAAAACACATTCCTGTCTGTCTCTCCTTTGTCATCACTCTCCTCTACTACCCTACCACACTCTGACACCAGATATGTGAGGTTTTTGCATCAAGCAATTCTGTGTCTTCGCTGGATGTCCTACAATTTGACTCAGTTATTCCCACAAGGCTGCACCCTACTCACTGCCACCTCCATCCCCCAACACATACATGTATTTCAGAAGCAAACTGCAAGTCCAGGTTGTCGCCTATCTTCTAACCAACTGGCTATAGGCTGGAGGTTCCCATACCCCTCTCCCGGAGCTCAATTAATTTGTCAGAGTGGCTCACAGAAACCAGGAAAACAGTTCACTTACTAGATTCCTGGTTATTAGAAAATGACATAACTCAGGAAGAGCAAGGTAGAAAAGAAGCACAGGATAGGTATGAAGAAAGGGACATGGAGCTTCCTCAGGCTCTCCAAGCAACCCAATCTCCCAACATCTCCATGTTCCCCAACCTGAAAGTGTTAAAAAAAAAAAAAAAAAAAAAAACCCTACCTTTTGGTTTTTATGCAGGTTTCATTACATCAGTTCAGTTCAGTTCAGTTCAGTCTCTCAGTCGTGTCCGACTCTTTGTGACCCCATGAATTGCAGCACACCAGGCCTCCCTGTCCATCACAAACTCCCGGAGTTTACTCAAACTCATGTCCATCGAATCGGTGATGCCATCTAGCCATCTTATCCTCTGTCATCCCCTTCTCTTCCTGCCCCCAATCCCTCCCAGCATCAGGGTCTTTTCCAATGGGTCAACTCTTTGCATGAGGTGGCCAAAGTATTGGAGTTTCAGCTTCAGCATCAGTCCTTCCAATGAACACCCAGGACCTAACTCCTTTAGGATGGACTGGTTGGATCTCTTTGCAGTCCAAGGTACTCTCATGATAGGCATGATTGATTAAATCACTGGTCATTAGTGACTGAACTCAATCTTCACCTCAGAGATCTGGGGGGTGGGGCTAAAAGTTCCAACCTTCTAATCCTGTGACTCCTTGGCAAATGACCCCCATTTAGGTCCTTCTAGGAGTCCTCACATTAACATCAACTCAGGTATGGTTTGTCATGAATATCAAAAAACACCTTTATCCTTCTTATCATTTAGGAAATTCCAAGGATCTTAGGAGCTCTGTGCCAGAAATGGGGATAAAGACCAAATATATGCATCTTTTTATAAATTGCAATATCACAGATGGAGAAAGAGAAGGATATGAGCATAATAAGAGAAGCAGAATAGTGCCATATCTATATTATATTGTACCCTACATACAGAGCTCAGGAACTTGGGCTTAACTCTACAGGCAGTGAGGAGCTGCTGAAGGACTGCAGGAGGGAAATAACCTGTTTGCCCCCGCAGGACAATGCCTTCTAACAGGATGCAGTCTCTGGACAGCAGAGTGATGCTGGTGGTGATTGGGGGTGAGGCTGCTACAATGGTTCTCTTCATATCTGAACTAAAGTAGTTTCAGTCAAGAAGCAAAACTACAGGGTTTGAGAGGGACTTTTCTATGATGAAAATGACATACTCAATTGACTTTGGGTTGTAGGCTTGGAGAGGGATGAGTAGTAAAGAAAATAAAGTAGGGGCCACAAGACAAGGAGATGTAGGACATTAGCAAGCCCAACTAGTACAATTTTTTTGCTACTTTTTTTTTTTTTTTTTACCCCATCTGGTTCTTCTTATTTTAGAAGTCTTAGAGTTTGAGGGATCTCTCCTGATTCTTGGATTTTACTTAGAGAAATCGTTCACTAAGCATGAAGAAGGCAAGATAACCTATCTCCCTAAGAGGAATGAGAAAGGCCTTTTCATTTGGAATATTTAAAACATGGTATAATTGTTAGTGTTAGGGGAAGCACACTGATTGAAACCGCCCACCCTGGCCAGGCACCATAGTAACCATTTGCATGAGTTGTTTTATGACAGGAGATCCTGATAAGGAATACGGAACTAATAGGCCACCACCAACTGGAAGAGTTCAGGAAAGGTCAAAAGGAGACACCGCGTGTCCGTCCACTTCCCAGAATCCCTCTCACTAGCATCCATCTTGGCTGAGCGATGCGTGCGCCACCAGGAAAGACTCTGAATTAGAATGATTGGCCAAAGACTACCTGGAAACTAATCCCATCACCATAAAACCTGAGACTGCAAGCCATGTGACAGAGCTGTTCTCCTGGGTTCCCTTACCCTCCTGCTCTCCACCCGGGTGCCCTTTCCCAATAAAACCTCTTGCTTTGTCAGCACATGTGTCTCCTCGGACAATTCATTTCCGAGTGTTAGACAAGAGCCCAGTTTCGGGTCCTGGAAGGGGTCCCCTTCCTGCAACATTAGGAGGTGAGGAAAGGGAGAGCAGGGGTAAAGCAGGAAACAAAACACTCTCCAGAGCTTCCTGCAAAGTGAGAGGAGAAGAATTCTCAGAGCCTCCAAAGGAGGCCAAGACTTTTACCCCTCCTTTCTGAATTCTCCCTGGGAAGGGTTTGCAGTCCAGAGCTTAACCCGTGACAATTCCTGGGTGGGCTTGTCTAGCCTGAGGCAAAAGCCAGTCCTGCTGGCCATACTGAAACAACTTTTTAAAATCCTAAGAGAGAAATTGGATTTGGAGGTGTCTGTTTGACAAGAACTGTAAATAATTTTTTTTTTTTTAATCTAGAGGCAGAGAAAGAGGGAGGGGAAAAAAGGATATTTCCTCTCTGTCCCTACTAAACCAGTAAATAAATACAGAAAGACTCAAGATACTTCTCACTCATTGTTTTTAAAGTGTTAGCTGATAGGAGCTAATACAATTAAGGACTACCTACCTACCATCAGTGCTCCTTTTGAATTTAAATGAAGAAATTCTCAATGATAGAGGGTCCCTCAAGGCCCAAATGAATCTCCCTTTAGAGTTGAGCTTCAAGAATGTGAATATTTTCAGCCTATTTGTGTATATGTCTCTGTGTGTGTGTGTGTGTGTGTGTGTTAGTCACTCAGTCCTGTCCAACTCTTTGTGGCCCCATGGACTGTAGCCTGCCAGGCTCCTCTGTCCATAGGATTCTCCAGGCAAGAATACTGGAGTGGGTTGTCATGTTCTTCTCCAGGGGATCTTTGACTCAGGGATCAAACCCATTTCTCCTGCATCTCCTGGATTGCAAGCAAATTCTTTACCCACCTAGTCACCATATATATGTATGGGCTCCCCTGGAGGCTTGCCCAGATGGTAAAGACTGAAGTAGCTGAGCACGACCACTCATATACATACATATATATACATATTCTCAAAGAACCTTACCCAAATAGACTGAGCGATCTACATCATCTTTATTGTCTTCCATTGTCGTGATCAACAATTACTGAGCCCATTTTGAAGCTAGGTTGCCCGATTTGCAAGGATTAACTCATTATTATCATACCCATATTGCTGATAAAGAAACTGAGTTTTGCAGTAAATTCAGTCAACAGCTCACAGTGAGGTCAACAGTTATTGGGAAGCTACTAGCAACCAGGGACTGGGCCGGAAGCTTTCAAACATTCAGATGGATATTATTTTCCCCATTTCACAATAAAGTTCAAGGAGCTCTGTACCTTGCCGAAGGTCACCCTGTTTGTAATGCAAATGCCCCAATTGTCCTTCATTTTAACCAAATACAATTTCTCCCAAAATACAAATAGTGTGTGGAAGGCCCTGTTCCCTTCCCAATAGATATTTGTTGCTTTTCTTCCCTGTGAGTTCAGAGAGGAGGTGAAAACTAGATATGTCCCTGTCTATCTTCTTGATCTAATTAGTCATTGAAATATCATTAACTTTGCCAGCAAATGATCTAAAGATGGGCATATGACTGATTCACTTCTGGCCTACAAGTTAAAGCTGGAGGTCTGCTGAGGAAGACAATACTCCTGGAGCAAAAAACACAAACCTTCAAAAGGACAGGACCTTTGCCAGCTTCCCTCTGGAAAGCAGAGGCAAGACTTGGAGCTGTAGCAGCCGTCTTCTGGTCCTAAAATAACAATCACAGGAGGCAAGCCCCAAAGCCAATAGACAGAAGATAACAGAGAACAAAGAGATACAGTCAATGCCTGTGCCCATTTTGACATTTCTGAGTCACTGCACTAAACTTGGACTATCTAAGTCTGCTGCTAGGTTTTCTTTGCTCACTTTTTTGCCATTGAATACTTCCCTAACTAAGGCATAGAGCTACTGGATTTACCTGTGGTTGTGGAACAGAGCAAATGTTGTATCCACCAAAGGTAGCTCATCACCCAGGATTTACTTGAACTAATCAATAATTTTCAGCTTTTTGTTGCAGAGTACTTTCTGGTTTGGAGGAATGGCTGAGAAACAATGATGATATGCCACAGCACTGGTAATAGCTAACTGCCCGTACTTTCTAAGGTAAAAGGAAAACAAAAGTAAGCTGCCACCAGGAATCCCCGGTCAAATACTACACAGGCAATGTTTAGATTAGATTACATCAACATTATCACAAAAAGAACTAATTACATGCATTAGCTTTAGTTGAGTACCTACCCTGTACTCCATGTCATGCTTAGCATTTTGTATTTACTATTTGATTTGAGTATCACTTTATGTGGTTTTTATATCAATCACTATTTTAAAAGATAAGAAGTAAAGCTTAAAAGTAATAACTGGTACAACCATAGATGTTCAGTTGAAAGTGGTACAGTCAGGATTTAAATAAAGATCTTTCTTATCACAAAGGTACCTGGTGTCTTTAAAATAAATCAATGAAATGACTGTCACATCAGTGGTTGGATGTCATGTATTGACTGATTACCTGAATAAACTGTGAACACCACTGAAAACCAAGTTCATCAAAGTTGTTCAACCAAGGGGCCATATCCATGAAGACTGTTGTACATTGCAAGACTGGAATCCCATGGACCATGTTTCCTTCTGATATCCTGTTACCTTGGTCTTGTGTAGTTCCCTTCAGTTCAAAAAACTATCCCACCTTTGCCTTGAGGATGTAAAACTGACCTACAAACTCTCCCTGTCTTCGAGTTGTTTTCAATCTAGCTGTAGAAACAAATACGTGCATAAGTAGCATGCCTGGCACCTTGGAGGTAATCCATAAATAGTGCAGGAATAAATAACTGGAATAAATTAGTAAATGGGCAAAGCAGCTGGCTGACAAGATTTTGTTTTATTTTCAGCAGTTGATTCTCACTGTGTCACCCTTAAGTCTTCGGTAAATGTCTCACTGCTACAACAAGCTATTTCTCCCTCAATTTCATTTTGCAGTAATAACTGCAAGAAAAAATAGCTCATCAAAAGAAAACACTTTCCTGTCCAAGAGCACAGTGCCTGGTTGTGTCACTGGTATCTCTGCCACATGCACCTCAACCACACGGATGGCAAGAGAGGCCTCAGTGCCATATGTTGTCACTCGGTTGTCATTCCAAAACCATTATAGGGCTGCTGACCCTTGCTGTTAACACTTTCAGGGAAACAAATACACAGAGCACTTGAAAAACTACCTTGTGGGATGATCTAATTGCTAGTTAGATAACCGAAAATACCAGCAAAAGGATGAAAATATTTATGATGTGTATTTGACTTAGAATTTGTCTTTGAAATTGAATAGGTAAGAAATATAACCAATGAGTCTTTTGGAAAGAAAGGATTTCATCTCCGCTATATATTGCTACATGAACATAAGACTAAGCATGCTCCAGTGGAGATAGCTTACATTTTCCCTTAGGCCTTCCCTGGTGGCTCAGAGGTTAAAGCGTCTGCCTCCAATGAGGGAGACCCAGGTTTGATCCCTGGGTCGGGAAGATCCCCCTGGAGAAGGAAATGGTAACCCCCTCCAGTATTCTTGCCTGGAGAATCTCATGGACGGAGGAGCCTGGTAGGCTACAGTCCATGGGGTCACAAAGAGTCAGACATGACTGAGCGACTTCACTTTCACTTTCATGTATACTTGTAAGTCTGAAAAAGTTCATATTAGGAAGGTGCTAAGTCGGACACAACTGAGCGACTTCACTTCACTTTGCTTCTTACATTAACCTTTGATTATATATCCATCTGAGTGAGGTGGTGGAAGTTGAAAGTAGGGGAAAGAGCAGCTTATATACATACTCAAAGATGATTTATGTATTAATTGCTTTTATTACACAAACATATGCTAAGCAACCCCCTTCCCCCAGACAAGGCAGTGCAATAGTAACTAAAATCCTGTTCTCACATTGCCAAAAGCCTATTCAACATATTCCAGATACTATTCTTTTAACAGGTCCCAAACTCAGCTACATTTTATGTCTAATTCCTAACCCCAAAACTCTGCCCTAAGTCCAAGCCTCAGTTTATCTTAACAGTGTTCATCTCAATTAAAAGAAATTCTTGTATTTATCTTTTATAGCTTGTCTGCTATCTAATACGTCAAGTCCCTAAGCTTACACATATAAATATAACCTCATATATTTTTCAAAATTCCACCCTGCCATCCTTGACTATTATCTTGAGAGGCAATGTGACATTGAGGTTAAAAGTTCATAGTCTGGCTGTAAGTGTGGATTCAAAGGTTGCCTGACCCTATGCTTCAGTGGCTGTGTAACCTTCAGAAAATGACTTAACCTCACTGAACTTATGTCCACATCTGTGGAACAGGGATGACAGTGGAATTCACTTTGTTCAGTAGCTGTCTTACATAGTGCTTGGTATGTGGTAAACTTCCTAAACACATGGTGTTTTTTGCAGCAGCAGCAGAGAGAGGAGGTGGGTAAAAGCTGTACCTATTGGATAAATGAAAAATTATTATTTCTTTCAATAGGAAAATAAGAATTAACTCAGCAACTCAACAATGTCATAAAAAGCCCAGGTTCTTTCTTTCTGCTTTTCCATGTGGTCAGATGTTTTGCAACATCTTATCTGAGCATGAAAATAATCAGTGGAAGGAGCTGTCCAGCCCAGTACCTCTTTATAAAAGGAAAGAGACATTTTTTTTTTCAAAAACTCCTAGCAAAATTCTCTTTGCATCCCATTGTTCAACTTATATCCCATGATATACCCTTAGTCAGTCAGTAGCAAGTTAAGTGGATTTTCCACAAATGTCTTAGACTAATCAGGATTTATTCCCAAATGTGGGGTGGGGGTGCCTCACTGAGAAGTGAATGTGCAAACACAACTGGAATTTCATTACAGATGAAAGTAAAAATTGGGCTCTTAGGCAGGGCATTAACAGTGACCACAATAAGTATATAGTTGTAATTCAGGTCTTCATTGCTTCTTGTATGGATGACCACAATAGACTGAACAAGCTGGCTGAACCCTGCTTCCTTTCCTCCCCAGTCCATCTTCAATAAGGTCGCCATGTCTTTCTAAAATACACACTTGATGTCTCCTTAAACTTTCACTTGTCTTTCTAAATACATGATAAAATGCAGATTCATCAGCGTAGCAATGTAAGTCCCTTATGCACAGTACAAGCTTTTATTTCCAGCTTCCTGATGCCTATATTCCTCCATTTACTCAAACACACACAGGCACCTTACACTCTCAGCTACACAAATATGACAACAACTTCCAGTTCCAAACCTTCTACTTGCTTCTCCTTTACTTACAATATTGTCCTATCTGCATTCAGCTGGTTAAATCTCATTTATCCTTCAACAGGCGTGTGTGCTCAGCTCTTTCTGACTCTTCGAGACCCCATGGACTGTAACCTTCCAGACTCTTCTGTCCATGGGGTTTTTCCAGGCAAGAATACTGGAGTGGGTTGCCATTTCTTCCTCCAGGGGAATCTTCCTGACCCAGGGATTGCACCTGCATTTCCTGTATTTCCTGCATTGGCAGGCAGATTCTTTACCACTGAACCACTTGGGAAGCCCCATACTTTGACATACTTCTTACTGTTACCTCCATTCTGAAGCCACAGGTTGAATTTGTCACTCACTCTAGGCATCCAGGCATCATAATATGTCCAGAAAAGAGAATGAAGAATACTCCCTTGGAGAAAATGGCCTCAGAGAGAAAAACATCTATCATTGTAAGCTTTTTGTCATTATTTGAATTCTAAAAATATGGTCATGGTATATTAAATATTATTATATATATATAATTTTAATTTAATTTCATGTATAAATAATATTAAATATCTATTTGCAGGTAAATTCACATCAAAATAAATAATACATATGAGAATGATACCACCCACCTAGTAACATTTTTATAAGGGTTACATAAGTTAAAAAAGGTACAAAAAACACAGCCTAATACTGACAAAAGTGTTTATACCTTGACATCACTTTACAACCTCATCCTTCACTTGTTCATTTATGAGACAAATGACTCAGCAATAAAGAGTCTGCCTTCAGTGCAAGAGACAGAGGAGACTGGTTTGATCCCTGGGTCAGAAGGATGCCCTGGAAGAGGAAATGGCAGCCCACTCTAACATTCTTGCCTGGAAAAAGTCCAATGGACAGAGGAGCCTGGCAGGCTACAGTCCATGGAGTTGCAAAGAATCGGACATGATGGAGAGACTAAACATGCACAAATGCCAGATGCTATGCTAGGATCACATGAACCTGTGAGGCAGAATTATAGTCCAGTGAAAAAGATGGGGTGAGCTAGAATCATTAGACTGCTTCCCAAAGGTTGAGTGTATGCAATTGTAGATGAGATTTTAAATTGCTGCATGCAGGTTACAGGACAGAAAAGCTTACACATAATTGCCATGTTTTGCCACACCTAATTTCCAAACATGAGGTTGGTGCAATGCTTGCTGGCAATCTAAAGACACATGGGATTCAACTGTGGGATATATTTTCCAATTTTATTAACGAATACAGATTTAAAGCTATAGTAGTTAACTAATTTCTTGAGGCCATGTTAATTTATGAAGACAAATGTGGGTAAAGAATCTGCCTGCAATGCAGGAGACCCGAGTTCAATCCTTGGGTGGGGAAGATCCCCCTGGAGAAGGAGATGGCAACCTACTCCAGTATTCTTGCTTGGAGGAGCCCATGGACAGAGGAGCCTGGTGGACTACAGTCCATGGAACACAGAGTCAGACACGACTGAGCAACTAAACCACCACATGAGACACATATGAGATATATATACATATATATGAATATATATATATCCCAGTTACCAGCCCACAGAAATATGTATTTTCAATTATAAATCTGTTAAAATCTTAACACTTTCTGAATGAGAAAACAGCCCCTGAATGGATAATTCAGTAAGTTGAATAGAGTTTATTGAGCTTTTTAAGGACAGTTTCTATTTTTTAATACTATTTGATGATTAATGATACATTGATTAAGAATTAACAGCTATCTTGTTTATACAATTCATTTAAAGGGCTGTTAAGCCCCAAGCTATGATTTGAAAAATTATCTAGGCTCAGTTCAGCATTCATTACACCAAACATCTTAGCCAATGGAAGTCCAGAAAAGTAAATACCACTTCATCAACAAAACATGGAAATGCTAATTGACAGCTGGCAGAGTCCAATCAGCTATCTTTGCAGAAAACTGACAACTTTTGTAGCGTCTGTTACATTTTGCTAATCAACCCTGCTTCTTTTATTTGCTCTCTGGAAAAGAGGACAGAAGAAGAGATAGTAGGTGAACCTGCAAAACAAAACAGAAAATGCTTGGGGTGTGCATATGTGGCCTCGGTTTGTAGGAAACAAAGGCTATAGTTAGTTTTTGCTGCTGCTGCTGCTAAGTCACTTCAGTCGTGTCCGACTCTGTGCGACCCCATAGACGGCAGCCCACCAGGCTCCCCCATCCCTGGGATTCTCCAGGCAAGAATACTGGAGTGGGTTGCCATTTCCTTCTCCAGTAGTTATTTTTGCTACTTATCCTAAAATTTTTGTGGGAGAAGTGTGAAATTTACTCAAGTGTAGGGGTCTAAATTTGGATGCTCTGATGCCAGGTATTCAGATTTTTAACAAATAAAGCCGACATGGAAGGTAGAGGAATCTGAATAATTTGTATGGGAAAAGTTACTACAAAATCCTGGCTTTATTATTTTGCATTTATATAAGCAGCTGTGAAGGAATTTAGTAATCTCATTCAAATATTCTTTTTTTTTTTTTTTGAAGGGCCCAAAGATTCTTTATTGCTTTTCTGCTATTTTAATCTCTGATTAGTTCAGCTGATCATCGAAAATGCTCACCTAGCGGAAAGCAGAAGAAAGAAAAATTGCTTTTTAGATTTAGGATTTCCTTTGTTTCATACACATCCAAGTTCTATAGTTAGTTACAACCTTTCTACCCTAGCCCACCCCTCTCACCATCCCACCACTCTGCACCCCTTACACACATAGGAAAAGTAGCAAAGGAAAGGAGAGAGAACAGAAGAAAGAGTTAGACAGAGAGGGGAAAAGACCAGTTATTTAATGTGTTTGCCTACATGGCATTCTACCTTTGAACCTTCCAAATGCAACTTCATACATTGTCTTTTGACATTATGCAGTCGGGAATCCTGAAAGCTCTCAGTTTAGACAACTAAATTATTGCTTGTCAATTTAGCTTGGGATGAAAGACAGGTGTTTTGTTTCACAGTTAAACTCCATTTAGAGCTTACATTGGCTCTAAATTCAATCTCAGCTTCTTCTTGTGGACTGGCATTGAAGTGTATCATAGTAGGAATTATTAGTTGGGGCCCCAATAGTAGTTAATCCTTGAAAGATCCTCCACCTTGGTTCCTCTGGATAGGTAAGCCTAATACTGTTCAAAAGCAATTGAGATAAAAACTCCTTCAAGCTCCAAGAATTAGAGCTCTTGATATTTCATGACCATTTTGGCTCCAACAAAGAACTAAGCTGAGCAAAGTTGAAAATCCTTATTAGCCATCTTAGATAATAATGCAATACTTTATGGATCTTTAGTAAATATTTGTTAGGATAGTGTTTTAGTTTATTGAACAGTTATCTATTTTTATACTTCCAATTCAATGAAATAATGTGGTGGATTTTCTCTTAACAGGAAACTTTCCATTAGAACATATGCATTTGTTACTAATTGAAGAGCTTAATGCAAAAGGCCCAATAAAGTGGCTAAAATGATCTCATTACGAGTTGAAAAATAAAGTCTTTCTATAAGCTTTGTTTCTCTACACTTCTCCACCCTTCTTTGGTTTTCAACATTTCTAGTATCATCTATTCTAAATTCTGAAGGTGTTCAGAAGGCTGAATGCAAAAGAATTGATGCTTTTGAGTTGTGGTGTTGGATAACTCTTGAGAGTTCCTTGGACTGCAAGGAGATCAAACCAGTCAATCCTAAAGAAAATCAATCCTGAATTTCATTAGAAGGACTGATGCTGAACTCCAATACTTTGTCTACCTGGTGCAAAGAGCCGATTCATTAGAAAAGATCCTGATACTGGGAAAAATTGAAGGCAGGAGGAGAAGGGGACAACAGAGGATGAGATGGTTGGATGGCATCACTGACTCAATGGACATGAGTTTGAGCAAGCTCCGGGAGATTGTGAAGGACAGGGAACCCTAGCGTGCTTCAGTCCGTGGAGTCACAAAGAGTCAGACACGACTGAGTGACTGAACAAGAACATTCTATTCTGTGTGATAATGAAAACCAGTCATTCATACCTATTACCAAAATAAAAAAGAACTCTCAGAAAGTCTAAAGAAACCAAGCCATACTTTTAGGAAAATTTTACACTGTGCCTTCTACAGTGGAAAGTGACTGGTGGATTTGTCATTTATCATGAGTGGGACTAGCGTATACATAGATCTGATAATACTTAGTAATTAATAGTAATTCAATATATTTTTAAGGTAATGAAGGATTAAGGTGAAAGCAGCTTTAGTTCAGTACCTATTCCAACTCGATGACCATTTTAAAGATAATTAGTTAAGTAACTTACTCAAGATCAAAAGATGAAAGTAGTTCATGGCAAAAACAGAATTAGATCCAGGTATTCTGTTTGAAAAATTTGTCCTCATTCTACCGTGTATTGCTAATCCTGCTCACAGCACCAATTGTCTCACTGTATCTCACCGTGCGCACTGTTCACTGAACCCATGGTAGGCAAGGTGCTGAGCTAAGAGCCTGGAAGAAAATGCGAGGAGCCATAGGAACTGCAGACACATTTATTCTCTTCTGGCTGGCACTGCAGCCATAGCAGCAGACATAATGTACATGCACACAGCCCTTCTTGGCTTTTCCAAGTGAAGCTTATACTGACATACTGTACAAAGTAACCCATGACCAAACAAGTACCTCATGATGCACATGCACAGAGCTATAAGTAATCTCAGCTGTAACATAACCATGCAAAGTCATTGTTTACAGAACATGGGGTGAGAGGGCATGAGAGCATGGGGTGAGAGAGCCTGACTGGCGCCATCATGTTAATTTGTTAATTTCCCCACACACCGTATTGTCTTGAATTTTTTACACATATTATATTTAGATCTCTTTTTGGGGGTCCATGAGTCTTTTATGATCAAATCCTGGATCCTTTAACTCAGAGAATATTGTAACTACATATTTGTCATGTAGACTCTATTCAACTTTGAATGTAGCAATTACTTTTATCTTTCCTGAAAATGCTTACATTAGAATGATGTTTCAGTGACAAAGTTCTACATGAGCTTTAATAAATTAATACATTTCTTTAAAAGAGTTTGTAAAACATCTTGAAAATAAAAGCACTATCTTATTTATTATCAGTCTTTCATGGCCTAACACAATACCTTGTCCATAAAGAGACGCTAATGGATAATTGTTGAATTTCTAATTTGATGTGTTTGGTTCAGGTTCTTAGTTCTGTAGTATCTGAAATTCACTTGACTAGTTATAAACTATATCAACTTCTTTGGGCTAAATTGGCTACTAACCAACCAAACTGTTAAGAGTCCATCTTTGGCTTAATGTCCATCTGGGAGTATGGTGTTCAGATAGAAGCATGACCTAACCAAATATGAATATGTTTGATTTGGCTACAGACTGTGTAGTGGGGGAGATGTAATTAAGAAGAATAGTTTGAATTTTCTTGAACTCTCAAAAATTTTCCTCATTAAAATAGCAAAATGTCTGACTTCAGTCTTTAAAATAAATGACCAAGTATGTTTTTCATGTGTCATGTGGATATACTGATACAAGACTATTGTGAAAAATCAAAGAAGATTAGAGGTGATGGTAATAAAAATGTCAAAAGCATTACATAAACAGAATGACATTGGGAGTAGTAATCATAACTAAAACAAAAATAGTAAGACTGAAGTTTACTATGAATTCTGGGGTTAAAATAAGAATCTTGGGTCATTTATTAACAAATAGAAAGAGTTCTTCAGGTTCTAGGGCCAGTAACTCAAGACACAAAACAGGCAGTAATTGACAACCAAGGGTATCCTTACTGGCCTTTCATTCTTACTCTGTCTATAAAAAAAGAACTTCATTCAAATGCCTGATTGACAATGAAATGGAAGTTTCACCACATTGTCCTATTGTTGACCTCAAAGCTGACCTCCAGATCACCCCTCAGTCAAAATGTTAAAGGACTCACTGGATGCATTTTTCAGCAAGATTCAGCTGAGTTTTCTAAAGAGAAAGCCAGAGTATTGTATTTTCAGTGGTTGCTTTTTAATTGTGTGATTGAGGACTCCTGTGGCATGATTAACTCTGACAATATCATCAGTTTATCAGCCTGCTGCCAAGATGCATTTCATCCGTCATTTTCCAGGTAGTTCCTAAACTGTTAGGAACAAGCTATCTACTTTTGAGTTAATTACAAAAGATAGTATTATTGGTCTGTTCTGAAACTGACCTCTAAATCAATTTTAGAATTTATCTAAAGGGTAAGTTAAGAGGTTAGAATTAGAACCCAAATGGTGTGGTTGAATTTTTTTAGCCTAAACTTCTTTTGTTTTGTTGAGGACATATCAATTAAATACTGAAGGGATTAGCTGTTGGAAGGAATCAGCCAATCAGGTCTAAAAACTGCAAAGTACATGGTCAACCAAATTGTTTGCTTTTGATACTATGTTTAGCCAAATGTTTTCTTTGGCTTTTTAAAAAATTTGATAGCTATAGGATTACACAAGCACAATGTAAAACATCTCATTTATTAAGCAGTTCAGTCAAAGTTATTCCATGGAATTATATATGCCAGTTGACTTCCTGCCTTTTTACCTTAAACATTTAAGTCCCCATGGTTTTGTGAGATCCCTGAAATCACATGGACTGCTGCTGCTACTGCTAAGTCACTTCAGTCATGTCCAACTCTGCGACCCCATGGACTGCAGCCTACCAGGCTCCTCCGTCCACGGGATTTTCCAGGCAAGAGTACTGGAGTGGGGTGCCATTGCCTTCTCCGATCACATGGACTAGTAGTATTCAAAAGATTAAATAAAGTTTACATATATTTATACTACTATTTTTGTGTCTACAAATGCATCTTAATTTTTTTTCAATTCAAGTATAGTTGATTTACAATGTTATGTTAGTTTCAATTATACAGCAAAGTCATGTGTGTGTGTGGTGTGTGCTTAGTAGCTTAAATGTCTGGCTCTTTGTGACCCCATGGACTACAGCCTGCCATGGGATTTTTTCCCAGCAAGAATACTGGAGTGGGTTGTCATTTCCTCCTCCAGGAGATCTTCCAGACCCAGGGATCTAACCTTGTCTACTGCATTGGCAGGCTGGTTCTTCACCACTGAGCCACCAGGTCCTTGGTTGTCATCTATCTTATATATACTAGTGTATATATGCTAATCCCACCTCCTAAATTATCCCTCTCTCCCATTTACCTTTGCTAAAGCAAAGTTTGTTTTCTGTGTCTGAGTCTGTTTATGTTTTGTAAATTAAATTTAAATGTGTGATTTCGTTATTCATTTTCTTACACACATTTAACTGTTTTCATGCAAAATGGCCTGTGACTTTTTTTGACATGAAAGAAAGTAAAAAAACACACTGGTCGTAGCAAATACCTTCTTCCAACAACTTAAGAGAAGACTCTACACATGGACATCACCAGATGGAAAATACCAAAATGAGATTGACTATATTTTTTGCAGACAAAGATGGGCAAGCTATAAACAGTCAGCAAAAATAAGACCAGGAGCTGACTGTACCTCAGATCATGAACTCCTTATTGCCAAATTCAGAATTAAATTGAAGAAAGTAGGGAAAACCACTAGACCATTCAAATATGACCTAAATCAAATCCCTTATGATTATACAGTGGAAGTGACAAATAGATTCAAGGGATTAGATCTGATGGAGTGTGTGAAGAACTATGGATGGAGGTTCGTGACATTGTAAAGGAGGCGCTGATCAAGACCATCCCCATACACAAAATAAACTCAAAATGGATTAAAGATCTAAATGTAAGACCAGAAACTATAAAACTCCTAGAGGAGAACATAGGCAAAACACTCTCCGACATAAATCACAGCAAGATCCTCTATGACCCACCTCCCAGAATATTGGAAATAAAAGCAAAACTAAACAAATGGGACCTAATGAAACTTAAAAGCTTTTGCACTACAAAGGAAACTATAAGCAAGGTGAAAAGACAGCCCTCAGATTGGGAGAAAATAATAGCAAATGAAGCAACAGACAAAGGATTAATCTCAAAAATATACAAGCAACTCCTGCAGCTCAATTCCAGAAAAATAAATGACCCAATCAAAAAATGGGCCAGAGAACTAAACAGACATTTCTCCAAAGAAGACATACAGATGGCTAACAAACACATGAAAAGATGCTCAACATCACTCATTATTAGAGAAATGCAAATCAAAACCACAATGAGGTACCATTACACGCCAGTCAGGATGGCTGCTATCCAAAAGTCTACAAGCAATAAATGCTGGAGAGGGTGTGGAGAAAAAGGAACCCTCTTACACTGTTGGTGGGAATGCAAACTAGTACAGCCGCTATGGAGAACAGTGTGGAGATTCCTTAAAAAACTGGAAATAGAACTGCCATATGACCCAGCAATCCCACTTCTGGGCATACACACTGAGGAAACCAGATCTGAAAGAGACACGTGCACCCCAATGTTCATCGCAGCACTGTTTATAATAGCCAGGACATGGAAGCAACCTAGATGCCCATCAGCAGATGAATGGATAAGGAAGCTGTGGTACATATACACCATGGAATATTACTCAGTCATTAAAAAGAATTCATTTGAACCAGTCCTAATGAGATGGATGAAGCTGGAGCCCATTATACAGAGTGAAGTAAGCCAGAAAGATAAAGAACATTACAGCATACTAACACATATATATGGAATTTAGAAAGGTGATAACGATAACCCTATATGCAAAACAGAAAAAGAGACACAGAAATACAGAACAGACTTTTGAACTTTGTGGGAGAATGTGAGGGTGGGATATTTCAAAAGAACAGCATGTATACTATCTATGGTGAAACAGATCACCAGCCCAGGTGGGATGCATGAGACAAGTGCTCCAGCCTGGTGCACTGGGAAGACCCAGAGGAATCGGGTGGAGAGGGAGGTGGGAGGGGGGATCGGGATTGGGAATACATGTAAATACATGGCTGATTCATATCAATGTATGACAAAACCCACTGGAAAAAAAAAATAAAAATTTAAAAAAAAAAAAAAGACCATCCCCAAGAAAAAGACATGCAAAAAGGCAAAATGGTTGTCTGAGGAGGCCTTACAAATTGCTGACAATAGTAAAGAAGCTAAAGGCAAAGGAGAAAAGGAAAGATATATCCATTTGAGTGCAAAGTTACAAAGAAAAGCATGGAGAGATAAGAAAGCCTTCCTCAGTGATCAATGCAAAGAACTGGAGGAAACAATAGGATAGAGAGAGATCTCTTCAAGAAAATTAGAGATACCAAGGGAACATTTCATGCAAAGATGGGCACAATAAAGGACAGAAATGATATGGACCTAACAGAAGCAGAAGCCATTAAGAAGAGGTGGCAAAAATACACAGAAAAACTATACAAAAAAGATCTTCATGACCCAGATAAGCACAACGGTGTGATCACTCACCTAGAGTCAGACATCCTGGAATGTGGTCAAGAGGGCCTTGGGAAGCATCACTACGAACAAACAAAGCTAGTGGAAGTAATGGAATTCCAATTGAGCTATTTCAAATCCTAAAAGGTGATGTCATTAAAGTGCTGAAGGCAATACACTGGCAAATTTGGAAAATGTAGCAATGGCCACAGGACTGGAAAAGGTCAGTTTTCATTCCAATCCCAAAGAAAGGCAATGCCAAAGAATGTTGGCACTCAAACTACCGCACAGTTGCACTCATCTCACACACTAGCAAGGTAATGCTCAAAATTCTCCAAGCCAGGCTTCAATAGTACATGAACCGTGAAATTCCAGATGTTAAAACTGGGTTTAGAAAAGGCAGAGAATGAGAGATCAAGTTGCCAACATCCGTTGGATCATTGAAAGAACAAGAGAATATCAGAAAAACATCTACTTCCCCTTTATTGACTATGCCAAAGCCTTTGACTGTGTGGATCACAACAAATTGTGGACAATTCTTAAAGAGATGAGAATACCAGACTACCTTACGTCTCTCCTGAGAAATCTGTGTACAGGTCAAGAAGCAACAGTTAGAACCAGACATGGAACAACAAACTGGTTCCAGATTGGTAAAGGAGAATGTCAAGACTGTATATTGTCACCCTGCTTGCTTAAACTAAATACAGTGTACATCATGCAAAATGCTGGGCTGGATGAAGCAGAAGCTGGAATCAAGATTTCTTGGAAAAATACCAATAATATCAATAAGGAGATGACACCACCCTTATGGCAGAAAGCAAAGAAGAACTAAAGAGCCTCTTGATGAAAGTGAAAGAGGAGAGTGAAAAAGTTGGCTTAACACTCAACATTCAGAAAACTAAGATCATGGCATCCAGTCCCATCACTTCATGACATATGGATGGGGAAACAATAGAAACAGTGAGAGAGTTAATTTTTGGGGGCTGCAAAATCACCGCAGATGGTGACTGCAGCCATGAAATTAAAAGACGTTTGCTCCTTGGAAGAAAAGCTATTACCAACCTAGACAGCATATTACAAAGCAGAGACATTACTTTGCCAACAAAGGTCCATCTAGTCAAAGCTATGGTTTTTCCAGTAGTCATGTATGGATGTGAGAGTTGGACTGTAAGGAAAGCTGAGCGCTGAAGAACTGATGCTTTTGAACTATGGTGTAGGAGAAGACTCTTGAGAGTCCCTTGGACTGTAAGGAGATCAAACCTATCAATCCTAAAGGAAATCAGTCCTGAATAGTCATTGGAAGGACTGATGCTGAAGCTGAAACTCCAGTCCTTTGGCCACTTGATGCAAAGAACCGACTCCTTAGAAAAGACCCTGATGCTGGGAAAGACTGAAGGCAGGAGGAGAAGGGGATGACAGAGGGTGAGATGGTTGGATGGCATCACTGACTCGATGGACATGAGTTTGAGCAAGCTCCAGGAGTTGGTGATGGACAGGGAAGCCTGGCATGCTGCAGTACATGGGACCACAAAGAGTCAGACACGACTGAACAACTGAACTGAACTGAAAGGAGGTATTCTTTTTGTTCAAAAACAATGGAAAAATAGCTTTAATCACATGACAATCTTTTCTCAGTCTTTAGTCACTACACCATAAATTAAGTACATGTTTGACTTCCTTCCATAGGAAATTCTCTGCCAAATAGTCACTTTGGAGATTTTATAAACATAAAACTCAGTTTTTTTTCTCTTTGACCTATAAGTCTTGACACATCTGAGCTATCTCTTAATTATCTTTAGGAACTGTAGACATTTGTTAGGTATCCTGATCATGCTTCTGTGATCATGGGGCACTTATGTGTGAATGGAAAGTTCTATCAATTTAACGAATGTCAAAGTCATCACAATGTTATTTTTATAACATAAAAATAAACCTTAAGCTTTTTTATTCACCAGTTTTCAGAAGAAAAAGTCTAAATTCATTGAAATACTATTGACATTTTATCACAATTTGGTCTCAATCTATCTCTACCTTATATACTAGAGTTGGTGCTGGTGAACTTTGTCAACAAAGGGCTGGATAGCAAATATTTGGGGCTTGTGGATCATACAGTCTTGCAGCTACCATCTCACTCTGCTGGGTAGAGCAAAGGCAGCCATATACAACATGGAATAAATGTTGTCATTGTGTTGAGTTGCTATGTTCCAATAGAATTTCATTCATACAAACTGAAATTTGAATTGCTCATAATTTTCACACATCATGAAAGAGGGTTCTTTTGACTTTTTTCAACTTTTAAAAAATGTTAGGAATATTCTTACCTCATGGACTGTACAAAAATATATGGGAATCTAGATTTGGCTAGAGGACTGTAGTCTGCAGTTTCCATACCAGAGCCCTCGCGTAGTTCTTATTTTTTCTTGAACATGCCCTGAAGTTCTGTGCTTCATACCTCTCCTTATATAATTTTTATATCCCATGTTTTCCTTTTTATTTTCCTTTTTCAGTCACTAAGTTGTGTCCAACTCTTTGTGACCCCATGGGTTGCAGTATTCCAGGCTCCTCTGTCCTCCACTATCACCCAGAGTTTGCTCAAATTCATGTCTTTGAGTCAATGATGTTATCTAACCATCTCACCCTCTGCAACCCCCTTCTCTTTTTGCCTTCAATATTTCCCAGCATCAGGGTCTTTCCCAATGAGCTGGCTGTTCACATCAAGTGGCCAAAGTTTTGGAGCTTCAACTTCAGCATCAGTCCTTCCAATGAATATTCAGGACTGATTTTCTTTAGGATTGACTAGTTTGTTCTTGCAGTCCAAGGGACTCTCAAGGTCCTTCTCCAGCACTGCAATTCAAAAGCATCAATTCTTTGGTATTCTGCCTTCTTTACAGTCCAACTCTCACATCCATACATAACTACTGAAAAAAACATAACTTTGACTGTATACCTTTGTCGGCAAAGTGATGGCTCTGGTTTTGAACACACTATCTAGTTTTTTCATAGCTTTCCTTCCAAGGAGCAAGTGTCTATTAATTTCATGGCTGCAGTCATTGTCCACAGTGATTTTGGAGCCCAAGAAAATAAAATCTGTTGCCATTTTCACTTTTTTCCCTTCTATTTCCCATAAAGTGATGGAACTGAATGCCATGATCTTAGTTTTTTTAATGTTGAGTTTCTTTGCCTAACTAAACATTATTCATGTAAAGCTGAGGTCAAATGGCACTGTCTCTGAGAAGCTTTACATGATTATAACTCAACCTCCCATTCCAAATCAAATTCCTATTCCACTGAATTCCAATAGTATTTTGCACATTCTTGTTACAAGAACAGTGCAAAAAACAAACAAACAAACACAAAACTTAGAAGGCATCTGTTAAATATTTCTTGAATAAATCAATAAATGAATAAATGATTGATAGAGATACAAATTAATAACTTGTCACAGAATTGTTCACTGTGCTATTTCCATAGACTGAATGATTACTCCATATGGGTAGCTACTTGTCCTCTTCTTTCTACCTCCAGGGCCTGGAAGGTGTTTGGCATGTGATCATATATTAGTACCTTTTTGTTGAATTAATGTTTTGAAGGAATATCTCAGAGAATGAGATATGGAGAGAATACCTATGGAGAATGGATTTTATTCTTCATGAATAGTCTTACATTTCTGGGTTGAAATAGTTCTGATTCTCTAGAAAATTGCCTTACCTAGACCCCTAAAGCTAAGTTAGGAGTTACAAACATCCACTTTCCTGTCACTGCTTGTAGACACATGCTTGTTTACATTTGGCTAATTAAAATTAATCACCCTAGTTCTCCCTTCCCTTCAAGGTTATTACTTCCCATTAACTTCAATGAAGCTTGTTTGACTTCAATGGAAGTTTTTACCTGCATAGGGACAGTAAGGAATCAGGACAAATATCTTTAAGGCTGTCATTTGTCACAATGAACAAAAGAAATACAGATCCTTAGGCATGAGACGCCGTAGCACACTTCACGTGTCTCTGTTAATTCTATCCTTGCTGACAACCCATGACTGCCACATAAAAGGAAGCAGCAGAATTATAATTGAATGCTTCTGAAATATCAGAGACAGAACCTCTGAAAAGGAAGCTCACAAACTTATTCTTTGGCAAGGTTAGTGATTTGAGTACCTACAAACGGCCAGAATGCCATTGATGGCATTTCCAATGCAGAGTATATGCATTCACTTTGAGCCAATGTTGAATACAAAGGCATGGGAGCTTAACTTTCTTCCACCAGCACAAGGTTCTTTGACAAGCCTCCACTATTCAGAAAACTCCAGAGAAACAGAAAGTTAAAGAGGGAAAGAGGCATCTGAGCAGTCACAGCAATATAGCCTCCCTTCTCTACAAGTCGGGCACTTACTTCATCATATATTTCACATAGAGAAAGGCAAAACAGGGTGCCAGCAAGTTGAAAAGTTCCAAAAAATTAAGGTTCTCTAGATATCAAAATGTAAGTCAAGCTAGGCTTTTTGTTTCTAAAGGCCACTAAGTTGATTAATTATCATAGAAACAGCTTGGCGTCCCTCCAGAGATGACTGTTTCAGAATCCCCATCATACAATCATAATTATACCGTACAGCAACCACTTTGACAGAATTTTTATAACTTCTTTATAGGACTGTTTGCCAATATTAAATGATATTGTGTGTGTGTGTATATGTGTGTGTGTGTGTGTGTATAATTTCCCCAGCTGTAAGACTTAACACTCAGTTCCTTCTTGACATTATTCTCTCTTTGGAATTAAATCGAATTGTTAGCTGTATACCCTGGGAAGAATACACAGCAGGTGATCACAGGGTAACCCACATCAACCCAGATGGAGATAAGGGTGTAAGGAAAAATTGGTATTTATTGAATTCCAATTCCTGCAGCTGGGGCTTTATATATGTTATCTCATTTAAATGTCCTAAATTGTTCATAAAGACGTTGTTATTATTAGAATTCATATTTGTAATTTATAGTTAAAATTTTAATTATAAAAAGAAGTGTTCCCTAAATTTCATTCATCCTCTGGTTTCCTGGCTAATTCGTTTCTCCCCATCTGAACAAAATATTTCCTTTCACCTGAAATTTCATCATTAAGTCATCCCTTTAGTTTAAGACACTCTTTGCAAAAGTCTTTTATTAAAGTGTACATTACCTGGGTCAGATAAAACACTAAGACACTACAACGCACTGAAACTTTGACAAAAATCAAGTAGAAGATTAGAACAGTGGTGCCTTTTGGAGAAAAAAAAGATAAATGGGGCTGTGGAAGAAAGCTAGATCTTAGATGTAGAAACAAGGAACCATGAGGTACATGGAATTCTAGCCTATGTAGCGTAGTATGCTGATGCCACGTTTCACAGTGATTGGGGACTGCCTACATAACAAGCATTCTGGTTAAGGAGTGCACCAAAATCAAATTCCACCTCCTTCACAGTTCTGATTAGGACAAAGAGTGATACAGTGAACAAAAGGCCCCTTCTCTCTCTTTTCCACCCCTCAACCAGAAAGTCCTTTACCTTCATTGGTGCTGGCTTTCCAGTGGAGCAACAGATAAATAAAATGTGGGCTTCAAGACAGGTGTGTGCTCAGTAGCTCAATCATGTCCAACTCTTCAGGACCCCATGGACTATAGCCCACAAGGATCCTCTGTCCATGGGATTTCCCAGGCAAGAATACTGGAGCGGGTTGCCACTTCCTTCTCCAGGGAATCTTCCCAACCCGGGGATCGAACCCACATCTCCTGCTGAGCCATCAGTGAAGCCTGTCAATCACCATAATTGATCCTAAAGCCTGCAGCTGGATTTGGATGGGAGGCTGAGCCAATCTTTCAGTCAGCAAAGGAGAAATTTCTATTGGCAGAGGTTTCGAGTTCCATTTCTCAGGTCGAGAGAGAGGTGTTCTCTGAAGAGTTTGCTTCTTATTGTTTTAACTTCTGTTTCTTTTCCTCATAGCGTAGTATAGCATATCTCATCTTAACCTCTTCTGCCTCTGATGCCCGTGGAAGTGTAGTAGAATCCACTGCATATGCATTTATGTAATTTCTCTATATATAGGTTATCTTCTCCGATCCAAAATCAAATGCATTATTTCACACAGTGTTTCCTAAACGGTACTGATGAAAAGTGCTGTGTGTGTGTTAGTTGTTCAGTCATGTCTGACTTTTCGCAACCCCATGGACTATAGCCTGCTAGGCTCCTCTGTCCATGGGATTTTCCAGGCAAGAATACCAGAGTGGATTGCCATTTTCTTCTCCAGGGTATTTTCCTGACCTGGGTCTCTGCATTGCAGGCAGACTCTTTACAGTCTGAGCCACCAGGAAAGCTGATTAAAAGTGTTACCAAGGGTAATTGTTAATAATACAGATCCCTGGGCTCTAGAACCCACCACTACTAAGAGAGGCCTGACAGTTTCTGCACATGTGACATATAGATGATTTTCACCCTCTGAGAGTCCAGACTTGCTGCTCCTCTTGCACTTCCTGCCCAGGGAGGGCACACACTCAATAAAATGTAGTGGACTAAGTGAATAAGTCTCTTAGTTATTGTAACACCAAATGGCCAGTCTATTCCTCCAACCTCCATCTGATTAGTCCTCAAAGTCTGCTGACCTTAACCCTTAAGAATCATGGGTGCCCTCCTCTCCTTTCTCATTCTGTTCTTCTAATTGAGGTGTTCATCTCTTCCCTGAAGGAAGTACATAGCCCCTTAATTCACCTTCTTCTCTGGCCTCTCCCATGGTTATCTAACCTATAAAGTTTTACCAGCATATTTAGGAAACAGGGATCACTCTTTTGCTTGAAAATCTTTCAACAATCCACTCTTCTTCCTTTGAACCTGAAATAGGGTTTCTAATGCCCAGGTCCTAGTATTAAATAGCTCCCTAAAACTTATAGAGATATCATTTGTACTCAAAGTTCTTCAAAACCTGGCCTCAACCTAACATTTCAAGTTGATCTCTAGTCTCTGTCTGCATCTACTTCAGCGCCTCCAACAACCCCTTGCACAAGCCCATACCTTACTCCTTGAATTTTTTTCAACAACTAGGTCCTTCGTATTTCTCTGTTCTTCACTGAGGCTGTTGCCTCTCCTTTCTATACCCATTTCTCCCTCCCCTTTTCCTGCCCTACCCAAGGAGAAAATCCCATTACAGCCACAGGGTGATTTCCTCACATTTTTGCTGGTCTCTCTCTGGCTATTTTAGCGGGTTTACCTGAGCCCAAATCGGGATCCTTCTAAGTCTTGACTTGTTTCTCTCCTTGGTGGTGCTATGACATTCCCTGCAATCATGGGATCAACTGGATGCCCCAGAAGCTCCCTGGTCATTCTTGTCTGCCCTGGGACCACACAGCCAGCCACTGCCAGGAGGGTGAACTGGTAAAATGAATTTCTCCTACTGGTCAGTGCAGTATTATTTTTTTTTTTTTGGTGTGTCACATCTAAATGATGTGATGCTGAAGTCAGACACAGGAGGATACAACAGTTCTGTGCCAATCTTTGGTTCGAGCCGTATGTGTAACAGTGCATTAAATCTCATCTGTCCATGAGATTTAACAGATCAACCACAGTACCACCTTCAGTCTGCAGTAGCTAAGGGTGATGAGGGTACAGATGTCATTTTCCCCGAGTGACACTGTTGTCAGCATTCTGAGAAGTCAGACCATCCCTTCCACACACTCTGTGCCATGTACCAGACAGTCCTCCAGGTGGTCACAACTATCTCCTCTGAAGACTTCAAAGATCATTGCTCCACAGTGCCAATAGGTCCTTCCCATTAATGTTCTGATTAATTGCTTTTTTCACATTATGTCAAATCACCGAGGTAGGTTTAAGCCAGGCTGATCCAAGGGCAGACATTTCTTATGCGAATAGAACCATTCTTGCTTAATCTCTTATCCTTCGTTTACCCTCCCCACCTGTGGAGGTGTGTGGAGGGCAAACAACCTTGAGAGCGATCACATTCAAGGAATGCCATGATGACAGCCTAATTAGTTCAAGAGAAAACATGGATGGACTGTGTTGCTCTCCATGCACACCATGGACTTCTGAACTGTAAAACTAACATAATCAGGAAACAAATTATTCTTCACATCTTCTTGGATACTCTAGGCAAGACTTATACCTCTGGTTGTCAACAGAGGTTGTTTCTGTTAAGCCTCTGAGATAACTACTGGAAACCAGTATTTATGGGCAATACAGTGGTTGATGAGGTGACTTAAGGGCTGTTATAATCAGCACTTAAAAAATGGTACAAGGGAACTGCAGACACAAGAAGATCAATATTATTTCACAGATACAGATTCCAAAGACTCATGACATTGTAAGTAATAACAGCATTATACCCTTTTTCTCATTGTGAGAGTTCTGATTTTTGTCAGAAATAGTAAATAAAGAAAGAAGAATATGAAGAGAAGTATCTGTACCTGAACAGGAAGAAGTGGTGCTTGGACATTGAATGATTTTCATGTATATCAATTACACTAGAAAAAAACACTTAGGCTTTCTTCTCTATCTAGTTTTCTAAATTTTAGATGATTGGTTCTTGAATTTTATAATGCTATTTAAATTATTATATAGGAAAAGATTTTTTAAATTTATTTTTAATTGAAGGCTAATAACTTTACCATATTGTGATGCTTTTTGCCATTCAACGGTATGAACTGACCATATGCATGCATTTGTCCTCTCCATCTGCAACCCCCTCCCACCTCCTTCCCCACCCCATCCCTCCAGGTTGTCACAGAGCGCTGACTTTGGGTGCCTGAGTCATACATCAAACTACCAGTGTGGCTCTCTGTTTTACATATGGTAATGTGTATGCTTCAAAGCTATTCTCTCAAATCATCCCAAACTTTCCTCCTCCCACTGAGTCTATAAGTGTTTGTTCTTTCTGTCTGTGTCTCCTTTGCTGCCCTGCAGGTAGGGTTGTCGGTACCATCTTTCTAGGTTCCATACATATGAGTTAATATATGATATTTGCCTTTCTCTAGAAAGAGATTTCTTTTTTTGAACCTGAGTTATGACATGCCTTGGGGCAGCCCTGTTTGGTCACGTACTATTCTAACCAACTTACGTGCAGCATCTATTTTCATATTTAGAATAGTTCTATGAGGCTATCATTATCACATAGAAAATAAAACCTAGAGGAGTTAAGTAATTTGCCCATGCATGTAAGGACGTGTAGGGTTCAGTTGTTCAGTTGTGTCTGACTCTTGTGACCCTGTGGACTATAGCCCACCAGGCTCCTCTGTCCATGGGATTTCCCAGGCAAGAATACTGGAGTGGGTTGCCATTTTCTCTGCCCGTGCATGCAGTTAGTAAATGACTGAATGGAGATTCTAGTACAGGACAACCTAATTCTGATGTATATGTACATGACCCCTAGAAAAATGGAACAAAACTGCAACCCAAATTGTATTTCCTGGATTTAGGATAACTCTTATCATGAGGATTCTCATCATTATTTCCACCATCACTATCATTAACGAAATATTTGTTGAATATTTGCTGTGTGCCAGACACTGTTCTAAGTACTAAATGTGCATCAAGCATGAAATAATTTAAACAGCCAAATGAGGCCATATTGAGAATATTCCCATTGTACAGGTAGAAAAACTGAATCCCCAGAGTAGTTAGGTAACTTGCTCAACATTACGCAACTATCATGGGTTAAAGTGAAAGCGTTTTTTGCTCAGTCGTGTCCAACTTTTGCAACCCCATGGACTATAGCCCATTAAAGCAGGTCATCACATAAGCTTCTCTGATTGCAGCCCAAGCAAATCAGAAGTAAAGATGCTGGTTTGATTCTTTTAGCCTATATTTCTGAACTAAATTGGTACTTGCCAGACACAAAACATCATGAACCATAATATATGACTGAAATGATATATAATTTTACTCTGTGGTGGTGATGCTTTCCATTTATTTTCACACGCTTTGGCACAATTTGAGGGCTTAGTATTGCCAGTGGAAGGACACCTCTGGGTCTTGAAGATATAGCCTTACTGGGAAGATTCATACTGTCCAAGGGGTGAGATTTGCAGCCACAGCTTCAGTTGCCACTGAGTGAAAACACCCCAAAATGCAATGCATTTTAATTGAAGAATATGAAATCATTCATTCATAAGGAAATCAAGTGTGTGACCATATGTATGTGTATGTAAATATATGTGTCTATCCCATTTCTTTCACATTGATTTTTTGCTTATTTTGGGACTTCATTTTCCATGTGTGAATAGAGAATTTTATAATTGGAGGTATATATTTAGCCATAACATAGACATGAGGAATGTATCAAATATCACATTTGCAATAGATACCTTGGCTTAGATACAAATGCAACCCAATGTCAAATATCTGGCCGAAAATTGATAACAGCAGTCGATTAGCCAAGCATGAGGAACTATTTGGAAAAATTCAGAGAACTGACTCAAGATTCTAATTTTCATTTAGCTGCCTACCACCACACCCCTTATCATTTGATATTTTTCTTTCACTACTTAAAGCAACAAATATTTTACTCTTTCAAACACTGATAGCAATAACCTACCTGCAAAAATGCTGTAATAAAAATACAATGGCTTAGAGAGTTTCAAAAGATAATTTTTATCTTTCCTTTAAAAAAAGGTTCTCATTCCAAGCAAAAACTGATTCATTTGCCTTTATCAACTTCTTGTTTCAAATTTCACTGATTGTTTACAAATGGAGAAAAATGTCTTTAGCCTATTCTGTATTTCATCCCAGGTGACTGAACTCCACATTTTGCTTTCTAAACAGGCAGGTAGATGTACAGTAATGAGAACACAAAGATACGGGTTTATAACTTGGTGCATCATGGCACTGGGTTCAGAGCAGTGCTGTAAGCCTTTGTTTCTGACTTATGCAGATGAACTCTAGCATTTTCTAGCACTGCAACCAAGCAGAATCTGAAGGATGAAAAGAAAAAAAAAAAAAACGAAAAGAAAGAGAGATACAAAAAAGAGAAAGAAAGAAAATGAATTAAAACAAAGCAAAACTCTTGGGATGGTTCAGGCTTCAGGGTATTTTCCCAGAGTTCTGTCCAAGAATAATCTAGTAAAAATGTGGACAGAGAACCACCGACCCCTGCTTTCCCCCGAACATATGCAGCTCTGATCAGTCTGGTATTTCAAGAAAAACAAGGTCTTGAACCCGAGTCCTCAGACACATAACAAAGCACACTTCACAGCTGTGATGCACAGCAACGAGCGGCTCGGAGGCCTGAGTGGGTCCCAAGACAATGCCTCCTTTATCACCCAGAGGACAAATATCTAGACAGCAATATTTTCTGCTTGAATGCTTCAAGCAGCTCGTGCAACTCCTGACTGAAAGGGAAAACTGAGCTCAGAGTGTTTGCTGAGTGATTATTTTAATTTACTACTTGATGTAAATCTAAATGAACTGACACCCAGCTCAAGATGGACAGAAAACAGTCATCACAGAGGGTGGGGGGCTGCAGGAATAAAAGAGGGTGCAGGAGAGGGGCTGATGTTACAGTAGCAACTGAGGTTTAGCACAGGTTTTGCCAACTTTTGCCGCGGCAGAGTAATAGATGGGGGGCAGGCTCAGAGATCGTTTCCTTCTCTCGATTACCATAATAAGTTCGGTAATTTTGCGCTGTTTATTTATCAGGCAAGGATAACAAAGGAAGCAGAGGAAGTCTGCTCTGGAGGCACCATGACAAAGCACCAGACAGAAAGCGATCACGTGTGGGGAGATGAACAGAGACACCACTCCTCAAGCACCTGATTATTCTTTCTCAGTATTTAGAGGCAAAAATTATCCATAAGAAAAACAACTGCAAGCACAACAACACAAGCAACACAGATGAGAAAATGGGGTAAGATGGGGATCGAAGAAAATTGAAGGGCAACTTAACAACTAAGTTTTAATTCTTTATGCAAAGCTCTCTTTCCTTCTTGTCAGTTACTTGTCCAAACTTAGTGGTGAGATAAAGGATTTTTTTTAAAAAGAACTGTCTGGATGATTTTTTCCTTCCTTCCTTCTGTCACATTTGGCCCTTAGCGTGGAAAGTTCTTCTGATACAATGAATATTTCTGAGAAACTAGATGGCAAAATCATAGCTGTGTCTGGTTAAGACGAACATCAGATTTCTTTGTAGTGCTTGTAAGATGTCACACAAAACACGATCTTTCTTTCTCTCTCTCTTACGAAACACTGCATTAAATAGTCACAGGACCAACATATAGATTCCTATTTCCAGGTTTGTCTCTTCTGTCTAAAAAAGACTTTCCTTTCAGCCATGTCTGCCTGGCATCCCCTTCAGAAAAGAAGCAATGTTTGCTAATGAGCATAATCCTAGTTATTTGTAGCACTGTTATAAATGACACAGGGTATATATATACATATATGTTTATGTATATATATGTATATATATAAATTTTCATGCATGATTCTGAAAATATGTCCAATAGAAGAAAAATACATCACCCCTTGTTTTAGACAATCACAATATGGAACCAAATTATGATTTCTATTTTTTCCATTTGTCTTTACCAGCCAGTTTAAGAATAATGTTTTTGTATAGATCTGGAGATGTGTATATTCATATTAAACTTAAAATAGTAAGTTTATATATTGCAAACTATATACATGTGTAATATTTATGCCATTATCTGTTTAGTGCATGCAGCACTGATATAAATACATCTGTCAGGTACGGTTGAAAGCTACCCATTTCTTATGTATCTGAGTCACTGCTTTTCTAACTAGGGCCCTAGAGTTCTCTGTAATGGCCTTGGGCACTACCATGGAGGCTACCATATGTGGTGAGTAAGGAGAAACCAGTAGAATGGGTCTTCCACTTGTGCTTTTATCTGTGTTTATATGTTGAGGTGGTTAAAATTTTGAGTAAGATTTTATTTCAGGGGCAGTAGTGCAATATTTGCTTTAAAAAGATTTTTATAAAAAGGAGAGAATTTTCTTGAAGATCATTGTCTTAGGTTGTCCTTAAAAGACTATGTGGATAATAAATGGAAAAAACACAGTATAGATGCTGTCACTGTGTTAGATGCCTTGTGAATTAGACATGTAGAAGCACCGTTATGTTATAATGCTACATTTCCAACATTGCCTGTTCCTTTCTCTGTCACTGACATCTCTATTTGTGTATGTAGGTACATACATATGGTAGGGTTTCTACAAAACAGTTCTGAGTCCTCCTTCACGTTTGTTTTAGTGTCTTTCTGATGGTAAGTCACTCTTATGCCTCTCTGTATGCATTATCTCAATTAGCAGCTGGTAGGTGAAAGGTGCACTTAGGTGCTAAGGATATAGTAATGTTTAGGATAAGACCCCAGAACTCAAATCATGGGGTTAGTTTGATTGATGTTTGTTTTATTTGGAAAGCTTGGTAGGGTAGGTAAACTATGTCAAATAGATTGGGATTGGGTATGTAAGCCATTTCTGTGATCCAAAAATGTCATAAATGGTCCTCTGCCTCATTGGGGGAATCCCATTTTAGGAATGAAAATTGAAATACCCCATTGTCAGCAAGGTTAAAGAATACCACCTTGATTACAATACCATGTCTAATGTGCCTGTGACATATACAACTTGCAAAATCTAACTACAAATTCTAACATCATTCTTTAAAAAAACAAAACAAAACAAAAACTGATTCTTAGAAACTAGAGCAGCTTTTGATAAGAAATTTTTTTTTCTACTTTTCTAGTGCACGAAAAGGTTGACTCACGACTCAGTTTTTTTAAAACCTCTGACAGTGTTGTGAAGAAGAAATTATTCTCTTGACTTATAGCTTTATCTTACTGTGACTTAGGGACAAAGAGTAGCAGAAAGAGAAAAGAGCTGATTTGATTGAATAATACAAGACAGTGTATTTGATTGAATAATCAAAATAGGAATTTTCTTCTAGGTTATCATTCCTCACTCATATGAACTTGAACAAGCCCAAGCAGAAACTTTAATAGGCTTTTAAAATAGCTCTTTCATAATACAGTAGACCATATAATACTGTTTAGATTATTTTATTTCCATAATAAACCCTCATTAAGTATATTTATCTAATGATATGACAGTACTGAAGGGAAAGGGAATATAAAAAAAATATGTGCATGTGTTAAACATTAGCCCTTGCAGAAGATTTATAAATAAATTACAGATAATTTATAGAATCATGCCATATTTATAATTGCATGTTTAAAGCAATCTTCTTATGGTAATTGTATTGTATGGCCGACTCTAAGAAGAGGGAAATTATAAATTTATATTTCCTGAGTTTACTGAGATGTGCTGTCTTTTATAGGTAAAATCATATTGTGTAAAATTCAGAGTGGAAAATGAAGCTTCTATTTCAATGTGACTCATATCCCATTACTAAACGCTCAGAAGGCTCAGCATAAAAAAATTAATGTTCACTATTTCTCAAAGAGGTCATTGCTTAAATTCCAAATTAATTTTCAAACAAGGCTGCTACAAAAGAATCAATAAACTTTGTATGACAAAGCAAAACTCTGCCAGTGCCTTCAAGATAAGTGATAAACAGGTCCTCTTTTGAGAAGAATGAAGGATTTCAACTTCCCCTGCAGCTTTCCAAAGAATGTTAGTTCCTTCTGAAATTATTTCAACATAAGAAACAAGATTGAGGCTGTAAAATACCTGAGGATCTAAGAAAGTCAAACCCACTGGCCCAAATGCTTCATTTGTCAGGATGTATCTTTTTAACACTTTGCTGTGTGCTGTGCTTAGTCACTCAGTGGTGCGGACTCTTGACTCTTTGTGACCCCATGGACTGTAGCCCACCAGGCTCTTCCCCCCAACACCTCGGACAGGAATAATTAAGTGAATTAACCTATCATTGTGGTGAGAAACCAAAACACATTATGCTGTTTACTTTTAAAAGTATAACATAAGCTTATGGAGTAGGTTGAAGTAGCTATTAATTTATACTTTTAGAGGAGAGAACTGATAGTTAGGAGATATGCCCAAATAAACTCATTCTTTCAAAAAATATTTATATTTAGCAATCATCTACTCTACTCCAGGAATTGCTCAAGGTTTGGGGAAAGCATCTGTGAGCAAAATAATATCTCTGATCTCAAAGAGTTTATATTTTTGCTTTAGAGACAGAAAGGCAAATGATAAAGAAAAACTGTTTAAGGTACAGAAAAAAGTGAAAGGGGTGGGACTAGAAAGGGTAGTAAGGGACACTCCTTTAGACATATAGTCATGGACATCTTCTGTAAGAAGGAGACTTTTGACCAAGGATCTGGTTGAAGTGAGGAATAAAGATGCAGCCATAAAGCATTTTACAGAATGCAAAGGCCCTGGGTTGGGAATAAAGGTGGTATGCTCTAGGACAGCAAGTATACCAGATAAGAGTAAGAATGGAGGAAAGAGGTGGGAGAAGAGGTCAGAGATGTAGGTGCTAGTGAGATCATTTATGACCTTCTAGGTAAGAGTCAGACTAACAGTCAGGTTGTGCAGGATCATGCTGTGATAACAAGCAATCCCCAAGTATCTAGGGCTGAAGACATCTAAGGTTTATTTCTGGCTCACACCACATCTCCTTCAGTTATGTTAGAGGTTCTGTAGCACGTCAGCCTTGTCCTGAGAACCAGTGGGACAGAGCAGCCACTATCAGGAGCATTACTGATCATGGTGGCAGGAGGAAAAAATCTCTGAAGGGTCTCCTATTAGCAATTAATGTCCCAGAGTAGAAGTGACACATTACTTCCTCAAACAACTCATTGGCCAGATTAGTTGACACTCAGTAATGGTGGAGGTAGGAAGAAGAAACTTTGGTGAGAAGGAGTCATAGTTTTACCATATATCCAGTAAATGGAGAGCTATACATATTTCAAAACATTGCATTAGTGAATTCTGTGATAAGAATATTAGATTTTATTCCAGTGAGACGTGAAGCTATGAGAGGTTGATGAACTCTTCTTACAGGATCATCTGTCCGTTTTATGAGGAATATAGAGTTAAGGTGGCAAGAGGGAAACAGAAAGACCAATAATTAGATTATAACAATCATTTAGGTGAGAGATAATAATGATGACGTAGAGCAGTAGTCAAGCGGAGGTTAGATTTAGGATGCTGTGTTGAGTAGAGTTATGCCTATGTGTGGAAAAAGCCTGCTGAAATATAATGGGAAGTGATGGAATCTTTGGCCAAACTCTGCAGAGAATGCCCATAAAGGCATGCAAATTTATTTTTAAGCCATTAGAATCAGCCAAACAAAACACAAATTTGCAACTTCTGTAGCAAAGTGTGCATTCTAGTTAAATAAAACTAATTTAAATAACAAATGAGTAACTAAAGCAACCAGTTCAGTAGCCCTGGATCTGAAGGATGTTAATGACACTTGGGTAGATAAATAGTAGCATCTATGCCTATAAAACAAAGCACTTACCAGCCAGGTAAAAACAGCTTAATCAGGAAGTGACAGACTGATTTAACATCTATTCAAAACCCATTGTATGATTTCCACTTCAAAAAAATTGAACTGGACTATGTGAATCTTGTGATTTTAGGTTTAAAACAGGCTGCTAAGTCCTCTCCATTACTGAATAGTAGGTCTATAAACATTTGATCGGCAGAGTCTAGTGTGTAAAGAACTTACTCGGCATGCATGAATGACAGTTTCTCTGCGCCATTAGATCTGGAGTGGGTGATGGAAGTCTACATTTCCAGCAAGTGCTCCATCTGAATGTGGGCATTCTAGGAACCACAACTTGAGAAATAGTGGTTCTGCTTGATTTTTAAAACAAGTTACAAATTTGACCTTTATTAAACATGGAAGGAGTTTATACAGTCTTGCAATTCCTGATAAATTCTTGTACTATTCTTGAATGTAGTCAACAGTCATTATTACTCACACTCAGCAGTGAGGGAGAAGGCTTTGAGGGAAATGATCCATCAGATGCTGTGGTTTTTCTCTCTCTCTTTTATTGAATTCTTACAATATTCCAGGCACAGTATTAGGTTCTAGAAACATTGTACTGATAAGAACAGATAGATTCCTGTCTTCCCATAGTGTGTATTTTATTTTCTTAATTTTTATTGAAACATAGTTGATTTTCAATGTTGTGCTATTTTCAGGGATACAGCAAAATGATTCAGTTTTATATTTATAAAGAATATATATACATATACTTTTCCATTATAAGTTATTGCAAGATACTGTGTATAGTTCCCTGTGCTATACAGTAGGTCCTTATTATTTATCTATTTATATATAGTCATGTGCATGTTTTAATCTCAAACTCCTAATTAATCCCTTCCCTGCCTTCCCCCTTGGTAACCATACGTTTGTTTTCTCTATCTGTGAGACTATTTCTGATTTGTAAGTAAGGTCATTTGTATCATCTTTTTTATTCCACATATAAGTGGTATTGCATGATATTTGTCTTTTCCTGTCTGACTTACTTCACTTACTATGATAATCACTAGGTCCACCAATATTGCTGCAAATGGCACTCGTTCTTTTTATGGTTGAATAATATTCCATTGTATATATGTCCCACACCTTTATCCATTCATCTGTAAATGGACACTTAGTTTGCTTCCCTGTCTTGGCTATTGTAAATAATACTGTTGTGAACATTAGGGTTCATGTGCCTTTTCAAGTATTTTCTAGATATATGCCCAGGAGGGGTATTGCTGGATTACATGGTAGTTCTATTCCTAGTTTTTTAAGGAACCTCCGTACAGTTTTCCATCAACTCACATTCTCACCAACAGTATTCCCACCACAGGGAACAGGGTTCCCTTTTCTCCACAACCTCTCCAGAATGTATTTGTAGACTTTTTGATGATGGCCATTCTGATTGGTGCAAGGTAGTAGCTCATTGCAGTTTTGATTTGCCTTTCTCTAACAATTAATGATGTTGAGAATCTTTTCATGTGCCTGTTGGCTATCTGTATACCTTCTTTGGAGAAATGTCTATTTAGATCTTCTGCTGAAGTGTGTATTTTAGAAGGAGCTTTATTCCTAGTTAAGAGAAGTGAGATTAACTATACTTCAATGAAGAAACAATATTCACTGCTCCAGCAAGAATATTTTCATTCTAGTTAAATGGTATTCATCACAAAAATGGGTGTCAGAAACTGTAATGTCGACTCAATATTTGGTTGAATTTAGAAGAGTTATTTTGTTTGGATACACTCTAGGTATCAGAAAGAATCCGATGGCTCACCACAGTCTTGTTACAAGCACCTGCCTTCCTCTTTTGAAATTCAGGACAGATAACATTTTGTTTCACAGGGATTTCACAAATACTCCAGGGTTCTCCATACCCCTTTCTCAGGACATATACTCTCTCCATATATATGGGGGTCAACTTAGGGGCTAAGCGAGCAACATCAGTGAGTGATGTACATCTGATAAAAATGCACATGTGTGGATGTCTTATGTGAATGGCTGCCAGGTACCGAAGCAAACAGAAGAGAATTTAGCACCACATGATTGTTGATGAAGGAATTTGGGCTAAGTACTTCTAAACTGTTTTTTGTTTTTTTTTTAACAGCTGAAAATCTGGAATATTAATATAAATTTTTCCATTTTAAACCATTATTTCAAAAATTTCAAAATATTATATGAGCCAAATAAAGCATATCCACAAGCCATGTATGATCTATGGTTTCCCAGTTTGTGGCCTCTATCTATACACCATAAATTTGGCACTTGTCACTTAATGAATTCTTGCAGCATTCTTAATCCCAGTGAGGTTGTAAATTCTATGAAGGCAGAATCACTTACTCTCTGTATCAACCAGCACGGTGTTGATCACATGGGGGGTGATTGGAAGGTAGTGCTCTGTGAGCAGGGACTCAAAACCAGATTGCCTGGTTTTGAATATTTACTACCAAATTTACTAGCTATGTGACTTTGGGCAGTTTTCTTAATTTGTTCGTGCTGTACTTTCCTCAACTGTTCAACGGAGATGAAATTTATATATATACATATATATATTTTGACAATTAAATGAGTTCATATTTATAAAACACTTTAAATAATGCTTGGAATAGTAAGAACACAAGTATATGTTTTTAAAATAAATTAAATAAATACATAATTAATATATTTTATTTACAATTGAGGGATCTACTTACACTTCCAGTTTCATTCAATGATAAGAACTCATTTAGAAAATGAGTCCCTTTTTTATATTTATATAAAGAGCCACAGGTTTAAACACCTGACCCAAAGAATAAAAAAAATGTAAAACCTACCATAAATCTGTTTTGATTTTTTATACTTTTGCTTTTCAAAGTTAAAAAAAAATATTTCTGAAAGAAAACTAGCAAGGTACATGAAATAGTCTTTGCTTTTTAATACCAAGCCACAGGTGTGAATGCTTCTAAACAGCTGATGAACATCTGGGCCACTTAGTGCACTAGTTTTGAAGGTTTTCCATTATTTATTCGTTATGTGCTAGCCCATTAAACCATTTAGTGATTCCTCATAAATTAAAACAAACTGATTAATTACTTCAAGTGTTCTAATAAAAAAATTTTTAGTACCGAGAATTTCTATGCTCTTTCCCACATTGGACTCACACTGGTATACAGGCTGTATGTAGATTTTCTGCACTTAGAGAATTGGATATTGAGTCATAATTTAAGATGTGCTTCATGTTTTAAAGAATGCCTCTATTGGTTTCTGTTACTTACAGAAAAATTATTTTCACCAATAGTTAAATAATTAAAAAGAACATTTTTGTCCTCTGTCACAATGCTCAGAAAAACTGTAATAGTAGTTATTATATTTAATCCTAACAATATTCCCATTTCCTCCAACTTTACTACTGAGGAAGCTAAACTTTAAAAATGATAATGATAATGAAAAAGTTGACCAATTTCACAAAGATAGAAAATGCCACAAATGGAACTTGAATCTATCCTCTGTGTGTGCTAGCCCTCAGGCATGTCTGACTCTTTACGACCCCATGGACTGTAGCCCACGAGGCTACTCTGTCCCTGGGATTCTCTAGGCAAGAATACTGGAGTGGGTTGCCATTTCCTTCTCCAGGGGATCTTCCCAATTCAAGGATTGAACCCACATCTTCCACATTGCAGGCAAGTACTTACTAGTGCCACCTGAGAATTATGAATCCAGCCTGGTTATGGTCAAAAGAAAAATGTTTTGAAACCTGTTCAAATCCATACATTGTGGTTTGGGACTGATACAGGTAAATACAAGGTAACGTGACACCTCAACACAATGAATCAAAGGTATTTATTGAGCAGTCAGTATATGCTAGGAGCTATTTAATTCTCTAACTCTTGTTATCTATTTCTATGCAGCTGAAGTTAAGAATATTTTTGTCAATAACATACATGGAACATTGCTTTTCTGTAGAGAGCAGTGGTTCTCAAAGTGTGGTCCCAGGACTAGCAGCATCAGAGCATCTGTGAACTTGTTGAGAATGAAAATTCTAGGCCCCCACCCCAAGCCTCCTGAATTGGAAGCTCAGCAGGGGTCGGGGAGGCGGGCAAGGCCCAGTGATCTACATGTAAACAGGCCTTGAAGGTGATTCTGACATAGGCTTAAATCTGAGAAGCTCTGGTAGAGTGGCAGAGAGCCCCAGCTAAGAAATAGATGTTTGTAAAGAAAGAGAAGGGTCCCTGCACATAAAACTCCTGTAGAGACCAGGACATCTGCAAATAAACTGCTAACTGGGAGAAATGAGAAAACTTTGCAA
Source organism: Cervus elaphus (assembly GCF_910594005.1). Taxonomy (NCBI): domain Eukaryota; kingdom Metazoa; phylum Chordata; class Mammalia; order Artiodactyla; family Cervidae; genus Cervus; species Cervus elaphus. The sequence continues at coordinate 62,623,544 of NC_057825.1, forward strand.
AGACCTGGTTCTCTGAGGGCAAGAGGTCTTCCCTGGAGCTAGGACAGAGGTAAATAGTGCCTTACCAAAGTGGCAATCCTACCAGGGGTCTTATCTGATTTTCTTTCAGAAAGATTCTGATTATGGGCACACCACCTGAGGTGTAATCCTGTTCTAATCTAAAAAGCGTACATCCCCTTTCCCTTACAAGCCACCCCACCCCTACTCACAAAATATCCATCTCATAAATTGTCACCCAACCAGCCAAGTCTGCCTGTGTAGCCACTTCAATGGATTCCTGTTTGCCTTCATTTCTCCTGCCCTTCCTGAACAATGGGGCTATAACCACCAAACCATTTGGAGTTAGAATTTGGCAATCACTCCCAATTTTTCAAAGCAATCTCCAGATCCCTCTGATGCCTCATGTGTTGAATGGGTGGATTTCCTTTCTGATTCCTCCCGCATCTAAGTTTGTCTGACTCCAGGATCTGTAGCATCCAGACAAACACTGAGCTTACTTGAGTCAGGGAACTCTGAATTGTCTGGCTGATGTGATCAGTTTAGTCAATGACTTGACTAATAGCAACAGGGCATATAATAGGCAACCAGTGGGCCTGCTGTGTCCACGCTGTAACCAGTAAACCAGAATCATCTCCAATATTTTTCATAGGGCACTGAGCTTGGGACAATCATCCCAAGAGGGGGAAAAGGGAAGAGCAAGAGAACAGGAGATTGCTTTTTATTTGTCCAGATTCTTGCTTTGCACTTCCATGGCTTTATTTATATTCTAAGTGCAAAGAACACCATTTATTTGTATGTTTGGGGCAGACAGCTACTCTTAAAAAATTAATCGCAGCTTTTCTAGAGGAAGAAGGATGGTCAAGATGAACCGCAGTAGTGCCTTGCAGCCTTAAAATGCCCGTCTTTAAGGCTTTATTTGGAATGTGGCACATGATAATTGACAGACTTGACAAGCATTCTAGTTTCATGGGCTGCATGTCAGGATTCCTGCCCTATATTTCCATATCACCGAACACTGCCAGTGTGTCCTTGAACTAATTTAAAATCTCCCTGGGTTTCAGGTTCCCCATCTTCATTGAAGGCCCCACATCATTTGCCTCGTGCTTGCAAGATGTTCCTAAGCATTCAGTACGCTGTCCTACTGCCTTGAGAGATTTCTTATCTCTTTATCCACAATGTTGATATCTATTTGCTTATCGTTTAGAGAGAGCAATTCACATTGTATATCTCTTCCTCCCAAATAACGTGAATTGCATGAATTGGTGAAAAAAAAATTGACATCTGGTTGTTTTAGTGCCAGAAAGCCAGTTTGACTTAATAATTTTTTTCAGTTTTTCAACTTTATGCTTTTTATACTGTATAAGCAGGAAAATAGCTCGAGTTCTCTTAAGACTTTTAAGGCCAGTATTTAAGGCTTTGAGGTTCTCTCCCCCTCCCCCAATTCTGTGAGTTTTAATTCATTCTCCGCAGAAGAGGGAGTTACAGCATATTTGATAATATCAGACTCTAGTACTTCCAGCTGATTTGTTACATAAAGAAAATCTTTAAAAATGACTGGTATATTTTAAAAACAGAAATCTATTTCACATAATGCAGTAAGATAGAACAGAAATCTTATCTTGCTGTGGGTATGTAGAAACAAAATGTAATTGATAAAGATAATCAGATGGTGCCAGGTTGTTTTAAACAGTTACTAAAAAGAAAACGTCTGAATTCAAAAGAGGTTTAAAAAAATTTTTTTTACCCGGTGCTTTGGAAGGAAATAACCTGTGTTTATAATCTTGTCCACATTAATTGTTACCGCCATGGTCAAATAGCCCCACTAGACTGAAAACTGAAGAATTTTTTATTTGACTTGATCATAGAGGAATTAGCTCCCTTGGTGAACCAACCTGAAAAGAAACTAGTTTGGGTAAATGAGCAGCATTCACAGAAAAGAAGAAGTTTGAGGCAAACATATGGCTGAAATGCTCTGGTCGATTTCAGATCAAGCTGAGAGAGTTGAGATCCTTTGGTTCAGGGATCCAGTTCACTGCACATTCCTACTGTGCCTGACTACTAATTGCATCCTATGTTTGTCAATCAAATATTTGCAATTAACAAAAATATTCCCTTAAGAGACATGTAACAGAGCTGGCAAAGGATCTGGTGCTTTGCTAAGTAAAACTAGCTGCACACAGAAAATTTAAAAATATATATATATGGTATTAAAAATATTCTGCTGCTGATGACACCACTAGACACTCCCAGTCAAAACATTAACAAGCAGAATAGGTGGCATGGGGGCTTTTCAAAGAGATTTTGTTCAAAGAACAGAAACTTTGATCTCCGTGTCTCTGACCCCTCCTCCACCTCTGATTCTTCCATCTACAAGTACATATAGTGGTTTAATTTAACTCTGTGCATAATTTGCCTAAGGATAAAAGTTGATCTAGATTTTTTTAACTCCAATTTTACAAATGCTCCACTTTCTCCCTCCCCCCTCCTCCCCACACACAGATTTCAAGAAGGAAGGCTAGAGAAGAAGGTGACTGGAATATTAAGAACTCTGTGATATTCGAGGAAACACTAATTTGTAAATTGGTAGAAATGCCAGTAATTTGTTGGGAATTGAAGACCTTCTGTATTCGAGAGTGAAGCTTGGCAGCTGTGCACTGTTGTTTTATAAATCAATATTACATCTGAAGGTGCTGTTTGAATGTTTGTGTCATTGGGGCTTGTCTCCAGCATAGTTCTGTGATAAGAAATGTTCAAACAAAACAAACACAATCCCTTCCCAGTCCTTTAGGATAAAGTCCAAACATAATTCCACAACAGGGATATAACATTCAAATCAACTACAGAACTTCTGTAATTACATAAAGCCCCTCAACCACAGAAATGCTATTGAATTAGAGATGCGTTGCAATATTCCCCAAGACAGGACCGTGTGGCTGTCACATTAACAAAAGTCAAGAGGAGGTGAGACAGTGCTCACCATTGCAAAATGAGGTTCCTGCATAATGAACAGAATATGCATGCCTGTTTAGGAAATTAAGGTGAATCCAAGGTGACTTAGGGTCACAAGACGAGTCACAATGGTCACTAACTAGAAAAGTGAGCATTAAAAATTAGTCATTTGGTTTAAATAAATTCATCTCAATCTTTATTAGGTACCATATAAGCTTAATCAAAAATAATTGCTTGAGTGAATTTTTCGGTGTTATCTGGTTATCATCGGGCTCCGGGCTTCTGGGATTCTGCACTGTGATTCTGGTTGCCGCAGGAGTTAAAGCTGAGCTGCTTTTTGATGGTTCTCTGTTCTTCCTATCATTTAGATACACCCACTTGCACAGTTGCAACCGGGGTGAGCCATGAAGAACGGGATGTTTAACACAAGCACAATAGTTCAGTTTCATGGGTAAATCCTGAGATGTGGTCAGTTGGGAAAAAATGAAATGTTATTGTCACTCTCATCATACTTCCTCAAAGAACTATTGCCCTCACAGAGGCTATGAAGAAAACCATACCAGGGATTCTAAAAACTCAGAAACAAGCCAATGATGGGCTAAATGTCTCAATTGTTCTGGTTTCCAAACTTTTTTTTTTTATCATATCCCCTATCAGTAAAATATTTTTGAGTACCCACTTCCAATATGTCTATAACTGTGCTAATAAATTATATATATTATAAAACATTAGCAAAACAGACTAATTTAAAGGAAAGGCTAAAAAGTAGTTATAAATCAATGCTATCTTTCTGAACTCCATCTTCTGTGCGGACTTAGATCGCCACGCTTCATTCTCAACAGAGGAGTGACAGGTGAACTTGGCAGGGTTCAAGTTGTTCCTCAGTGGTCTTGCTCTCAGCTGGACTGGAACAGAGAAGCAAGTGGAAAACCCTGGTTTACTATCACAGAACACCAGCCCTAAGCAGAGGATTAAGTGGGAAAATGGTTGCACTTAGATCTGCAAAACTGCAGAGAGAATACTGTTGGTTCATTTTAATTCCCATCTGCACAGACGCACAGAAACTAAGAGCCCACTAATAACCAGATAAAAATGAAAATATTCTTCCAAACAATTCTTTTTTTTTTTTTAATTTGTTTCTTTATTTTTGACTGCACTGGATCTCCATTGCTGCAAAGACTTTCTCTAGTTGCACTGAGCAGGGGTCACTGTTTGTAGCAGTGTTTGGGCTTCTCATTGTGGTGGCTTCTCTTGTTTAGGAGCACAAACTCTAGGCAAGCGGGCTTCAGTAATTGTGGCTCACAGGCTTAGTTGCTCTGTGGCATGTGGAATCTTCCCTGACCAAGGATTGAACCTGTGTCCCCTGCACTGGCAGGCAGACTCTCAACCACTGGACCACCAGGGAATCCCCAAGCAATTCTTTTTGATTAAGCCTGAGTGCCATCTAATAATGGTTGAGATTGATTTTTTTTAAGCCAAATGCCTAATTTGCTCAACACCCATAGTATGAGAGAGAGAAAGGGCAATGCAGATGAGCATTTGTGTGTGCGTGTATGTGTGTCCGTGCGCGTGTATGAAAAATCCCAGGAGAATCTTTGTGGTGGGGAAAGAAAGGAAAACTAACAACTTCGGTAGAGAACCCTGGCCCTGCCATTTGCAAGTTGTGTGACTTTGAGGCTCACATTTTAGTGACCATATAGAATTCAGTCGTTTTCCTCTTCAACTACTTTTCTATCAAATAGGGATAATGAAGTCTATTTTCAGAGTCATTTGAGCATCAGGAATAATTTATAGAAAGCAACTCACAGAGTGTTTGTAGCAACTGCTCAATAAATAGTGACTGCTCCTGTAACAGAGCTGGAGGAGATGATAAATCTTAGACTTTGCCAAGAATATTCATTTTGTCTTCAAGTGAAACAAATAAATAGAAGTTTTTGTATTCATGATACTATTTTTCTTTTACAGTTTAAAGTCCTTTCATTTCCATTATCATATTTAATCCTCCCACCGTGTTTGAGAGATGACTAGAAGTATAGTTATCCCCATTTCAGATATCTAGAAAGGTTAATAAATCATGGTCATACAGTGGTGAATCTGAGCATCTAACTCAGGACTCAATTTCTGGACAAGGTGGAATGGAAGCAGACATATTTGGTACATATTACTTTCTATCAAATAACCAAATAGAGTGTGTGTGTGTGTATTTACATGTGCATATATAGATATACACACACATATATATGCATGCATGCTCAGTTCCTCAGTCATGTCCAACTCTTTGCGACTCCATGGACTATAGCCCACCAGGCTCCTCTGTCCATAGGATTGTCCCAGTAAGAATACTGGAGTGGGTTTCCCTTTCCTACCACAAGGAATCTTCCTGACTCAAGGATCAAACCTGTGTCTCCCATGTCTCCTGCATTGCAGGTGGATTCTTTTACTGCTGAGGCACAGAGGAAGCCCATGTGTATGTATATATATATATATGAAAAGATTTTTTTCATCTTTTAAGTTAGCTCTTTTAGTCCAGTATTTCCTCTGTCTATCTTCTCTCCATAATCTGGCAAATTCTTTGATAATAAAATTAATATAACATGATGAATTGAAGAAATGAGTAAAGCATCTGTTACATGTGTTCTCACTAAAACTTTGCTTTGGCTGTTATTTTGAGATATAATAAGCAGCAAATATCTATCTTTTGCTAAATATGTTTTTGGTTTTTTTCCCATCAACTTAAAAATTGAATGATGTTTCCCACAATATTAAATTTTAATGGGAGAAGGGAAAAAGACAACAAAGACAGAAAGCAAACTAGGGACAAGTTTTATATCCAACAACACTACCCTTGGCTCTCCCATCTAATAAGTTATGCTTCAGGAAATTCAGGGCACTTAAGAAATATTGACTGGCTTCCTTGCTATTTCTAGACAAGACAGAAAGATGGCTGTATGTTGTCTTGATTTTGTTGTCTGCCCTGGGTTGAACAGTGGCCCCCAAAACTCATGTCCACCAGTATTTCAGAATGTGATCTTGTTTGGAAATAGGATCTCTATAGATGTAATTAGTCAAATTAAGATCAGATGGTAATGGATTCAAGTGGGCCTAATATTGCAATATTTAAAACTGTTTCATCATTATTATATTTGTTATGGTGATCTGTGATCAGTATTCTTTGATGTTACTACTACAACATACTGAAGGCTCAGATGATGGTTAGAGTTGTTTTAGCTATATATATTTTTTTAATTAAGGCATGTACCTTATTTTTCTTGATGCAATGCCATTGCATGCTTAATAGACTACAATAAAGTGTGAACATAAGTTTTATATGCACTGGGAAACCAAAAGATTCATATGAGTCTCTTTATTGTGATATTTGCTTTATCGTAGTGGTCCAGAATCAAACTTACAATATCTCCAAGGTATGCCAGTATTCCATACATGAGAAATTGGATGGTACGACATATTTTTAACAGGACAAGACACGACTGATCTTATTTTATTCACTTGTGCATATGCAAAGATCTGTGGATCAGTTGAGTAGTTCTGATCTTGGCAGATCACTCTTGCATATCCAGGGGAAAGCTGGCTATTGATTCATCTAGGATCTTCTCAGCATGGATGTCTGGAGCGACGTGTCTCTATTTCATATGCCTCTCATCATCCAGCAGAAGGGCAGGCATGTTCTCTTGCTGATGACAGAATGCAAGAATAAGCAAGTCCCATGCCAAGAAGACTTTTTCCTATATTTTTTTCTAGGAGTTTTATGGTTTCAGGACTTAAATTCAAGTCTTTAATTCATTTCATGTTAATTTTTGTGAGTGGTGTAAGAAAAGAGTCCAGTTTCATTAGTTTGCATGTGGATATCCATTTTCCCAACACAATTTATTGAAGAGACTATCCTTTCCCCTTTGTGTGTTCCTGGTGTCCTGTCAAAAATCAATTGACCATATATGCACAGGTTTATTTTTAGGCCCTCTATTCTATGTGGCTTTTTAAAATTCTAGTACCATACTGTTTTAATTACCATCGCTTTGTAATATACTTTGAAATCAGAAAATGTGATGCCTCCAGATTTGTTCTTTTTTCTCAAAAGTGCTTTGGCTATTTGGAACCTTTTATAGTTTCATACAAATTCTAGGATAGTTTTGTTGTGCTTATATGAAAATTCCCTTGGAGTTTTAATAGAGATTGCATTGACTCTCATCTGTATATCACTTTGAGTAGTACATTTTTCATAATCTTAATTCTTCCAATCTAAGAATGTGGGTTATTTTTCCATTTATTTGCATATTTTTCAATTTCCTTTATCAGCATCTTAAAGTTTTCAGTTTTTTAGGTCATTCACCTCCTTGGTTAAATTTTGATTTCTTGGAGAAGACAACAGAAGCACAGCAACAACAGCTGAAATAAACAAGTGACTACATCAAGCAAAGGAAACAATTAATAAATTGGAAATGAAACCTACAAAATGGGAACAAAAATCTGCAAACCATATACATGCTAAACTAATATCAAAAGCATAGAATATTCTTCTACAACTCAATTAGAAAAAAAGCAAATGATCAAATTAAAAATGGACAAAGAACCTGAATAGAAATTTTTTCAAAGAAGACATATAAATGGCCAATAAATACATAAAGGGTCCTCAATAACCATTATAGAAATGCAAATTAAAACTAAAACCACCTCACACCTGTTAGGATAGCTATTATCTAAAAGACAAGAGATAACAAATTTTGATGAGGATATGGTGAAAGGGAAACCCTTATTTACTGTTGGTGGTAGCGTAAATTGGTACAACTATTATGAAAAAGAGTATAGAAGTTTCTCATAAAATTAAAAACAGACCTACCTCATGGTCTAGCAATCCCACTTCCTGACATATATCCAAAGCAGGGGAAAAGGATATCAAAGAGATATATGTACTTCCGTTATTCACAATAGCTAAGAATATATAATGGAATACTATAAAAAACATAAGAAGAAAATCCTGCCATTTGAAGCAACACAAATGAACCTAGAGGGTATTATGATAAATGAAATGAGCCATATAGAGAAAGACAAATGCTACATGCTATCACTCATATTGTGGAATCTAAAAAAATATATATTAAAGGTAATTTCATAAAAACAGAGATAGGTTGATGGTTGTCAGGAGCTAGGGGAAAGGGAAAATCAAAGAGGACAGACTTTCAGTGTGAGAAGAATAAGTTCTGTCTGTCTAATGTGCAGTATGTTGGCTATATTTAGTAATATGGTTTGTATACTTGGAAGTTGCTGAGAGTAGGTCTTAAACATTCTTACCTCACACACGAGTTAACTATGTAAAATGATGGATGTCTTGATTATCTTGATTATCTTGACCATTCCATAATGTATATGCATAACAAATCATCATATAGCATAATTTAAATATATACAAGTATATTTTGTTGAGTTTCCCTCAATATAATTGGGGAAAAAAAGAATGAGCAAGTCTTATCCCACTAGCCTTCTCAAACCTCTGTTTGTTTTATATTTATGCTTATCCCTTTGGCCAAAAGAAACCACAAGGATGGACTCAGTGAGTGTGGGAGACTACTCTAAGGTCATATAGAAAGGTCATGGGTTTAGGCAGGAGTAAATAATGGAGCGATTAATCAACCCCCGGATGTTTAACACAAGCCACAGGACACTTTAAGGAACTCAATCTCAGTGTTAAATCTCAGTGTTAAAATCTCAGATTCTGTAATGCAAGTTTAATAAGTGCTTTATCCACAAATGACTGAATAAATTAGTGAATGAACAACAGCCCTCCTCTGAAGTAGGTTGGGCCATCTTGCTAATTTTGGGAGGAAAAAGTCTGCTTACTTTAGTCTCTGAACACAAGAAAGAAGAAGTATGTTATATTCCTAAACTGATTTTGTCTGTTTCTTTCAGAAAAGTTTCTCTTAATAAGACAACATGATTTCTTGGCCACTCTTTATGTTAGAATAAGATGGAAACATTCCAAACATAACTATGAGAATATTCGGGGGAAAATAACAGATCCAATTGTGTTGAACCCAGCATCTAGCCTCAGCCTGATGCTGCAACAGATTAGCTCTGCCCCCATCAGGCAATTATATGGGACTCATAACACATCATCAGTCTTAAAATGCTCATTTTCATAACAAAACTCTGGTTTCACTTTCGCTAGCACTGTTTTCTCTAAGATTTACCATATGAGGATAACAAACACTAAATAGAACAAATATTTCTGCTGAGTTAAAGCTCAGCCACTGAGCTCACATTTTCGTGGATCTATCTTGGTGTCTACAGCTTCCCACCTAAAATCTATATTTCTTTCCAACAGTAGTTATAGCATCTGTCTGGCTCTCGCCTAATCCTATATTTTCCAGCAGCAAGGAAGGATGGTGGGAATAGAAGTAGTCTGTAAATTTGGCTGGAATCGTGTCTTTCAGTATGTTGCCTCTGTAGAAACAAAAAGAGTCTTTTGAGCCTGCTACAAAACACAGTTATGATGGTTTGAAAAGAAACCACAAAGTTGTATTCTACTTGGAGACACATGCAATGCAGCTAATGAAAGGAATCTGAAGTTTCGACCTTTAAAAAAAGTGTTATTATATTAGAATCTTTCCAAGAATGAGGTGGCTTAGGTCACGCTAATCTTAAGAGTTTCAACGCCAGGGAATAGATGGAAACCTCTCTTCCCTGCCAAGTTGTGTTTAAAGTTTTCATCCTTGGGAGTCAGCAGTCGGGTGTGATAAATAGCAATCAGCAGCTTCACTCTAGGCCCCGTAGCCTGCCCATGGGCTCTAATGCCGCCCACAGAGCCGCTTTGGAGGCAAATGATGCATTTTTAAGTAGCACATTAATATTAAAAAGAGTTCAGTGAGCAGATCAAGGACAAAGCCATTCATTCCTTCATAGGAATTTAAGCCTCATGTAAAACGCATGTTACTTCCTCATATGTGTCAGATTGCCCTGGCCTTAAAATGGATTCAGCCCACATGCATGGGAGATTCACACATGTGGTAATACTGAATGGTGGCAATGCCTTGAAAACAGACGGGAGTCTTGCAGTAGGTGAACAACATAGGAATAAATATCCATGGAAAGAAAATGTTTCTTTTGCTTAAATAAATATACTGGCACTTTTCTTCAGAGGCTACTTTGTCATCATAAACAAGTCTCCTGTTGCTTGAATTTCATTGCTCCTTTTCTCCTGGGAAGGTGGAGGAAAAAAATGATCTGCCACATTCCCCTCAACTTACTTCCTATCTTCCCTTACAATTGTCTCAGAATTTTGTTCTTCTTTGACCATGATTCAGAAACAGGAGGTAGACTCTAGCTTAGATCGTGCCCTTTCATGTCTTGGGTATAATCCTTCATAATCCATACAACGTCCCTAGTGCCCTTGAGTCAGGTGTCACTGGCCTATCAAAGAACACTGGCTTTCTGCCAACAGGAAATGTACCTCACTCCTCTGTGTATGTTGATGGAAGAAATATGAAAAAGAACATTACATGTGAAAGTCATGTACATTAAAAAAATTTGTGCAAACTAGGTATCAATTTGATGGCTAAGCTTCCCTGGTGACTCAATGGTAAAGAATCTGCCTGCAATGCAAGAGCCGCAGGAGACAGGTTCCATCCCTAGGTCATTAAGATTCCCTGGAGGAGGGCGTGGCAATCCACTTCAGTATTCTTACCTGGAGAATCCCATGGACAGAGGAGCCTGGCGGGTTACAGTCCACGGGGTCACAAAGAGTGAGATATGATCGCAGCTAAACAAGAAGAATAAAACCAGAGATTCTCACTCTACTGCTTCAGCAAATGTGGGAAAGATAAATAAGATGATCAACTAGAAAGAGAGGCTGCCACAGGTGATGGTCTCCAAAAGCAGACCTTGAACAAAGAAAGGTAGAGTGTAAGATGTTTGCTAGGGATCAAAGAATGGGGTGGAAGCAGAACTGGGCAGAGAAAGAAGTCTAACTGCTCTACACATCCAACAAATCCCTGGCCCCCCAGGAAGGAGCTCTGGAGAGAAACTTGTCTATTGGTGTCCCTGTGTGTGTGTGCTCAGTCAGTCAGTCGAGTCCAACTCTTTGCAACCCCATGACTGTAGCCCACCAGGCTCCTTTGTCCCTGGGATTTCCCAGGCAAGAAAACTGGAGTAGGTTGTCATTTCCCCCTCCAGGGGATCTTCCCAATCCAGGGATCCAACCCACATCTCTTGTGTCTCATGCACTGGAGGCAGATTCTTTACCACTGAGCCACATGGGAAGTCCATCAGTATATTCATGCTGGACCAAAATGGCCAAGTCTTGGCACCCCCACCTCATTCAGCCACTGATGTAAGCTGCCACCAGACAGGCAGGACATCTAGAAAGTTGGTCTTATCAGTTGAGCCAGTGCTTAAGGAGCTCAGAGCTGGAGGCAGTCTCCTCACTGTACTCTCTGCAGTGGGAGGCAAGTCCTTCCTTGAAAGGGCACCTGGGAAGCTCTTCTCTGGAAACCAGGAGCATGCATACAAAGAGTAAAGACTATGTGAGGACACAGAAAGACAGCATCCACCTTCAAGCCAAGAAGAGAGGCCACAGGAGAAAACATCTCTGCCAACACCTTCATCTTGGACTTCTAGCCTCCAAACCTGTGGGGAAATAGATTTCTGTTATTTAAGCCCCCCAGTCTGTGGTATTTTGTTTGGACAGCCCTAGAAAACCAATGCTTTCTTCATCCTCCAGGGTGGTATGATACAGATGGTGTGTTACAGTGAAAGCCAGTCACAAACCAGTTGAACATTTATTAATATCAGCAAGTAGGCACAGGAATTCAATCATTCAATGTGTGTTATAAACTGAAGGACTATTGTCCCCTTTATATTGTTGCTGGCAAGGATCACTAGGTGCAGGTGAGGCATCTGTTGCTTGGCAGGATCCAGTTATATTTCTAGCTGAAAAGTGAAAGTAAAAGTCACTCAGTCGTGTCCAGCTCTTTGTGACCCCAAGGAATTCTCCAGGTCAGAATACCGGAATGGGTAGCCTTTCCCTTCTCCAGGGGATCTTCCCAACCCAGGGATTGAACCTAGGTCTCTCACATTGCAGGCAGATTCTAGCTGAAGGGAGACAACAAAAATTCTCCAGTCAGAGACTATTGTATGGATGTGGTAGCACCCCCATTACAATGATTGAAGGCCTTAGATCCTGTAGGCTAAGATTATACTCTATACCCTGTTCATGAAAGGGCAAACATGCCGTAGAGTGTTTCTAGCCAATCCATATATCTTAATGCTGTTTATATTAATTATGACAAACATTTTTACATCTATTATGCTGATTAACTATAACTTACACATGTCAATTTAAATTTATTAATTATAACAAATGTATCACTCAGATGGGAGACATTTATAATGAGAGAAACTATGAACATGTAAGAACCAGGGGTGTATAGGAAATATCTTTTCCTTCCTTTTAATTTTGCTGTGAATCTAAAACTGATCTAAAAAATAAAATCTATTTTAAAAATGTGAGTTTTCAGAGATTAACTCAGTTTTTTTTTTTTTCTCACTATGTCTGTGCTCTTACTAACCATCTTTGTTTAGCCTAGCTATAGCATTGGTGAGCCTTAATATAATCCAAGAAATCATTATTTTGAAGCCCAAAAATTAACTTTCTTTGGAAATATCTCTCTCATCATCTGAAAACGCAAGGGATTTTAATATTTTGTGGTCTTATTTTGCAATAATACATGCTTAAATTTTCCCATTCTACTTACTGATAAATATTGAGAAAGAGACATAGATAAAGCTATGAGTATGCAGATATATACATGCCTACATATACATATATATGAATATATATGTAAATCAGGGCTCCTCTGGTGGCTCAGACAATAAAAATCCACTTGCAATGCAGGAGACCTGGGTTTGATCCCTGGGTTGGGAAGATCCCCTAGAGAAGGGAATGGCAACCAACTTCAGTATTCTTGCCTGAAGAATCCCATGGACAGAGGAATCTGGAGGCCTGTAGTCCATGGGGTTGCAGAGTCAGACATGACTGAGAAACTAAGCATGCATGTGTGAAGCAACAAATAAAAGTTCTGTGAAGTCCTCACTGATTGTTTTTAAAGGCTTCTCCTCTTAAGAATTTGCCTTTTTATTTATTTATTTTTTTGTTGTTCAGTTAATGTATTCATCTGTTTGGCTGTACCAGGTCCTGGGATTGCAGTTCATGGGATCTTTAGTTGAAGCATGTGGAATCTAGTTCCCTAACCAGGGAGCCAACCCAAATCCCCTGCATTGGGAGTATGGAGTTTTAGCAGCTGTACTACCAGGGAAGTTCCAGAAATTTTTAAGAATGTAAAAGAATCCTGAGGTCAAAAAGCTTAATAACCACTGCTCCTGGCAATGTCTCTTTAGGACACAAGCACCATGTTTATTTCCAACTTTATGTTTTATTACCTTCATGTGTGTGCACATGCTATGCTCAGTCATGTCCAACTCTTTGCCACCTCATGGATTGTTGACCACCAGGCTCTTCTGTCCATGGAATTTTCCAGGCAAGAATACTGGAGTGGGTTGCCATTTCCTCCTCCAGGGGATCTTCTGGACCCAGGGACTGAACCTGGGTAAGTCTCCTACACTGGCAGGTGGATTTTTTACCAGCTGAGCCACCGGGGAAGCCCTTTCTTCCCTTTACCTCTGCCAAAATCACAGAGCTACTTTTGACTTAGAATTAAATTGTTCTAGAATGAATAGTAAGTATTCTGAGGAAGAAAATCAAGGAGGAAGAAGAACAATGTCTAGAGGTAGCGTCAACAAGATTAAGGGGAAGACTAGTAAAACTAGTAACTAGTCTACTAGTGACAGACTCTTTAGCTGTCTGATAGACTTCATGCTTCAAGTTGCTGGTTCTCACTTCCTTATGTCCAGGGCAGGGAGGCGCGCTCACCCAGAGGACTGCCACACTCAGGGAAGGGGCAATCCAGTGCTCAGTTCATCCTCACCTGTTTTGCCAAGCGGCAGATGAACCTCCTTACTCCTGTTGTGTGATCCAATGGTGTTCATAAGCCAAGAAACTCTGCCGGTGTTTCAACAAAGCAGCAGCGTTTATAAGATGGCTGTGCGAGGTGTTTGGAGGCAGCAAAATGGCCGACTGCATGCGGTGTAACTGCCTGATGATGAGCAGAAGAGAAGCGGTTTATGCCTTCAGCCAAACTTTGTGAATCTTAGCTTTGGGACCAATATCCTGAACCATCATCCTGTCACAGCGGGCCTGCTCTCTTGGAAAAAGGCATGTCCACAGAACCTCACTAACCCATTGTAATGAGTTAAATATCTATGAAGCGACAAATCAAATTAAGTTCCCTTTCACCTACCTCTGATTTAAAAACCTTTCTTTCTTTCCTTCCTTCTTCCTCTTCTACCTCCTTCTCTTTCTCTCACTTTATGTTAAAGAAAAAATGTAATTGGCCAAAAGTCATTTCCCGAAGTGCCAAACATTTGCAAATACTTTCAGAAGTAAGTGAAATCTAGTGAATCCAGCTCAGCTAGATGTGCTAGCACTAGGCTGTGAAGCAAGCACACCCACCAGTGGCTGTCTAACTTTCCAAATAATAAGGTCATTGTGTGTGTTTCCTTCCTTTCTTCCCATTCCCAAATAGTCAATAAATAGATAAGTTACCTTTACTTGCCAATTTTTTATATGCAGCTTAACATCTAATACCCCAAATTGCAAGAGCTGGGACACAAATGCTAGAGTTGCTGCAGAATTCCTAGGGGACATTAGATTCAAAGTCATTTGAGCTGCCTGCTTGTGCCATCTTGGATAGGAACCAACTGCTGCTGTTGCTGCTAAGTCGCTTCAGTCATGTCCGACTCTGTGCGACCCCATAGATGGCAGCCCCAGGCTCTGCTGTCCCCAGGATTCTCCAGGCAAGAACACTGGAGTGGGTTGCCATTTCCTTCTCCAGTGCATGAAAGTGAAAAGTGAAAGTGAAGTCGTTCAGCGGTGTCCGACTCTTAGCGACCCCATGGACTGCAGCCTTCCAGGCTCCTCTGTCCTTGGGATTTTCCAGCCAAAAGTACTGGAGTGGGCTGCCTTTGCCTTCTCCGGATAGAAACCAGAGTCGATTCAATTCCATTGGACCCTCTCTGCCTCAACCTCCAGAGTTTTCTTTACTTACCCAAACATACCACATCCATGTCATCATCTTTCTGGAAACATGAGAGGGGCAAGAAGGCTTTGTGAGGAAAAATGGCTGATGGATGAGAGAAGTGATCTCAAGTCCATCCTTTGAATAAATGCTAATGTAGTTAGACCCAATTCATCTATATAAGTTTGTTTTATTTGTGAAACACAAAGATTTTAATTCATTTCCATCCTCTGTACTTGTAGGGTCCTGCCTCCAGGGTTGAAGTTGGGAATGCATTTATATTTCATGAGAATGGCCCCAGAGGCTTTGCTAACTTTCCCAGAAGCCACTTCAGAGTGAAAGACCTGTGACTTGGTAATGCCTCACATCTGTTCATACTGATTCCATCTTTCCCCTCAAGCACTGTTCAAGGCCCACCTGCACATGTGCTCAATCCCTTCAGTCACGCCCATCTCTTTGCAATCCTATGAACTGTAACCTGCCAGGCTCCTCTGTCCACAGGATTCTCCAGTCAAGATCCCTGGAGTGGGTTGCCAAACCCTCCTCCAGGGGATCTTCCTGAGACAAGGGTCTCCTATGTCTCCTGCATTGGCAGGCAGGTTCTTCACCACTAGCACCACCTGAGGAGACTTCTCCCTCTTAAGCACTCTTCAAGGTCCACTTAAATCGAACTAAATCTTTTAGAAATTCTCACAAGCTTCATCTGAGCTGCTTATTTCAAACTGGGGCTGATTCCAATGATCACATTACCAGTAGTTCATAACCACAGAAGCTATGACTCACTTGGCTCCTGACTGAATACAGACTTAGGAGGGAAGTGTTTTCAAGGCCCTGGATGTCAGTTATTCATGTCTTCTGTCAAAGCGGGGTGGAGGATGCTTATTTTCACCTTCAAATACCAACTTACCTTCCTCAGTGCTGGAAAACATCTTCTCATTTTTTGATGAACTAAAAGGGACAGCAAATGAATCTACAACATCCATTAGGGTAAAATCTTCAGTAGTAACACCAGAAGTAGGAATAGTAAAGGTAGCAGTAATAGTATTAAAAATGATTATTGGCAGAAACTACCAGAAGCTACTGGAAGTTTTTCCATGCTACTACTCACTCAAAAGGTGAGAAAGTCATAGTTTCCCTACCACCATCTTCCCAGCAGTGAGGGGCTGCCCAAGACACACGAAAAGAATTTTCTAGAAAGTTAGGAAGCCACTAGAGAAACTTTTCTTCCTTCATATAAAAAGACAATGAACAATGAGGCTTATATAAACTTTCCCATTCTACTGCCTTAAATGTTAAGATCCTGGACAGAAGAAGAGCTGTGACATTGTGACCACGAAGGAAAAGTCAAGAAAATGACAGCAAAGACAAATTTAACTTTGTCAAGTCACGAAGACAATGCCAGTTATCCCTAAGCTCTGCATTTCTTATTATGTTTGTGCATGCTCAGTTATATCCAACTCTTTGTAGCCATAATTTTTGGGGGCAAGAATACCTGAATGGGTTGCAATTTCCTTCATATGATCTTTCCAACCCAGGGACAAAACCCATGTCTTCTATGTCTCCTACATTGTTGGTGGATTCTTTAGCTGCTGAGCCATCAGGGAAGCCTATGAAAGAAAAGCAAATCTCAGCTTGTTAATCTGGTGGCCATCCTGAAGCTTAACTTTCCTATCTGATGTAGGGAATACAAGTACCTACTTTGTAGTTGTGATTATGGAAATTCTTCTTTTTAAGTCTGAGAATCACGTGGTAAACTAAAAATTCTAACTGAATGTAAGAAAGGCATTGTTTGAGGAGGATGGTAGATTGAATCATTCATGTTTTTAAATCCCTATTCAGAAGTATTAATTGTGTGTCTAATATTCACTGAGTAATCCTCTAGTTTTTGAAAGTGCACAAAGGACTCAGTCCTTAAGGAGTTTACAATTTATTAAGTGATTCCTTCATGAAGTCGTCTAATTCCTGATATAACACCACAGAGAATAAAACAAAGAATTATTAAACTATTAATTGCTAAATTACAAGATACTGAGTGCTAGTTCTACATAAATTTGAATAATAATCTTTAAGATATATTAAGTGCTTACTATGTTCCAAGCATTAGTCTAAATATTTTATATGAACCAAGTAATTGAATCCTAGGATAACCCTATGAATAAATACGTTACCTTCCACATTTTTTCTCATGGTGAAATTGAAGTGCATTGGGGTTATTTGAACTGACTAAATTCACAGATGGTAAGTGGCGGAGCCAGGACTGAATCCAGACACCCTGGCTCAGATCCACTGCTCTCCTGGAAAGATCAAAATGTCAGACCACTTGTTTGTAACCTCTGCTCTGTTGCTTACCCAGCTTTGTGACTTGGGACATAATATTTATAAACCTGTTTTCTCATCCCTCAAGATGAAAATAATAGCTACCTAATTGGATTATTTTAAAGATGAAATCAATAGTGTATGTAAAGCACCTTGTGAGGTAACTGACACATAATTGAGCCTTATAAATGACTTCTCTTATTGGACCAGTGGGTTGGTTTGGAAGCCTTAACACGCAATCTGTTAGGGGCAAGGAAAGGAGACCATCCCTCCAGAGTGTTTTGTAGCTCTTGAAATTCAAGTTCTGCTCAGAAAATAGTCAAATATTTTTAGAAAAATTATTTCTACATCATTGTTTCAACACTGGCAGGATAAAAGTCCTATTAACTCTCTTATGAGACAGCTTTGTTTTTATTAAAAAAAAATACATATCTTGGTGTGAGTGATTGTTAGGAAAACTAGTGAAGTAATTAGTCACAGTTCATACTGCTACAGAGATGAAATAGAATGGGAATTGGTATTCAATTATTTCGTAAATATTTGCTGAGTACTCACCATGTGCCAAACTTGTTCTAGAAGCTGCCACACCTACCCTCCACCCCACCACATAGTTTATTAAGGTGCTAGGGTATCAAGGCCATCCCCTTTAAGGCTGTGTAAAGAAGGGTCCTGTTACACAGAGGTGCATCATTTGTCCCCTAAAGTGGAGAATGGTGGGATAGCTGGGTGGGGGGAAGGGGAGTGGTGAATTTCACTGATTCATTTCTTTTCATTAGATAACCATCTACCTCATAAAACTCAAAGAGAGAGTTAGAGAGAGAAGATGGATAGACTTGGTATAAATGAATGAATACCTGAGCAGAGGCCTGAGATGTTTCTCAAGGACAGGTATAGATGGGTCATAATACTATATGACTCAGAACACCTAAAAGGAATTAGAAGAAAAGTATGTTTTGGGGAAAAATCCCCAAAATGACAAGAAGGGCTACTACAGGAGAATCAAGAGTATTCAAATCAACTACCTGCCTCTTTTTTTTTTTTTTTTTCATTTATTTTTATTAGTTGGAGGCTAATCACTTTACAATACCGCAGTGGGTCTTGTCATACATTGACATGAATCAGCCATGGATTTACATGTATTCCCCATCCCGATCCCCCCTCCCCCTCCCTCTCTACCCAGTCCCTCTGGGTCTTCCCAGTGCACCAGGCCCAAGCACTTGTCTCATGCATCCAACCTGGGCTGGTGATCTGTTTCACTATAGATAATATACATGTTTCAATGCTGTTCTCTTGAAACATCCCACCCTCGCCTTCTCCCTGCCTCTTAAGGTAAGTATGGGATATCAGTCAGGAACTTAACGTCTGAGGATAAGCCTACACTACCCCACCAGAGAAAGACAAGTTTCCTTAGACCATCATGACCAGACATTCTCCTGCTGAAGGGTGGCCTGGAACCAATCCTTGTCCAGAGAGGGACAGAAAAAGAGTGATTGCAAACTGTTCACATTTATATTCAATCAGAGCATGTCTTCTGCCTTCCTGTGGCTAATGGGAAGGGGTCCCTGTGAGAGCTGCCTTCTCTTAATCATCACATTGGGGGAGCTTCAATTATTTATATAGTAATCAACTCTGAGTGGAGAGTAACTCCACTTAATAAATGAACAGGGACTAAAAGGGACATTATGGCAACAAGTCACAGTGCCAGTTTAATAAAGGCCAACTGTGGGTTCTCCACCTTCACTTCTGGGAAGAGAGAGAAGTTGTGACATAATTAACTGGGGCCTCTTTTCCCCAGAGGCCTTCCTCTTTTTTGTGTGAACCCAGACATGTCTCTTGGTCTAGTCCCTGTCTTGAGGGGCAAATTCCTGGGCTGTTCTTTACGCCTCCACTAACATTCTCTCTGTTCTCTTTTCTCTTTGTTCTTGCAGTCCAGTCACACTCCTTGATTCAAGTTATGGATGTAACTATTCGGGGGGTGGGGATGGGTATTACTCTAGCCTGTTTAAATCTTTTTTTTTGTCCTGAATCTGTCAACCTTTCAACTTGGTGTCATCCATACAAATGTAATATGCATTCCATTTTTTTGCAACATGGAAAGCCTTAATAGAAATGTTGGGGAGACAGGACCAAGAATGCACCCTGTTGCTTGGCACTGAATGTAACATTCCCAGTTGTAATTAATATAATCACAAAAATACTATGGCTAGTCAACAAGGAGTGGGCCAACCTAACTGTAAAACTGTCTTTGTCTTTTCCCCATAGAATATAATCAGAAACCTTGAAAAATTTAGATTTGAAAAAATCTGTTCCTCTGATTTATATAATTAAGCCATGGCACAACATTCTTTTATTAAGCTGCTACCATGTATCAGACCCTTTCCTACAACACAAGGTTAATACCTAGTGGCACAGAATTGCTATAAAAAATTAAAATATCTCTTACCTGTCATCACTTACTTTTAGTGAACCAGTGAAGGCTTCAACACTGATAACTTTCTTAAAAATTATTTTTCATAAGATGCAAATTTAAAAATTAATTCTGAAACTTCCAAGATATAGATATGATACTTACTAACATGTTTCCATAATGCACATTTCCTAATTTTTTGTCCTCAGAACATTCACCTATTTCCTATTTTCTTGTACCATTACCATTTTCCACAAAATTTCCCAAAGGATAACGAGAATTCCACAATCCTTTTATGTATGTTTTCTCTGAGTTTCTGTATAGTTACTCAAAACCAGACACCTGAGAATCCCAATGCCATTGGCATATGCTATCATAGTGTAATAACATTACAAAACCACCACTGTCATATATGCTACATCACTCCTAAAAGCAGTTTGGACAAGATTTTTATTATCCCTTGTATCAGTCTCAAATTTCACTGCCAGATTTACAAGACCTTCTAGAAATTGTTTTGTTTTTTTTTCTTACTTGGTTCAAATTATTCTTGTGTGTGTGCATGCGGGCTCAGCCACTCAGTCGTGTCTGACTCTTTGCAACCCCCATGGACAAATTATTCTTACATTTCTCAATTCTCACTTCCTTCTTAATTAAGCTGGCTTGCACTGTCCATTTTTATTTCTAGACTTCTGTTCATGCTATTTTCCCACAGTGAAATGTACCCAACCTCCTTTTTCTCTCTGTTTAGATACCAACCCTTAAATTTTTTCTCCTCCAAGAAGTCATCATCTACTCTTAACATCCCACACTGATCTCTCTCTTCCAATGCTGATCAGTCACTCACTGTGTGGTTCAACAATTTTCTAATTGTTTCTTCTATGTAAGACTTATTTTATCAGTTACAAGCTAAATGCCTCAGAATGTCTTTGTTTTGCCCATTGTTCCTGGGAGAGGCTGAGTACGTATTCTACTTGGTGCAATAGCTTAATGGATGTACAATTAAGTACCAAATATAAGCCATGATATATAAAGAAATTTTGAAAAAATGTAGCTTAATAGGTTTCCCAAATGTTTTATAGATAATCTCATACAGGTCACACCTTCAAATGTTCGACTGCAATTGTCAATTTTCACCAGTATTTTACATCACATTTGACAGAGCCATTTCCATAACCCATGGTATCTCTTTTCTGTCCTGGAATATGAAAACTTCCCTTGGGACATCTAATGAACGCTTTAATTCTAAAAGACATATCCAAGCAGGAGGATAAGTTCTATAAGCCCCAATAATTGTCTCAAAAATCAATGCATTCTTACAATTTTTGAAATGCAAACAGGCAAAGATAATAGAAACATTTTTCATTGGGTTTTCAAGATAACTGAGTTCACTGAAGAAAAAAAAATTGAGAAAATACATGTGTGTGTAGTCTGGCATAGTATGTTTGCTCAATAAGCTATTAATATAGAAAAGAAATTGAGCCTCCATGAACCATGTGGATTGGAGTCTGACAGTAACAAACGTATCTAGTTAAAATAATTCTAAGTCATTCAAAATGTCTCACCACGGAGGGTTTGAGGTGACCTTGAATGAGAGCTCCAGGCTTGTGCTCCCTGCGCAGTGCTGTGTCATAGGTGATGATTTAAGGTGACAGGAAAAAGAAAACTGCATTGTGCTGCTGGTTGGAAAAAAAATCACTGAGTAGCCTTAGATATGGAATAATTTGAATTTAGATATTACAAACCCTTAAAGGCAGAAAAGTTCAATGATAGCAATGACTGAAGCAGAAGTTCCTGGAGAGCATCTTAACTTTCAAATGCTTTTCCAATCTAGTCTGCTTCTTTGCTGATCTTCCCTTTCAGCCTTGGATGAGCTCCCTAGGAACTTACATGTCACATCCTTAGATACAGACAGAGACATTTGTCTTTCTTAGTCAATTGATGAAAAATGTGTTGATATTTCAAATATTAGACCTAATCGCTTGATCGCCCTCACAGATCATTCTGGGTTTTGTTTATTTTATTGGTTGGTTGGTAGGTTATTTAAGGAGATGATTAGGTTGACGTTTTGCAATGAACATTGATGAACTTGATCTTATTTCAAATCTTATTTGAAACTCTGTGTCTGTTTAACACTATTAATCCTTTCTTCCTCTCTTTCCAGTGTGTTTTTAACATTTTTCTAAAAATATGCTTAATCTTCCACCAATAGAAATTAAGAGGTATACATTTTTACATTATAGACTCAAAATTAAATGAGGACTTCTAATATCTAGTATCTAATAACAAAATGCAGTGGATAGGCCTGACATTCATGCTTGTGACAGATGAGATTTCCTAATACATTAAAGTTAAAAAGAAAACAGTGGAATGGAGCCACGTGATAAAATATGGAAATTTACACTCTTTTTGGAAACTAGAGATAGATAAGTGTAGGCTAGAGGTCTGAGATGACAATAGGGTCAGGAAGGTGGGAAAGGAACTTCCATATATTAAGTATGCACAACTATCACAGTTAAATACTCAATCTCAGTGTTTATAGGTACTAAGTCTGTTGTACTGTCTATCACCTCTTAACTGACTATGTCTTAATTAATCCAGTGTAACACAAGTACAAAAGATTTTGTCTATATGCCAACTAACCAGTTCTAAGGTTATTTTCCTTTCTTTAGTCCAAGAACAAGCATTTTTGCATGATGGCAAACTTGAAACCACAATGCAAGGTAGGTATTATATTAATGTAATTCCCCACATCACAGATGAGGAAACAGAAACTGAGAGGTTGATCAATTTTCTCAAGGTAAAAATAACTAGTGAGTAGTGGAGTTAAGGATTTGACCTACTGTTTATAAGACTAAAAACTACTCTTTCTTGTACTTCATGGTGACTTTAAAGGTAAATATTAAGGAAAGACAAAATGAAAAGTAGAAAGAAAAGAAAAAAATGAGTAAAAACCTTGAAACATGAATTTCTATGGAGGCAACAAAAATACTGATAAGGCAGGGAGAGTGTGTTCAGATGGAAAGAAAAATTAGATTGGGAAATTTGTCTTACAGTCTCAAGTAATGCTTATTTCTACATAAGAAAAGTAAATTGGATCAATATTTCATCTAAATAAAATACATGCTAAAAAGAGGAGTCTGTGATCTGTTTTAATGATCTAACTCATTTGCCATTATAGGTATAATCTATATTTATACATAGATCTGGTTTGCCTCCATTCATTTTTTTTTTAAATCACATTAAACATCAACAAAAAGCTACAATTTTCAATCTTAAGGATAAGTTTGATCGATATTTCCACCTTCAACTATTTCTTTTAGTATCAGGAATATACTCCAACAGCCTTAAGATACATTACCTGCATTTTTGCCATCTAGAACCTTGCAAAATAAACTTTAGTTTTAGCCTTTCAAGTCCTTAAGGAGTTTCAATGATATTTCAGAGATTTTATTATCCAGATACAACTATGGAAAGTACTTTTAAACACAATTCACAAACCTCCATGTAGGCTATCATGTTTGAAATATGAAGCTCAAAAAATTAGACTCCAAAATGAATTAGACCTACCTGGAGTCCAGAAATCCTCCTAGGGATGATGTCAGAGCCTTTACTCAAGAAACATCGAAGCTCTTTGTTGGTGTGCAGGGGGAAAAAACCTCAGAAATTCTCCCTGGCTTTAATGCCCCAGATTTAAAATGTAAGTATGAGAAACTGAGCCCTCGACCATCTCCTTTCATTTCTTGACATCTTTATGACAATGTATGGTGCAGCACCTCACTTTGCTGCAATTACTGAGCAGACAGCACTGTAGGCAATGCAAGTTGCTCTTAAGTGCAGCAATCCATTCTGAAGAGATATACAAACATAAACTCTCAATCGTGGCAGGCTTCTATGAAACCTGAGCATTATCTGTGAATTTTCACTTTCTCCTTTTTAATCATCCTGTTAACTCACCTCCAGAACCCAGTGGCCTAATTTACTAATTAATAACTATTATTACTTAGTGGAATTGGAAACTGAAATTACTGCCTGCCTTAAACAGAATAAAAATTGGCAACCCATTCAGAGTTTTTTTGAGGGACTGCTTCATTCATTGCACAATGATAGCAGCTGGGTTGATGTCACTGTCTGCTTACTCCATGGCGCTCACTTCCAGATGGGATGGAAGGGAGGTGGAGATTGTTTCTATAACACATTCGGACTAGAAGAGAAATGGTATATATGCAATATACATCGGTAGGATCTTCATAGACAATGCTCTTTCAACCAACGATTGCAGGATTTAAAGATGTCTGTCTTTATTTGTGCTTGGTCATCCTAAACCAAGCTTCTCTTCATACCTTAAACAAGTAATTTCTAATCTCAATTTCTTTCTTCATTAGCTAAATTAAAAATCCTTAAAGAGAAATGGATGATGTAATTCATTGTCTTTCAAGACAACCAAATCGGTTAATGATCAAGTTAAATCCAGGGGAAGTTAAGCAGAAACTATTACCATCAGCATTTTTTCTTTTTGTAGATGCCCTTACAGTTGGTCAAGTTAAATCTGTTTAAAGCAACAAAGTTTGTCCATCCAGTCTAGTCTTCTTTTTTCTACTACTGTTTCCAACAGAAATGCCAATATTGTTTCTCATTGCCTTGATCTACATTAACTTTCAACAGCCATTACAATATGTTCACATATTAATGAATATTTGTTTATTCAATCCAAAGCCTAGTGTCTCATACATCAGGTATGAGAGAAGATGCTGAGATTACAGACATTCAGTAATCTTATTCCCACTCTCAAGGATTCCATCATCTAGCAGCAACACCAGCATATGAAGCCATGTAAGAAGCACTGTGAAAAAATATCTTCAAGGTACACAAGAAAATTCTGAAGAACAGCACCCTAAAGACTTAAGGTCAGGTCTGGAAAGGTTTTAACTACAAAGAGAAAAAGGTCAGTGCCCCTCAAACCACATAAAGCTGGGCCAGATAATCCTAAAACCGATTATGGAGGCAGTTCCTCAGTAGGAGGTGAGGAATTATCAAGAAACCAGATACAACAGGCTAGGAAATGATGCCTAAACATGTGACATATCTAGTCTGGGCCCCTACTCAGCCTAGCTGATAATTGGCAAAAATGTCAGGGTCATTTTTGGTCATTTCAATTATCCATTTCATGCAGTCAGGCTAAAAATCAGGTCTTCATGGCTGAAAATTCATTAAGAACATTTCCTCCAATTTTCTAAAGGTATTGTCAGGTCTCTTAAACGGAATCTCATTCACATAATCCATCAATAATTTACTGAGAACTCATAATTTCTCAGCATCCTGGGAATTTATCAGCATCCATAGGGGATACTACTCTGTTCTCTATTTTCTCCCTTGGTCAGAAATACAAACAACACCCACTAAAAGAACAAGCCCATTCAAAGGTGCCCTTCAAATCTGACCCATCAAAGTCTGGCTCCATATTGAGCAGAGAAAAACTAAAATTCCCATGAACAACTTGCACATAGTAAACATCATCTGCTTTAGTCCAGCCATTCACTTTTCTCTCATTTATAATTAAATAAATACAAAACTAAGCAAGAAGAATCCAAAGAACAAATGTCCAATCTATATTTTCAGTCACAGAATAGCAGAAGTTAAAGTTGAGCCTGAATAAACTATGTTTTTGTTTTTTCCTTAAAATCACTAACAGGACCATCATTGGCATCTCTAGGTTCTAGCCACTCCTTGTTTTCAAATGTTAACATCTCAGAAACAATAAAGTCAGTGACTGGTTAACTTCCAGAGTTCACACAGATCTCAGTACTAAGTACTATTCTTGGTCTAAGTACTATTTTTGTATACACTTTGGGGTTGTGAAATTAAGAGGAGGTAACAACATGGGTAGGACAAGTAGCACAGATCTCTTCTCCTTAAAGTTTTCCCATTCCCAAAATGCTCATTCAAAGAAATTATTGCAAACTAGTTGGTAGATTTGACACTCAGGGTAGAGAATTTAAAACAAGGAAGACTATAGATCAGAGGTTGGCAAACTCTGACCCACAGGCCAAATCTGGGCATTAATCTATTTTGTAAATAATTTTATGAGAACACAGCCACACGCAGGTGTGAAATTTCTAAGGGTCAAACAGCTGAGTGGTGGTTGAGACAGAGGCAGTATAGCCTGAAAAGCCTAAATTATTTACCATCTGGCTTTTCATAGAAAAATTTTGCTCACCCTTCCTGTAGATCAACAGTCCCCTATTTGCAATGTGTCAAATCTAAAAATTTTAAAAATACTTTGACAGCAAAACCTGAACAGGTTTGGTGGCAATGGTGCAACCTTAGCTGAATTGATCTGAGCCTATTTATAGCTTTTATCTATCCCACTGGGAATATTTGTATGATTCATGGAAGAAATGCTGATATGCTTTATTAAAGGGAGTTGGCCCAGATCCCACTGGTGGTGGGGTAATGTTCACTATACATCTCTCTATACTCCAAAATACTCTGAATCCTGAAAAATATCTGGCCCCACGAGTTTTGGATTAGATTTAGTGGAGCAAAGATGTCACAACTCTGAGATAAAAGAACACTTTTTAAAAGAGATTTCATTATTGAATGTGATTAAGGGTATCAAGTATAAGATGGGAATGGGAGGGCCGTGAGTGTTAAGTGCCACTCAGCACTACAGGAGTTTTCAGATAGAGACAAATGCATAATATGAATGATGTGCATTTTGTACTGAGGCTCACGGGCCTCAAATAGTGCATGGGCAAACAGCAATATCGTTGATATTAAAATGAGAGCTAAATGCTAAAATAGATTTGAAATACTGCCTCTGTTATTCTATAAGAAAAGTAACATTCTTAACTTTCAAGTTTCTTGCAATATTTACTCTTAGTTCTTTAAAAGCTCTGATTACCAGTAGGGAAAGGTGGAAGGGGGATAAATTGGGAGACTGGGATTGACATTTACACATTGCTGCTGCTGCTAAGTCGCTTCAGTCGTGTCCGACTCTGTGCGACCCCATAGATGGCAGCCCACCAGGTTCCCCCGTCCCTGGGATTCTCCAGGCAAGAACACTACTACATATACACACTACTGCATATGAAATAGATAACTAGCAAGGACCTATTATACAGCACAGAAACTCTCCTCAGTACTCTGTATGACTTACTTGAGAAATGAATCTAAAAAAAAGAATGGATATATGTATGTGTGTGTATATGTGTGTGTGTGTATGTATATCTGATTCACTTTGCAATACACCTGAAACTAACCCAACATTGTAAGTCAACTATACTCCAGTAAAAATTGAAATAAAATAATTACCTCTTTTAAAAAGCTGCAGTCCTACAGCATTAATCATTTTACAATACGAGGAAAAGAAGTTTCATCTAAGAAACTCATGAATCTTGGGAAATGACCAAAAGACAGATTAAAAACTCTTACATTGTAAAACTAAACTTTAGTCAGTTTCTAAACCTGAATCTCAGGCATGCCTAGAGGAGGTGCTTTCAAACAATCTAAGAGTTAACACTGGTGTCTGTGTTTGTCTGTGTCCTCCTTACCATCTCCAAGACAAAAGGCTTAGCCGACAGCCCCCTGATAGTGCTTTATGGCAGGTAGAAGTGCATATAAAAACACAATACACTTGATAGGGGCACAAAATAAGTAGCAGCCTGAGTCATCAGAAAACAAAGAAGGAAAGATTCTGACCCAGAGTATTTTGATTCCAGACAAACAATTGAAAGGCACCCATAGCATATTCAGAAGGCCCTCCACACACTGGAGTCAGAGAAGCTCAGAGACTGTAAACAAAAACAAGCCAACAATCAAGAGTTTCTTCTTTGATTAGCCAAAATAAGTAAGATGAAACCAGGGTTCAGTGCATATTGCTGGTATCCATATCTCTACATGTCTGATTAGGGGTGGAATGAAGGAAGATTTGGATTGCTTTAGCAGTCTTATTGACTTTGGCTAGTGGATCAACCATGCAGTAATTTGGCACTACCAGCAGACATCACACCATTCCACATGGCTTTTAACTTGGTATTTTATCCATAGTCTTTCCAAAGAATGTCTCCCCTTCTTTGTAGACCTCAAAACAATTAATGAGAAATGCAGACATATTTTTAAAAATATGAACAAAAGCCAAACTGACAAGTCATACAAAATTGACACAAGCTGCCAAATGTGGAGGTTACATTTATTTGTACAGTTATCAAAGAGGTTGCATGCCGTAAAGAATGGATAGGCAGATTAATCTGATGAACTGTCTGGTATAGCATGTTTTCAAATTTAGGAAGAGGCCTTCATGCCAATGCAATTACATCGATGTTATATGGTGTCAACCACTGGCAGGACTTTTCCCCCTCAGCCAGCACTCATATGTAAAATATCTCTTAATAGTATTGTCTTACAGCGGTGTGTGTGTGTATACATATACATAGGTACACACATATGGCAAGAAATTACCAACATCAGGGGTCAAAATGATCTAGGAATGGGCAAACCTTTTCAAGCAAAGGACCAGATAGTAAATATTCTAAGTTCTGCAAGCCCTAGAGTCTGTAACAACTACTCATATCTGCCATTATAGTGGAAAAGCAGCCTTAGACAATATAAAAATGAATGGATGTAGTCCCCTAATCCAGTGCACAAAGGTCTATGGATGCCAGATCTATGACAAAATTGAGTATTCCTGAAACTATTCTTCAGCTGTCTATGCCTCTAGGGAATCAGTAATTCTGAAACCTTAAGGTTTGATTAAGGTACTTTATAAACCTATGAAGTGAAAAGGTCATAATTCTCTCAGGTTTTCTGATAATTTTCTATGTGGTTTATTTGGAATATTACTTAACTTTCTTGTACTCCTAATCCTAGACTTGTGATATCACTATATAGTATTAAACTCCAGAATCAAAAATCAGATGGGCATGCTGAGCCTCCTGGAAATTAAAGTTGAGCAGTTTCAACCAAAGGAGGTTAAATCTTATTAAACCTAGATTTTGAAGGACTGTAAAGTCAGGACCATTTCTAACACGTTTACATGCACAGAATCAATTTAGAGATAGGTAAATAGATAGAAAGATAATAGGTAATCAGTATTAAAACATGAACATTAACATGTATTTTCTAGTTCTCTGTCAAGTGAGCTTAGAACTGATTACATTTCAGAAACAGTGAAAACACCTAGAACCCAGATCCTGTTCTCCAGAAAATGAAAACCTGACTCCTTGAAGAGACAGATAACTCTAGGACTGAAACAGAATACAAGATGATCCTGGAACATCTTTTGTGCTACAAATTAAGAAAATGTTGAAGGAACAATAGGGACTTGTCAAAAGGATATAGAAGCAACTTGAGGTGGCCATTACTGACCATCCTGGAACAATTTGAACAACAAGGTAAATAATGGTAGTAAGAGATTATTCACCATTGAATAAAAAATTAATCTAGGAGCATAAAATGGTATAAGTAAGTTAAA
Organism: Cervus elaphus; assembly: GCF_910594005.1. NCBI lineage: Eukaryota > Metazoa > Chordata > Mammalia > Artiodactyla > Cervidae > Cervus > Cervus elaphus. Next base: position 62,652,828 of record NC_057825.1, read on the forward strand.
AAATAAATGAGGTGGGGAAAATTTCTTCTAAACAGTAGAACTGTGATTCACAGATAAAGAGGAAATTATATAATTTTTAAAAAATCAGTATAATAATTATTTTAGGCAAAAATATCAGTAGATGCTAAATTATTTGGTACAATTATGGTGAGAAACAGGATATCTGTATTGTCTTAAATTATCTCCCAACAAAACATTTAGTAATTTTGGAAGTGGAAAATAGTGATTTATAGTAGATGAAAATCTAGCAGATAGTATCTTAACAAATGATCTAAGTTCGTATCACAAGTAAGGAAACAAATCAATACCATGGGTCTTCTAATAAGATGCATGAGAATAAGATGATATTTCTTCATGGAATTCCTGTCAAAATGCATGACCTGAATCTAATTACCAAGAAATATTAGCAAATTTAAATTAAGGAACGTTTTAGAGAATATTAGGCCTGTACGCTTGAAAATGTTAGGGTTATGAAAAACAAGAACAACAAATAAAACACTGGCTCTTGGACCATAAGAAAACTTGACTTTTCTTTCTTTACACAGGACAATAGTGGGATAATTGATGATATTGTCTTTAGGTCTAAGTGTTAGATTAACAGTATTGAGTTAATGATAATTTCTTAATTTTGATAAATTGTATGGTGACATTTAGAGAGAATGATAAAACAAATGCGGTGAAATGTTAACATAGGAGGCTCTGTGGGAAGAATATATGGAAAGTCTTTGTACAATTTTTGTAACTTTCCTGTAAGTCTGAAATTTTTCAAAATAAAAAGTTTAAAAAGAAGAATATATGGGTGTAGAGACTGAGTGTCCATGTTTGACTCCTGGCTATGAAGTTGTTACTTTGGACAGTGTTATGGGCTGGGTTGTATCCCCTATACATCATATGTTGAGGACCCAGCCCCAGTCCCTCCAAATGTCTCCCATTTGAAGATGGAGTCTTTAGAGAAGTAAGTTAATTGAGGTCGTAAGTATGGGCTCTAATCCAATAGTAATGGTGTCCTTACAGGAAGAGGGTATTTGGACAGGGATGCATGCAGAGAGCGGAGAAGGCAATGGCGGCAGCAGCATGCAGAGGGAAGGCCATGTGAAGACACAGGGAGAAGGCAAACATCTACAAGCTAGGAGAGAGGCTGTAAAAGAAATCAACCTTGTTGGCACCTTGATCTCAGACTTCTACCCTCCAGAACTGTGCATAAATAAATTTCTGTTGTTTAAGTCATCCAGTCTGTGAAACCCTGTTACAGTAGCCGTAGTAAACTACTATAGGTTGCCAGTGTAAAGCTTTCCACAAATATTTCCTCTCTAATAAAACAGGGGTCATAGTTATCGATCTCATGGGATTGTTATGAGGATTCGAGGAGATCATACATGTAAAGTGTTAAAACAGCAACCGGCATACACAGTATTTAGGAATCAATAAACTGTTAATGTTACTACAATAATGCAGCTGTTCCTAACTAAATTATAGTGAAGCAGAACTAAGGTAGTGTGGTATTATGAAAAGGGAACACAAAAAATTCCATAATAAATTAATTTACTTTTTAATCTTTTTGTCAATTACATTATTTATTTCCACAAGATGGTAATGGTATGATATTGAGGGATACTGGTCATACCTATTTGCCTACTCTATCCAAAATAATAATCTACTGTTCAATGAAAGTTAAGGTTTAGAAAATCTTGTATTGGTTCCTTCATTATATAAAGAGATGTAATTCCTGAAGGATCCAGATAAGTCATATGAGAAGAATAAGGCTCATAAAATATATACTTTTAAAAAATGTAAGTCAATCACTGAATGGTTACTATACACTGGACACTGAGATATGTGTTCTGCATGTATCATCTTAACTCTCATGATATTCTTTATTTATTTATTTATTTATTGCACCATGCAGCCTGCAAGATCTTAGTTCTCTGACCAGGGACTGAACCTGTGCCCCCTGCAGTGGAAGTTCTGAGTTTTAACCACTGGAAAGCCAGGGAAGTCCCAACATTCCATCAAATTACATATTATTTTATCATTCATTTTATACATTTGGAAATTGAGATTTAGTGAGATTAAGAAATTTGTCCAATGTCAACAAGCTAATAAATGACTAAGTTGAATTTGTGTTTTTCTTTTTTTTTTTTTTGTTATCCAAACCCATGATATTGTCTATTATGCTCTTCATTTCCATTCAGTTCAGTCATTCAGTTGTGTCCAGCTTTTTGCAACCCCATGGACTGCAGGAGTCCAGGCTTCCCTGTCCATCACCAACTCCCGGAGCTTGCTCAAACTCATGTCCATTGAGTTGGTGATGCCATCCAACCATCTCATCCTCTGTTGTCTCCTTCTACTCCTGCCTTCAATCTTTCCCAGCATCAGGGTCTTTTCCAATGAGTCAGTTCTTCACATCAGATGGCCAAAGTATTGGAGCTTCAGCTTTTCCATCCTGCTATGCTGCCGCTGCTGCTGCTGCTAAATCGCATCAGTCGTGTCTGACTCTGTGCGACCCCATAGACGGCAGCCCACCAGGCTCCCCTGTCCCTGGGATTCTCCAGGCAAGAACACTGGAGTGGGTTGCCATTTCCTTCTCCATGCATGAAAGTGAAAAGTGAAAGTGAAGTCGCTCAGTCGTGTCTGAATCTTTGAGACCCCATGGACTGTAGCCTACCAGGCTCCTCCATCTATGGGATTTTCCAGGCAAGAGTACTGGAGTGGGGTGCCATTGCCTTCTCCACCATCATGTTATATGACAGCGTTATTATTGCAATCCAACACTGTGGCTATAAAGATACATCCATAATTTTGTTTTTAATGGAACTTAGAGCTATGCATATATAACTTCTGAAAATTGATTTGAAATATCATTTTTGTGTCAACCAAAAGATATAAAACTTTTTGTTATGTCAAATTAAAAAAAAAAATCAAAGGCAAACAACTAGAGGGAAAAGGCTGCATATACAACAAACTTGAGAGAAAATTCTAAGCCATCAAAGCAAAATAAGCAAAGTCAAGGGGAAGGCAATTCCCCAAAGGGGAAATTCGAATGACTAACAAACATGGAGAAATATTGTATTTGACTATTAAAGAAGAAAGGCAAATGTAAACAAGTTGCTAGGCTTTTATTTGGTTCTGTTTTTTTTGTTTGTTTGTATTTCTATTACATTTTACCAATAAAATGAAGGAATAAAAAGTTCAGTGTTTATAGCATGTAGATAAACAGGTTTTCTCATACTTTGTTGATTGGAGTTAATTTTGCTCAATATTTTAGAAAGGACTTTTCTAATAAAAGTTAAAACACCATAAAGATGTTTATTCTCATTTAAATTACACCACTACTAGGAATCTAGTCTATGGAAATTGTCAGATATGTTAATAAAGATGTATGCAAAAAGACACTCATTTCATATGCTTTTAATAATGAAAAATAAACAAGAAACAACCAAATCATCCATCACATTAATAGAGAAATGATAGGTAAATCCTTTTATACATAAGCTGAACTCTATGAATTGCCAATTAAAGAGGTCTAAAAATAAAAAGGTTAAGTAACAAGCAGTTTTGTATAATTCAGTCTAATATATGCAATGGGTTCTTTCACATTTGTTAAATATGTTTCTGAAAAATTGGAATAATAAGAGAAATGCTGTCATGTTATATGAGAAAATCAGAACACTAAATTGCTATGTAACATAATATCAACAATGTACAAAATTCATGGAAAAGAAACTGGAAGGAAATGAGATATCTTAGGCCTCTGAATGTTAGGATTATGGGCATTTTTGTTTACCTAGATTTACTCTATTTTCATTAATTGATATGGTAAAACAATATTTGTAATTTAAAAAATAAAGGTAAAATAACTTATTTTTAGCAAGCTATTTTTACTCAAATTTCAAAAAATATTATCCTTGTAGGTGAGTGAAATATATTTTGTGGGTAGATATGTCCATGCTTGTGCTAGCAATTATATCATTAAAGAAGGAAGGCAAGTGATTTTTCAAAGTGAGTCTTCTGTAGATTTCTATTAACGGAAAGTCACGTATGCTGAGGATGAGGACTATTGCTCTAACTGTCTCCATAAACTAAAGGTCTGCCAATGTTTGTTTTGATGCTGTGTTAGAGAACTTGTTTACAGAAAAGCTGGCTGGAGTGAATTGATGAGAGTTTTCTATGTGATGATTGGCATTTGCATCCCTGTATTTGTATATTTATATTCAGATTGGAGATGTTCACTGAGTAGACATGTTTGAACTCTTTCCTTCATCCCATCCTTGACATATAAGTATTGAGAATCTGTCATTTAAAAAAAAAAAAAGGAATTTAAGTGGTTATATACTCAAATTGTTAAGGACTTACCTGAGAGACTCACCCGCGTGTCATTTCTGATTTCTGTTAGTTTTGTATGGGATCTCTGATTATTCTGCATGCAGAGGCTCATCCATCATGATGCTCGTACCCTTTTTCAACCAAGTTAAAGGACTTTCTTTTCACCATACTGCAGCAAACAGAAGCACCATGGTGCAATGGACCGATGTCAAGAGAGTAACTTATTATAAAACAATTCTGCTTATAAGGTTGTTCTAAATAAGTAAGAAGAGTATCATTTTGCCTCTATTAGTTCTCTAGATATCATGAACTAATTCAAGTAGGAGTCAGCTGTGTATCTGGGAGAGGTTATGTAATAGCTTTAGATTGAACTCTAGGTATCTTCAGAGCTATAGTATGAACTTCTTTGCAATATTGTCAAAGATCTCTATTTGCAGGAGAGTTCTTGTGAGATTTCTAATTTATAACAGGAGCTGAAAGTGTCTTCAGAAATCACCTCTTGGTTCTTTGGGAAGAGTCTTCATTCTGGATATTCTCCTCTACCATCTCATTCAGAATCTTAATTCATCAATTAGTCCCTTTCCACAGTATCATCGGTCTGAAACTCTCTAATGGCTCTTTGTCTAGACTAGAGGCTCAAATGTACTCAAGTATGTCCTATCTTAAAAACAAATATAAGCCTCTTTTGACTATAAGCTTTCCTCTAGCTATGTGCATGCTAAAGTTGCTTCAGTCTTGTCTGACTCTTTGCAACCCTATGGACTGTAGCTCTCCAGGCTCCTCTGTCCGTGGGTTTCTCCAGCCAAGAATACTGGAGTAGGTTGCCATGCCTTCCTCCACGGGATCTTCCTGATCCAGGGATCGAACCCTGGATCCTGGATCCTGTCTCTTACGTCTCCTGTACTGGCAAGTGGGTTCTTTACCACTGGGAGCCTTCTCTCCTTTTCTTCAGACTCAATTTTCCAGGAAAAAATGATCTATTCTCTCATTCCTTCCTCAAGCCATAGTCATTATTCCAGGTTCCCACCATTTTGTTGACGATGATATATTACCAAATCAAACTGGAACCTTTTATCTTCCTTCCTAAATTTTAATTTCATAAAGTTCAGCCTAAATGATTCATGTTTTTACCTGCTAAATACAATATGAAAGGTAATAGAAGTACTATGAATAAAAGAGAAAACTTCTGTTAATATCTTTGCTTTTCTTCCTTTCCTCTCATTCTTCAGTTCTGCCAGAAGACAAATCATACACACACAAAGTACTCATTTCAGCCCTATCCTTGTTTATCATTTCTGAATCTGAACAAGCCTGCCTGGGGATATTCACTCCCTTTCCTGCTGATGCTATAGTCTCATAAAGGGGAGGAAAGACAAAGTCAGGACACCTAGTCCAAGGTGTGTTAACAACGATGGGGAAATAGGTGTGACTGACATCAGTGGTGACACTGTGGGGGTGGGGATGGAGTATCCCCCTGAGGAATAGCTAGACGTCTCTCTCCTCCAGAGAAATATGCATCCATACAAAATATATGCCTATGTTCTTAGGTGCTGGGAATAAAGTAGTGAATAAAAAAAACAGTGATCCCTGCCCACATGGAGTTTACATTATGATGGGAAATTTCTGTTCATACCACCTGTCTCAGATCTGCAGGATCAGAAGCCTAACTAGCAAGCACCCGTATTGGGTTCGATTTTTCCATAAGTTGGTATGGAAAACTCAAACGACCTTTTTGGCCAACCAACTAGATATAAATTAACCCTAGAGAAACTGGTGAGTAAAAACAGAATGTTAATGTAGTGGAAAATACTAGTTGCTTGGAAGAGAAGGCATTGCACCAGCATGATTAGTACATTGCCTCTCTGTAACCTGCAGTCAAGCTACTTGAAAAAGCCAGACCACAAGCAGAAATTTATTTTTTTTTTAATTTTAAAGATTGCCAATATATTTATTTACAATAAAAATGATGAGACAACCTAAATGTTGCCCATGTAACCATCCTATTTTCTCCTTAGAGAACCAAATCTAACCATGGTAAGCACGGATTCAGAGCAAGGAAGTTAATGAGGTGAACTAGAGGTTAGAAGCATGAGGCTTAGCTAGACTCATCCGTCTCTAATAGAGATAATCTTGCTCATAGGACTTGAACATTCAAAGCCTAACAGCCTATACTTCCTCAGTCCTAGATGGAACTTGGAAGATTACTGTCAACATTTCTTCTACAAAGCTTTCGATTATGCTTATTAGCATTTCTGAAAAAAGAAGATGTCAATCATATCACAGTACAGTCTTATAAGCCTAGGAGCCATTAAGTCTCTTGAAGGTAACTTTGCTGAACAGGGCTCCAATCCTCATGTGGAAATTGGAAGAATTAGTTCTCAGGGCACAATTTTATTTGCCTCATGTTCTTTATGAAAACAGTACAAACTTTGACAAGTCTTAAACAAGCTCTCTGAGTGTAGCTGTCTTCAAATGAGCAAGTTGAATCCTAGCATCACTGTTTCTTCTAGCTCTAGGGTGGAGACAAACTGATGTTGGTACCACAGTTGGGTTCATTTGAGAAAGAAGTTTATGTAAGGTTGCCTAGGGCACTGTAGCCAGGTTGTGGCCAGGAAAGGGGTGTTGAGTGCCTAAAGAATGAAAAAGAGAGTCAAGTCAGAAATTAGAAGTAATCAAGTATGAGGAAAAAGATTAAAGGTGACTATTCAGAACTAAGATAGTATACGGATAAACTGAACTCTTTTAATATATATATATGTATGTATTTTCAGTAGTTCCCAATGCTATCAGACTCAATACTTCTTTCCTAAAACATATTTTGTTATATGTTATCATAAGGCAGTCAAATGTTTGAAATTATATAGAGTCACTGTGCATGTCAAATAGCTATAAATGCAGACAGAATAGCATAGGTGGATTAAGCAGTGAATCCAACACCATAGGCTGGTCAGTGATGTGACTGTCCAAAATGATAAACAAATCCCTGGCATCACCCCCAGTGAAACAAAGTATGCTCTCCTTTGACTTACAGGGTGGTAACACTCTGGAAAAAGTCAGTGTATGTTGAAACTGTACCAAACATCTAAGTGTTAAAGTAGAATTTGTTCTAGGTGGGATTAGTTGCAGACTTACAGAAAGTTGTTGCAGGTAATTTTAAAGTTTTGTAGGAGAGAGGGGAGTTCATTTTGCATTACCTAGAAGCCTTAGCCAATATCATTGCGATAACCAATAATGCTTCCTAAGATTTCAAAATGTACTGTAAGAGGCAAGACTACTCTTCATCTCTTGTGCCCATTCCCTCGATGGGTATTGTTAAGAATATACGCAGTGAGTGAATTTTAAATTTTACTGAATGTCTTACTGTCATCTATTATGATGATTCTGATTTTTCTATTAATGTGATAAAATAAAGTACACTGAAAAAACCTTAAACACCCTACATTTTTAGAATAAATCTCACCTGGTAATGGTGTACCCTGTTTTACCAATATTTTATGTAATCATCTAAATTCATAAATGAGTTTGGTATAAACTTTCTCTTTTTAAAATTATCTTTGGCTCTCAGAACAGTGTTCTTTTCTTCATTTAAAGAGCTTTCTTAACATCAAATGCAGATATTTGCCCCCAAAAAAGTTACTTCTATTTAATATCGTGATACTGCTATTAAATATTTATTTCTAAAACAAGAATATATGCAGTGGAGGAACATGGGTTTTTCAAAGGAAGCTTGCAGGCCTGAATATCCCTGAGCTCAAATTTTATGATGTTTTTAGTTCCTGGTGACAGCCTCTTGTCACTGATTCTCAGGCTCCAGTTATTCCACTGCTGTCCAAACTTTTGGGGGAAAAGGCACACCATTTGTTCACTGAGATCACAGTTAGACTTCATTTGAACAAGACATACCAAAAATTTGTATTTGTTCCATCAGCCTTCCCCTCATTTCCTAAGCTCGGAAATTCAACAAAGATGGAGATCTCCCCAATTGGCCATGCTGTGCTTCCCGCTCACCTTATCACTGAAGCCATAAGATTTGGCTTTTACTTTCCTCAACTTGACAGTCCAAGTTCCCCCAAAGTAGGAATTTTTAGTAAATGCTTTTTAAAAAGAGGATTGTGGGTAGCAGAAAAGGATATAAAAACTTACTGTATCTTAGTGTCTGATTTCTTTAAGAGCCTGGCCCATGAGCCTATGTTTATTTTCAAGGCTGTTCAGCTTTCAAGTGGCATAATGTGTGAGGGAGTGTGTATCTATATGTGTGTATGTGTCTGTGGTGTCTGGGCATGTGTTTGCTATGCAATATATTTATGAACTGTAAGGATAATTTACTCTTTTGTCAAAGAGTCAATCAATATGGGACATATTTTTTTTTTTTTTTGCACACTTAAAAATTTTGTCAGGTAACTCAATATAGGATTTAAAATGAAATGGAAGAAAGAAAAGATGATTAAGGGGGTTATCAAATCACCAGTCCTTCTGTTCCTTCTGGAATGGTCCCTGTTCTGGACTTCTTATATAACCTATAGAGGCACTAAGATATTTTAATATATAGAATGCAGCCCACTGGAGTCCCAATACTATACATTTCTAAACAACAGCATTAGATAAAAGAAAAATGTTTAAAATATCAACTAATGATCTGAAGAGCAGGTGTTATTTTGGAGTTTTAAACACAAACCAGGTGTTACAAGGAAGTGATAATTTGAATATTTGCTACATCTTGGCATCTGCCTGCAAGAATCAGACCCAAGAGATGAATTTTGCCCAGTAGCAAGAGTGCTAAAGCTCCCTTATACAGCATTCATCAACGGAAGTCATCATTTTAATATCATTAAACAGTGTATAGATGCCTATAAGGATGGTAGTTTGCAGCATCTTGAGAAGTACTAGATCTTTCTAACCTTGGGAGCTGTCACATAACATTTACCTGATGGCTGAGGGAGGACCCTACCCTTTAAGATTTTAAAAATAAGTTAACTGGAGTCTTGCCACACCCTCCAAGAGCTTAGTGCCTTGGAATAAAAGACTCATCACTGGTCACGGTTACCTGGGGTCGTGGCTCTAAATCATCACTGTCTTGTATTCTTCTATGGCCAGTGTCCTCGGGAATGTTCTCTGTGCAGGAGATACATAATAAATATTTCTCACTGATGTTTTGGCTGTTCCCATGTGAAGGGAAGAAAATAACCTCAATAAAACCACATTGTAGTGCCTGAAAAACTCTCTAGCCTTAGAGAGTAATGCCCGTTTTTAGTGCACTTGCTAAAAATAAAACAAATTAAGCTGGTCAGATTCAGAAAAGCCATCATCTCTTGGGGTTTTTTTGAAACATTTTCAGAAGCTTTTGTATCATACAACAGAATCTGTTTCTAAAAATACTTATTCATTCAAAAATATGAAAACTCTACCCACAAGTCCAGTGGTTATTCTACTCTGGCCAATAAAATTGCCTTCTCTTGAGTGATTTTTTTCCCCCTCCTCTCTCCTCAAACACAAAACTCCAGAACCAAGAATACTGTGATTTTTAAAATAAGAAGATCTGTTCTCACAGGGAGAGATGTATAGCTTATTTCAACCCTAGACAATAATTCTCATTTCTCAAAGACACACTAAACAACATTGTTGTCATTGTTTATATCACAAAATGTTCTTTCCAAAGGACTTTCAAATAAATAAATAAACTGTAGGATTTCTGCACACTCAGAGTCAACCTGTCAAGTCCTCAAATAGTTAAGTTGAGCAGTTTACTTAGAAAGGCTGACAAATTTGCTTCACTTCAAAATATCATTAACACCAATAACACATTTGCCCAAGCCTATTTCTAAGTTGTAAAAAAAGATTGCTACAGATTAAGACCCTTGATATAATGCTATAAGCTCCTAACAATGGTATCTTTTATAGTGAAGAGCTACTGCAGACACAAATTGCCCTCTTTCCTGCACCTTTTTCACAAAAATCAATATTAAAGTAGTATCTGCCTTAACTCTCCCATACACTATATGAGAAAAAACCACAGCTATGCTTAGGACAGTTTAGGTCAATAAAGAATCAATACTGTGGTTGAATCTGTAGAAAGATAAAAGACTTAGAACTCTCTATACAGAGACCCATTGTTTTCTCTCTATTCTGCAAAACAGCAGAAGGGTATCACTAGTCTGTGCTTGTTGTGGGGGGGGGGGGGGCGGGGGAGTAGATATTTTTCTTCTTTCTTTTAAGGTCAATGTGCATTAAGTGTTGGTGAAAAGCAAAGGAGGCACAGCCTACAAAGGAGGAAAAGGATTGGAGAAACTATTCCCTCTATGAGATTTTTTGGTCTCTTCTCTAAACAGTTCCTTCATGGGTGGGGAAGGGGGCGGGAAGTGGAGATGCATATAAAGGAGCTTGTTACACAGGTCCCGTGGTAAAAATGAGATCTGGTGATACCAAGAAATAGAGAGGTAGAGTCTGGCTTAAAAGCTTGGCTATGTTGTGTGTGTGCGATACTTTGGCCACCTGACGCAAAGAGCCGACTCCTTGGAAAAAAACCCTGACTCTGGGAAAGATTGAGTCCAGGAGAAGGGGGTGACAGAGAATGAGATGGTTGGATGGCATCACTGACTCAATGGACATGAGTTTGAGCAAGCTCTGTGAGATAGTGAAGGACAGGGAAGACTTGTGTGCTGCAGTCTATGGGGTCACAAAGAGTAACACATGACTTAGTGACTGAACAACAACAATGTTGTGTGGTCTTGGGCAAGTTACTTATTTTTTAAGCCTCAGTTTCCTCATCTGCAATAAAATCAAAGATAACAATGCTAGCCTTCACCAGGCTCCTCAGTCCGTGGGATTTACTAGGCAAGAGTAGTGGAGCGGGTTGCCATTTCCTTCTCCAGGGAATCTTCCCAACCCAGGGATCAAACCCAGGTCTCCTGCATTGTAGACAGATGCTTTACCATCTGGGCCACCAGGGAAGTCCTTTTTAGAATGTGTAATAGGTATTAAATAGGTTTACTAATATCTTAGCACATGGATGACTAGTTCTCAGCACTCTGGCAATTAGACAGGACCACATGACAAATTTTGACCAATGAACTGTGAGAGGAAGTGACGCATTTCACTTCCACGCTGAGTCAGTGGGGAGCCTTGCCTTTCTCTCACTCCTTAAAGTGGTAAACTTGGAGGAGGTCTTTTGTTGAGCAGTGGATCAAAGCCTCCTATGTCTCTGGGACACAGGAGATGATTGTCCTAGAGGGTCTCTCATATCTGCAGGATTACCGTGACACTGGCATCATCAGAATTAGACTTATGAAATTTCTGGTCAATATTTTTTTCCTTTCTTTCCTGGAGTTACGTTTCTTCAGCAATGTATATATCCCATGCTTTTCTTATTTCATGCCCAAAGGTTGAGACCGATCTTCTTTAGTGGTCTATACATTTTTCTCCCTTAGATTGAGTTGCAAAAATATTCCTTGCAACTTCTTTCATTCTGCTAACTATAAACGTTGAGTAATATCCTTCCCCAGCTTGTTATTGTTTCAGGATGAATAATCAGAGAAAATTGCAATGCACTGTTTAGTTACCTAATTAGACAGAATTATTGATTAATTTTCAACTAAAGGTTCCCTGCTCCCTTCTTTTACCTTCCCTGATTTCTAGAGAAGTTGAGGTAATAAACACAGGGAGAAGAGAAAGATGTTACACACCTCCTACTGTCTTGAGGGCACTCAGCACTCAGCCCGGGACAGGGATCCCACCTTCCTGACTGCCACTGTTACTGCCATGGGCACCTGGGGTGACAGCTGAAGCTCTATTCCATCTACTGGAACCACAGTGGAGTAAGCCTGGTCAGTACACCTGTGAGGGTCTTCACTAATGGCTCAGTGGGTAAAGAACCCATCTGCAATGCAGGAGACACAGGAGATGTGGGTTCGATGCCTGGGTTGGGAAGATCCTTGGAAAAGGAAATGGCAACCCATTCGGGTATGCTTGCCTGAAAAATTTCATGGACAGAGGAGCCTGCTGGGCTACAGTCCAAAGGGTCAGAAAGAGTCGGACATAACTGAGTGACTAAGCTGTGCCAGTGAGCTGCGTCTGTGGATCATGACCACATCAGCCAACCAGGAAACCCTTGCCCAGGGCAGATGTCAAGTGAGTGGGAAACTGGGACACAAGTATCACGTAGTTCTGTCCTGGGCAGAGCAGTGACTGAGGTTATGCTAGCTGTGGACCCCATTTGCTTAGAAGAGGCTTGCAAGTGGGCTCATGTATACTCTGGCTTCTGACAGACGTGTGACCATATCAGGTTGAGTTGCTTTCTAACTGGCGGGTCTTTGGCTGCTTCCTTTTCCTCTTCAAGTTTTGATTTTCTCATCTCTAAAATCCGGGTGTTATTAACCTCACTGGGCTATTGTGAAGATTAAATTAGATGTTATAAGTAAAGGACTTAGCACACTGACAGGATAACAGTAGCTGTTAGTCTTTTTTTTTTTCCTTTGAAGACCCTTAAAGTGATGCGTTGAATCTGGACTCCAGGTGGGAAAGAGAGAAACTGAAAGAAGAAAAGTATAGTCACGTTTATGTATTCCAGGCTTATGTCTTAGGTAACTCTTCTGGGAGAAAGGGAGAGAAAACAAACAATGTACGTTCAAAAGTGGATTCAATGTATTTCTGCTGGATGAGGAGGAGGTGGTAATATTTGGGGTGACAGGACAGCCACCTGCATCCTGCTGTGCTGAAACCCCATATTCCGATTCTTGGGGTTCGCTGGAGTCCAAAAAAGCTGATATGCACTTCATCTCCTTGGGGGTTAAGCCACCCGTCAGTCATGTTCCTCCTCTGGCTCACTGCTCTGCAGAATCATTGCTCTTTCAGCCCCCACGTAGTACTTATGTCAACTCTGCCAACTGGTTTGGGACAGGCTTAACATCAAAGTCTTTTATTTAGATTTCCCTTCATCTCCAACTGACTCCATCCAAAACTCAATTTCCTCTTTCCTCTTTTTCAATTAACTACAGTTGCCCAGAGCTGGGGAGATAGGAGGAGATACTAGGGGCATACATCTGTCATCATTTATGTGGTAGTGTATAGGGTATGCTGGCATTCAGATCCCTAATAGAGCCTGTTGGACTCAAATAATTCTAGACATATTTGATTTTTGTAAAAGATAGAAGCAATACACAATGAGCCTTTACATCAACCACCCACGGGGGCATTTAGAGAGAATTTCCAATCTATTCATGATCTGTTATTCCCAGCCCCAAAAGCTTCCATGTTAGAGCAGAATACCTTGGGACTCCATATGTTATGGGAACCCAGCAGAACCAAAGTGAACTGAAAGAAGAATGCATTAGATTCAAATATGGGATGAAACAGTATGCTAGGAGCCCTTGTTTCATTGTCTCTACCTGGGACCCTGGGACAACACAGCCGTCTCAGCCCCATTCAAGTGTGACATTTCTTTTGAATATGACAGTGGCGGCGACCTTGTCATTAACTGATGCTATGAGCAACATTTCAGCTTTCATAATTCAGTTAATTTTCAAAGCCACTGGTTACTGAAACCCCAGTATAATTTTCATATAATTAAACCACACACACACATTCTTACCCACAAAACATCCACAAAAGTGACAAACAGCAGAAGAAAACAAAATTGAAAACCCAGAAAAACTGGAGACAAGATTCAAGTCTATTTTTGGTTTTCTTTCATTACAGGCATGTGTATGTGGAGGAGAGATGCAAAAAAGTCAGCTGAAGCTGATGAGGGAGGGGAGCAGGGCTACTTTCTCCATTTCTATTAGTATTAACACACAAAAATGAAGTACAGCTTGGCATTCTCTTTGATGACCGATTACGTATCCCACACAACATGAGGGGAAAATATATTGGGTAAAGGAACATAGCATTTTCAATTTAGATACTGAGTTTCCAACATTTTATGGAAGTCTAACAAAGAACTTTTAGGTTATGTCTTCAGGATACCAAGGTTTTCTCTCAAAGTTTAACATTTCAAGAATGTACTTAAATATCTGGTAACTAAAATACACATAATGACTTTTAAGGAGATCAACTAGTTTCATTTGTAATAGCAGAGGTTTGAATTCATGCTGAAAAAAATCAGTATATCAGAAAATGTGTTTGTTTTCATATATAGGTCAGTGGAAATCTGCCAGGTATTAGCCCTCACCATGGTGTTCTCTGAGCTTTTTATTTGCATGGGCAGCAATACAAAATTCAGAAAATTTAGTTTCTTTTCTAACTGGATATGATCTTTTCTCACCTACGTAATCTTATTTTTCTCAAAGTGACTTGTCATATCACTGTGAGCCCTTCTCTCTCTTGACCTTGTTTAAATAACATCACAATTTTAGGATATTTTATCTGCTGCTAAGAGACATTCAAATTAATATTAGCCTTATGCTGATACTGTGTTTCAGAGGGAAAATACATATGAAACTTAGGGATTTGAGAGGATTATTAACCAGATTGTAAATCCCTTGAAATCAGTTTTATTTCCTCTCTCTGTTCTTTTTTCTTCCCTTCACTATCATTCTCTTTTAATCTCTCACTTTCATAGCCCCATCTGCCCTTTATAATTCCCTATTTGTACTCAGTGGGCAGAAAAAAAGAAAATAATAAATATCCAAAGAAATGTTATTTTAAAATCTTGCAGCCTCACCTCTCTCATACGCAAATAAGGTAAACAGAATCTGGCCCAGATTTACACGGTGGGTCAGTTACAATCCCACCATTTACCAAGAGCTCTGCTTAGTTGGGGTAACAAAACCACCTGAGCCTTAGCATCACACTCTGCTTGTGCTTGGAGTAACCAAACATGCAGTGTGGTAGAAAGCATTGGGTTGGCCAAAAAGTTTGTTCATATTTTTCTGCACCATCTTATGGGAAAACCCAAATGAATTTTTTGCCTAACCCAATATGTGCCCCAAACTTGAAGTTATTTAAGACAAGAGTAGTAAAAATTATTGAACGCGTTGCTGTTGTTCAGTCGCTAAGTCATGTCTGAGTCTTTGTGTCCCATGGACTGCATCATGCCAGGTCTCCCTGTCCCTCACTATCTCCCAGAGTTTGACCAAGTTCATGTCCACTGAATCGGTGATGCTATCCAACCATTTTATCCCGTACCACTCTCTTCTTTTGCCTTCCATCTTTCACAGCATCAGGGTCTTTTCCAATTGAATGCATAAATGATAGTACAAAATGATATACACTGACTTGTTAACATTGTTTATTTTTTGTCAGTGGGATTTCTTTCACTAATAATGTTCAGAGTACTTTACGTCTCCCAAATCAGTATGAAAAGTAGGTATTTTCTTCCTTTTCCTTTATATGTATTATTTACTTTTGTAACTTAACTCACTGTGTATCTACTGGGCTTTGGGATACTTGAAAAGGGGATAATCTCTTAATAAGAGGACTGGGAGAATCAATAGGTATGAGCCCCAGGCTCACCAGCCACTCAACTTCCTTATTTGTTTTCTTTGCTATTGTTATACGTTATTTTGCGAAGATTCAAGGCATCAGAATGACCACCCTCTGAAACAAAGTACTGAACAAAAGAGAGCTGCTCCCCAGCCAACTGTTCATGTTTCAGAGGAAGGGAGAGACCTTCCCCAATTCTGAGAGCTGAGCCCACCATCTAATGGATCTCGATGTTGGAAAGACTTCCATGATACCCATCTCACATCCTCCTCTTCTGAATTTCTTCTCATCACTCTCAGTTAGAGCCCAACTTCAGGTGAGATAATTTTCCCCTCTCCTCCAGCCCCATGCCTTCCTGATTTTAGCAGATGCCTATCAGCTTCCCCCTGGTCTCTGCTTAGCCAAGCACTACACATTAATTCTTTTAATCTTTCCTCATAAATCAGTTTATCAGGGCCCTTAATCATTCTTGACAGATGATTTGCCCAATAGTTTACCATCAGAATGTGAGATCATCATCTTTGAAAGTGTATCAATATAAACTATTTAAAAACATTATTAGTACTGAGTCCTTGGAGAGGGAGGCAGAGAGAAGCACAATGTCTTTAATGAGAGCTAGGACAAGAATTCCAGAGTCTTAAGTTAAAATACGCAAATAATTGTCATGTTATCCAGAACTATGAGCCAAAACAAAGAAAATCAGCTTTCCCACTTCATGGAAAGTAAACATAAGTGCTATTTCTAAAAGGTATGCTGACCATTTAATACTTCGTGTAGTAGTTAAGTCAAGGAACTTTTTAAAAAAGTTTTACTGCAACTCTTAAAGAATGAACAAGTTCTAGTAATAAAAGCCAGCTATATTCCCGGGCAGTGCTTGCCTCACCTTCATGCTCTTGGCAGGGGTACTTGTGAAGGAGGTGGAGGGAAGAAGAAAAAGGACACTGTATTTTCTGTTCAGCATTGCATATAAACTTCCCAACATGGCCTAGGAATTTTTCAAAAGCTCTCTGATCTTTTTATAGCCTGACATCATATTCCTCTACAGTGACATCATGGCTTTTAAGGATTGGAGTCCAGTGGCACTAGTATCTTAAAATGCTCCCAACACATCAAAAATTGGCATTTGATACTTTTCCTTAACAACCATAAGTTTCCAAAGTTTTCTTTGGGTTTTGAAGACTTCAACCTTAGATCCCAGATAAGTTTCTATGTGTTTACAAACTGTGAGGCCAACCCTGTGAATAGCACCCTATAAAAGAGGCCTGGCTGGCAAGGTGGCTTTACTGGAGGGAAGTTGGATGGAGAGCAAGAAGAGAGACAAAACAGAACACAGCGTGGTTTCAAGCAGCAAGACGCTCTTTTTCTCCAGGTTCATCCATTCGCACATCCTTCACCATTCGCTGTGCGTCTGTGCTAACCAATAATTTTCC
This sequence comes from Cervus elaphus, assembly GCF_910594005.1. Classification (NCBI taxonomy): domain Eukaryota; kingdom Metazoa; phylum Chordata; class Mammalia; order Artiodactyla; family Cervidae; genus Cervus; species Cervus elaphus. Next base: position 62,669,996 of record NC_057825.1, read on the forward strand.
CCACGAGACCAAAATAGAAAAAAAAAAAATCTAATCTTCCCCATGATACATCAGAAACTGATGCTGCTGGGCTCCCTTCCCAGAGACAGAAGCACAGCATCCTTGTTTCTAAAAGACCTCCAAGGCAGATGGAGATTCTGTGTGGCATGGTCTCAAGCAGGCGGAGTAGAGACTGCTCTCCAACCCCCTTCCCAAGAGACACTAGTGGAGCAAGATGGTGGGATTGGAAAACTGAATCCCTCTTGGTGCCTGTGAAAACAGCCTCTCTTTCTGCAGGAAACAACCCATCTATCACTTTTACTTCCTTTTCTTTTTATATCCATCATGATCTTCTATGTGTCCTACTGGGCATGATTGGCACATGGCTTCACCAACTGCAATAACTCCAACATAAGGTCAACAGCCTCAAAACTGGTCTGCTCCTTCAGGGAAAGAAAAGCACTGCTCATGCACTCAACTGCTATGGCAGCATCAAATTGCTTTAAAAGTGGCTAAGCATTCCCTTCAGTGTCTGCACTTAGCGTGTCGTGGGACACTTCTGAACAGTTTCGAACTGGAACCCAGCCACCACACTCGGAGCAGAGCAGGGCCAGAAGACTAACTAGGCCAATGGGCCAAACCACACCATTTTTGTAAATAAGTCTTTGTTAGACACTTATGAATGGAGGAGCCTGGTGGGCTGCAGTCCATGGGGTCTCACAGAGTCGGACACGACTGAAGCGACTTAGCAGCAGCAGCAGCAGACACTTGTGAATTATCCATGGCAGTTTCTTCCCACTACCATGGCAGAAGTGTGTAGCTGTGACAGAGTATGTGGCCTGAAGCCTAGTCTATTTATTATCTGGCCCTTTAAGAAACACTCTATGGACCCCTCTTGAATTAGGATATACTAGGGAGCAGCAGGAGAAGGCAATGGCACCCCACTCCAGTACTCTTGCCTGGAAAATCCCATGGATGGAGGAGCCAGGTAGGCGGCAGTCCATGGGGTCACTACGAGTCGGACACGACTGAGTGACTTCACTTTCACTTTCATGCATTGGAGAAGGAAATGGCAACCCACTCCAGTGTTCTTGCCTGGAGAATCCCAGGGATGGGGGAGCCTGGTGGGCTGCCATCTACCGGGTCGCAGAGAGTCAGACACGACTGAAGTGACTTAGCAGCAGCAGCAGCGGGGAGCAGAAAGGTGGAGTAAATTTCAGTTAAGTGTACAGCACCCACCTGGATGGCACCCCTCTCCTTCCAAGAAGAGATGAGGTTTGGTGTTTCTTGAAGGCTGTTTGCCCTGGACTGGACTGTTCTTGCTAGAAACGAAGATGCCAAGGTGTTTGCTCTGTACTTCAGTACACAGGCCTAGGGAAGATTTACACATCAATTATCAAGAAGAAAGCCTTTCCGGACCGGACTGTGTGTGCGCGCACGCACGCGCTTCATACGCTCCCCACATGTGGGTATATAAAACCATTCCAAGGCCAAACCAAGTCACTACAAACTTATTGTGAGAATAACCAGCGAAAGCTCACTGACCATGTTCATAAAGGAGTCCTTTTGTTAAAGAAAGCCACTCTGGACGAAGGAGGGAAGGGGTGGGGAGGAGGTACAGCCTGCCTGTAAGAGGGCTCTAGCGCTTCAATCAGAAACAGCTGTGACCAGTTTAATGCTATCACAGGGCTCATATAGAAGTGACATCACGCAGAACTAAAGCTTGGCCAAGGAGTTTTACTGGCAAATACCTTAAACTCTAAGGATTTGGTTACAAATTTGTATGTGGCATATGTTTTCTGAATGAATTCACAACTAGGAGCCAACACCATATCACATCCCCTCTTGTAACTCAGGGGGCTGTAAACAGGGTGGTGAGGTTTTTTTATGCTTTGAATTAAAATCTTTATTAATTTTCAGCTAAAGGGAAGTAAATGAATTTGCCATCATCCCAGTTTATTACATGTCTAACTAGAAAGATTTTCACAATCAGACCAGTATCCTGGCCAAGTAGGAGGAATGGGGAGGCACTTTATATTCTAATTTCAAACTGCAGGGTGTCCCAGGTGTACTGTATAGGATTTCCTGTAATTTACCAGCAAAATAAGCAGTCTACAGGAATGTGTTTGCCATACTGTACATTTGTATTAATTACCCAGCAGGATAAAGTGATTTCTTTGTGATAGAAAGAGATGTGGATCTACAGGAAAATCATTAAACCAAACTGGGAAAAACAGACACTTTTCTGTTGTTAAGCAGTTTGGCTGGATTCAGGATTGGAGGCTGGGAGTAGGTAATTGGTAGCGTTTTTCTCATACTCACTCAATTTTCTCCAGGAAAAGAAAAATAGCCACTCCAACCAAAACTAGCAAGCAACGTTGGAAGTGCCAACCTGACTTCTGAAGCATCTTGGGAAGTCTGGGTCACGGTGCTTTCCTCCAAGCAGCGTGATCTCCTCAGAAGGTAACTCAGGATATGCAAAGTTACAACAAGGAGCCTAAAGGAATCCAAGTTTAGTGGACAAGACAATGAGTACCAGAAAGTTCAGTGGTGGAGAGAGAACTACAAAATTAAGTGGGGCAGCAAGGAAGGACGGATATAAGATGAAGAGCCAGGTATGAGCAACAGTGGTCCATGTGGCCGAGTATGGCTAGAGAGGACTCAGCATGCGCTCAGTGTGGGAACTTTGAAAAGAAAGGAGGGAGTGGGACAGGGAAATAACCATTGCTGAGCACATACTTTGTACCAGGTGCTTGGTGAGCTAATTGAAGCATCACTATTCTTTGACATTGATGTTCCCATCATCCCCATTTTAGAGATGAGGAAACTGATGTTCACAAAACGTAAATCACTTATCCAAGGTCCTGAGACAATTAAGGGAAATAGCCGTATATTCAGAACAACATCTGTTCTCTCCAATGTGTATTTTTGTGCAAAATGATTTGCAGCCCTACTTGCCCATCAGAATCCTACTTGGAGCTGTAAAGTACTTAGCATAACATAGATTCTGGGCAAGGGTTGGGGCCTTCCTCTGAAGGTGTTTCTGAAGCTCAGGCAGTAGTGTGGACTTTTCCCCTCATACAGTGGCCATGTTTGAGTAACTTTTGTACTTTGCCACAACCCTACCAACCCTCCATGCCCAAAGAGCTCTTTGCATCCACCCTAAGGAATCTGATTGCCATCACCTAAGAGCCCAGGCCATTTTTTCAAATGTCCTCCACAAGCTAGAATTTCCACTGATGATGATGTGAGATGAGTCAACAAAGTAGTTTCTGATCTCAGTCCTTGTATAATCTGCACCTTCACCTGAGTTTCAGAGGAAGCAGACCCTAGGCAATGGTGAATGCCCTTTGGTTTGCTTAGAAACTGAAAATCCAGGAAAGCAAAGTGAGGGGAAAGGGGGTATGAGAGGGGAAAGAGGGTGCCCTGCCGAGCTGGCTGCTGCTGGACTCATGTCCCTGTCATCCCCTTGATCCTTAAAGGACGCTCTGTGACACTGTGTCTCACAGCACTTGACTAGTGTGCATGTAGATTGATCTGCCGGCTTCTGCCTATACCATTGGTCAAAGGCTCATTCCACGGGCATTAGAGTCCCCACACTCTATGGCTGTGCACACCAGCCCTCAGTGGCCCAGCATCACTCACAATGGAATCAACATAGGGAAAAGCCAGGGCGAGGGGAGGATGCAAACAGACCTATTGATTCCCAAAGTGGTAAGTGTGTGGCCGAAAGCTTCACCAATGATCTGAGGTCACCTCAGGTGGCACATGTGATATGAGCCTGAGTGTCTGACTTGTATGATAAGGCTTTTCTCCTAATTCCATGAAACGATCATTTTTTTAAAATCCTCAGAGAGTTATCTGAAAGACAGCACCGTGGTCCTAGAAGAATGAACAATAAGACATTGAACAAGAAGTCCAAAAGATCAAAAGCACCTTCTCCTGCCCACCCAGGTCTTTTCCTGAGACGCATCAGGGCCACATTTCCTCTTAGATGAATGTGGGACAGGCACATAGCAGACTTTACTTACCAAACAAGAGCATTTGCTATGGGAATGTCAACTGATGTCAAAAAATAGCCATGCTAGGGAATATCTGTACCCTTCTCCAGGAGAAGGCCTGCAACCATGTCAGAATGTGTTTCTCCTCACTTCAATATATTCCTCCTCTGCTGATGTACTCTATATAAACAAAGATTGAACATATTAAACAGATTTACAGGATGTTCAGAGAATAAACCAACAAACAAACCCTGATTAATTATCCATAGCATAAACCAGTGTTTCCCAAGCTTTAGCACACATCAGAATCACCAGAAGGGGTTGGTATAACAGAATCACCTGGAAGGGCTGGCAGAACATAGGACACAGGTGTGACTAAAGGTTGCTGATGCTGCTCTATCCTGGGACCACACGTTGAGAACCAGTGACGTAGACTAACCTGAATCTGTCACTTTTCATCAAATGACTACTAAGCCAATGATTATGGGGAAATGTAGAGGTTATTTGATTTTTCTGAGTCATTTAGGTTTGACCCAAAAAACCTTCTGGTTGAGAATTTTGACATTCGTGTATTAACCCTTTCCATTCAGGGTATGATGTCAGGACCAGTGGCATAATCATTAGCTGAGAATTTGTTATGAATGCAAGTTCTCAGCACCAGCACAGAACCACTGAATCAAAATCTACACTTTAACAAGAAACTCTGGGTAGTTTGTGTGCACATTAAAGTTTGAAAAGCACTGCCCTGACCCAATTTTTGCCTTCATCAGAATCCCTGAATTCCAGGACAGACTTAGGAATTGAAAAGATCACATTAATTCTAAAGTTGACCTCAGAGCTTTCCAGTGTAGTTTTTCTTTTTTATAAATAAAATAGTTATTTGCAATTATGGTTCATCAATAAGGAATCCTGAGATCACTGTATTTTCTTGCCTCTTGTCTCAAAATTCACTGGGGTCTGGAACCAGAAAGGTAAAGATTAAAGGTCAACTCCTCTATATCACATATTATTTGGTGACAACAGTGATTCTATTGAAACAAGAGGTTGACGAACTTTTTCAGTAAAACTCCAGATCATCACTACGGCTTTCTAGGCCAGTCTGTCTCTGGAGCAACTACCCAATTATGCTGTGGTAGCATGAAGGAGGTACCCAAACTTACAAGTAACACTGAGTTCTTTTTTTTTTAATTTATTTTTAATTGGAAGATAATTGTTTTACAGTGTTGTGTTGGTTTCTGCCATCCAACAACATGAATCAGCCATAAGTATACATGTGTCCCCTCAGTCTTGAACCTCTGTCCCACCCCCGATCCCACCCCTCTAAGGCTGTCACAGAGCACCAGGTTGAGCTCCTCATGTTGTAGAGCAACTTCCCCCTAGTTATCTATTCTACACACAGTAATGCATATGTTTCCATATTACTCCCTCAATTGGTTCCACCCTCTCCTCCCCCCACTGTGTCCACAAGTCTGTTCTCTATGTTTGTGTCTCTTTTCCTTCCCTGCAAATAGGTTCATCAGTACCATTTTTCTAGATTCCATGTATATGCATTAATATACAATATTTGCTTTTCTCTATCTGACTTTCTTCATTCTGTGTAACAGGCTCTAGTTTTATCCAGCTCAGTTCAAGTGATTCAGATTCATTCCTTTTTATGGGTGGGTAATATTTTATTGTATAACTTTTTTATCCATTCGTCTGTTGATGGACATCTAAATTGCTTCCATGTCCTGGTGACTAAATAGTATAGCACTGAGTTCTAATACAACTTTCTTACAAAATCAAGTATGGAGCAGGTTTGGCTATGAGCCATTATTTGCTGGCCTCTGTTTTAAACTCTTTGAGTTTCAGTTTCCTTGTTGGTAAAATGGACTTAGAAAAAACCACCTGGCAGGGTGAATGTGAAAATTAACCCAAATAATGCATGCAGAAGTCTGGCAGAGGAGTTTAATATTGTGAATTCCCCACTTCCTTTTCATTTTTCCTAAAATTCAGGTGTAGAAAAATTCTAATTAATTGACCATTTTAATTAGACAAGTTCCAGTTATTTCAGTTCCTACACAGGCACACACAGACTGTCTCTCCCTCCCTCTGTCCCTTTCTCACATTCTCTCAAAGCCAGCGTATCCCTCCAAGCAGTGGTTTTGAGGTGCATCTGATCAAAGAGAGGAACAGAGATATGGAAATTTTGTTGAATTTTTGACTTGCATTGTTTCTGATTTCTATATCTTTTCAGTCTCCTTCAGAACTAGGGGGACTTTCAACACTATCACATGACAATCAAGCAATAAAAATGTAGTAGGGGATGCATGAAGGTAAATGTTTACATATATTCAAGCAACTGTCAGAGGATTGAAGCAGGATGAGGAAGCTGGTGAAAATACAGAGACCGAAGGTGGAAGGGGAAAGGATAGGTTAGGAGGAGGGCAGAGAGAAGCTCTTATGAATGAAGCCTCCTCTGAGGTTGGGGGCACAGAGGCCAACTGGACATTTTACCCTGAGACTGGGTGCGTGAACAGCTTATCGATTATTCCAAAGTTAGTAAACTCCACCAGCATGGGACTTTCCTGGCTGTCTAGTGTTTAAGACTTGCCTTCCAATTGCAAGGGATGCAGGTTTGATTCCTGGTCAGGGAGCTGAGATCCCACATGCCTCAGGGTCAAAAAATTAAAACATAAAACAATAGTGTAACAAATTCAATAATTTTTTTTTTAATTTTAACAAATTAAAAACAAGTCAGTAGCAAAAACGCACCAGCAGAGTTGGATCCCCTTTCACATTATGACCAGGCAAGCTCCTGTGGAAGGGACCCTGTTCATTGAGCTTTCCCAGATATTATATACTCTAAACTTAATCCTGTGGTTTCCTTGCACCCCTCACCCCCCTAGAGTGGCTCAGCTCCTTCCAATCTACCATGTGTGAATCCAGTCATGTTTCCTGAACGCTCTGCACTCTTGCATCCACGCTGAACCAACCAGAAACCATCTTGGGTGGAATACTCTAGTTGTGTGGCAAACTTTTACCACACATTTGAGCCACCACCTTTATTCTTTTCTTTTTGGAGGGGAGATTTAACTTTGCTTCTTTTCAAGGTCATAAAGAAATTAAACCAAAGTCCTTCCTCCCTTTCCTTTTCAAATACCCTGAACAGTTCTAGAGAAATTTTCTGGAGAAAATAGAGCTTAATTTCTTGGAGGTGTTTTGTTGACAAGAAAATGGAAAGCATGTGTCCTAGCCTCGCTTATTGTACTTCCAAGTAATGAAAGTATTTAAGAAGGTACAATTATGATCTTGGCAAGCACCTGGGGCTCTTGGAACTGTTTTTTCACACTGAATAAACACTGCAGATAATCTGTTTATGTTACACTGCTCTGAAAAGCTATCTACAACAAAAGGCCACAACCATCCTTTAGTTTCCCTTTCTTGAAAGGAAAAAAATACATATATCGCACCAATAATTTGCTGAAAATGATTTAATTGTCTCCATTTTCACTCTAGCCAGACAAACAGATTTTAGTAAAGGAGTTTATGGGTTTATTTTTTTCCTGCCACTTCTAACTGAACTGTGTAATCCATTTTTTGCTAGTTACCTGAAATTCTTCTGTGACCCAGGGTCCCTTTCCTGGCCTGAAAAATTAACTCTAACCCTCTTTTGAATAATGTACCCCCAATCCATTTCATCCTCTCAATCTGATCTGCATTGATGAAATGATACCTTTAGTTTCATGCAAACCTGGTCCAGCGCCAGAAAAGAGCACACTCTCTATTTCTCTTTAGGCCGGATGATAAGAAGAAATGGTAAGGAGTCACTGAGTTGGAAACACTAGCCAGAAAAATGCATGTCTGCAGCTTGACCTTTAAATTGTACAGATGCTATGGAGAATTATTCCTCTACTGTAGTGGAATGCATCAGAAAGCCTAAAAAGTTGACACAGGAAGAAAAAAATAAAAAGCATGTTCACATGTTTTGCAGCATTGTGAGATTCAGTGAGCAAGCTGCACACATTGAGGGGATTTCATTCTTACACAGAGATTAGACGGTCAGTTCAGTTCAGTCGCTCAGTCATGTCTGACTCTTTGTGACCCCATGGACTGCAGCATGCCAGGCTTCCCTGTCCATGACTCCCAGAGCTTGCTTGCTCAAACGGATGTCCATCAGGTTGGTGATGCCATCCAACCATCTCATCCTCTGTCGACCCCTTCTCCTCCTGCCTTCAATCTTTCCCAGCATCGGGGTCTTTTCCAAAGAGTCAGTTCTTTGCATCAGGCAGCAGAGTGTTAGAGCTTCAGCTTCAGCATCAGTCTTTCCAATGAATATTCAGGACTGATTTCCTTTAGGATGGACTGGTTGGATCTCCTTGCAGTCCAAGGGACTCCCAAGAGCCTTCTCCAACACCACAGTTCAAAAGCATCAATTCTTGGGTTCTCAGCTTTCTTTATAGTCCACCTCTCATATCCATACATGACTATTGGGAAAACCATAGCTTTAACTAGACCGACCTTTGTCGGCAAAGTAATGTCTCTGCTTTTTAATATGCTGCCTAGGTTGGTCACAGCATCTCTTCCAAGAATAAAGCGTCTTCTAATTTCATGGCTGCAGTCACCATCTGCAGTGGTTCTGGAACCCAAGAAAATAAAGTCTGTCACAGTTTCCATTGTTTCCCCACCTATTTGTCATGAAGTGATGGGACTGGATGCCATGGTCAACAGTCCAGCAATTCAAAGCAATTATATCTCACTCCATAAACATATAAGTAGGTCTCCTCCTGCCCCTGTGTTGTGGCAGTTGCGGTGGTCTTATCCCTTTCTGGGTTAGAGTGGGTCCCTTTCTGTAATTCCTGATCCATATGCTACTGGGAGGTGAGAAAGGACAAATTCAATGGGGCACATCTTCCAGTTCATGTGAATTTGATATCATCTCTAAGTTAATTCCACTGGGGGCTTAGAAATAGATTGTCTGCCCTGCTGTTTCTCCTCCTTGCTCACTTTTAGGGTATTCAAAGGAAGCACCAAGAATTTCCATGAAAGAAAGAAATTTTGTTTCCAAAGTCACCACAGGTTCATTCTCTTGGGCTGCCTTTATCCCAAATGCCTTGAGAAATAAGCTTTCTACCTTTCTCTCACTTAATATTGCATGCATGCATGCTAAGTCACTTTAGTCGTGTCTCTTTGTGACTATGGACTATAGCCCGCTAGGCTCCTCTGTCCATGGGATTCACCAGGCAAGAATACTGGAGTGGGTTGCCATGCCCTCCTCCAGGGAATCTTTCTGAGCCCGGGATCGAACCTGTGTCTCTTATGTCTCCTGCTTTGGCAGGCGGGTTTTTTTTACTGTTAGCGTTACCTGGGAAGCCTACCACATAGATATCGCTGGCCCGTAGATGAGAGACCATTAATATCTAACACTCTGCCTCTATTGCCCTCAGGAAACATATGATGGGAATCATGGTGTTATAGGTTATGTTACTGGAGTCATCTATTAATAAAAGTGAAAGAAAGGGAGGAGAAAAAGATGGCAGAAGAGTAGGTGGACATGGAGTATCTCTCTCCACGGATATATCAGGAATACACCTTCAGACACAGAAGTGCATGCAGAACACCAGCTGAGAGCAGACAGGAGTACCTGACTAGCAGAAAAGAATATATAGACCCACGAAAACTCAGTAGAATGAAGCAACTAGGGGGAAAAACAGGAGTATTAGTAGGACTGGACCTGCCCTTGGTAGGTGGGAGAACTGATGCAGGGGTCCAATCCCCATATTGGGGCAATTATCTGAGTCAGAGGAGAAATATTTAAGGCTGAGAGTGAAACAGCTAATCTGTGGCAGCTAAATGGAATGAGAATCAGACAGTCCTTGCCGCAGCCATACAAGCCCCAGACGGTGCAGTGGCTGGGAGCTGGAGTTCAGGGATTGTGGAGCAATCCCCGGGCGAGGGTTGCTGTTGACTGTAGAGAGATGAATCGAGGGCGTGTGAGGGAGGAGATTGTGGTGGGAAATGCCTGTGGAGGAAAGTCAAGCAGCCATGGAAGCAAGGCAATACTGCTGAGTCATGTGTAAGGGGTGGAGACATCACCACAGCCTCTCTCCCCCCACCCACCAGCATCAGCAGCTGAACAATAGAGAGGCTGGCCCATCAAACGCCTGATACACTGAACTAGAGTAGGCCCCCACCCAGGGCGCGCCTTTAAGTGACTGATGCACTGAACTACAGAGTGGGACCCCAGCCAGGGGGCCCCTCTATGTGCCTGATGTGCAGAACAGCAGAGAAGCACCCCAGGCACCGGAGCCCTCTATGTGCCTGAATGGGTGGAGCTACGGAGAAAGACTGGCCAACAGGCCTTCTGATTGCCAGCTACAAGAGGCTCAAAAAAAGACTCCAGTAGGGCCTAACTCCTGCGGCAGAGGCAGTCCGTGTCCCTGCACAGGTGGTGCTTCCAGGATCCCCACAAGCCAAGCAGCTGCGCCACCTTCACACTCAACTCTCCCTGGGGCGGAGCTTCCACAGGCAAAAAAGTCCTGCGTCTATGTGCACGGGGTCACTTTGGTGGTGCCCGACTCTTTGCAACCCTCGAGTCTGTGGCCTGCCAGGCTTCTCTGTCACGGAGGGGGCTTCTCCAGGCAAGAATACTGGAGCGTATTGGCCAATACCGGTTGCCATGCCCTTCTAGAGCTCTATATTTCCTGCTGCCCCAGCCACCAACTCCCCTGAGTACCTGGTGCTGCCAGAACCCCTGCGACCCATGCAGCTGCACCACCTCCACACCTGGCCCTCACAGGGGCAAACCCAAGTCCTCCAGGGCAGCCTCAGGAGCAAACCCCAGTGGATGACCCACACACAGAGGAGGAAATAAAACCATAGTTGAAACCCAGGGGCAGTGTGGCTAAGGAAGAAGACCCAAAACCTTCCCACTAGCTGTACAAGCTGCAGATTAAATCCACAAGATCAGCTAGGCAGACTGTGTCTATGGAATATATAAAGGTCACTGAGAGCTCCCACAAAAGAAAACACACTAGCTCTGATAGCTGTGGACATTGGAGGCCAGAACAGAAAGGGGTAGGGCCAGATTAGAATCTGAGCTGCCCCCACAGCAGGTCCAGAGATCAGCAAAGTGTTAGAGGGCATCCTAGGGAGGTGAGGTGGACTGTGACTCCCAGCAAGGGAAACGACTCTGACACCAGTGACTCACGAAAAACATTTATTATTTTTATGTTTTGACTTGTTCTGCAGATTCTTTTGAACTTTTCCCCACTCTGTTGTAGCTGTTGATTTCATTGGTGCTATGAAATCTAATTAAGCTTTTGAGCTTTTTCTTTTCTTTTTTTTCTCAGTCACATTTTTCACTGTTGTTATAAACCTCTGCCTCTATGTTGGGCTTTTCCAGTCCTGGGGAGCTTTTTTTTTTTTCTCTTTTTTTAATTTTTTAAAACTATTATAATTTTTTTCTACATTTATTCCTCTGTTTGCCTTTCCTACTGTTCTTTTCCCCTTACAGTTAATATTTAATATAAATAAATCTTTTTTATCTACCTCTATTAAATTTCACATATCTATTCTTTATTTCTTTTCTTTCATTCCTTTAGTCTCAAAATATTTGTTCGCTTTATTTTCATTGCTTTATTCCCCAGTTGGCACCTTGCTTTAGTTTTGTTTTCCAGTTTGTGCTTTAGTCAGTTTTGTTCTGATAGACATAAGTTTTGGTTCCCTTTGTTTGCTGGGTCTATCTATTGTACATTATTTTTGTTGGACTGTTTTGATTTTGGTTATGGGTGTATATGTATGTATGTGTGTATATTCAGTCACACTTTTTATTGTTGCTATAAACCTCTGCCTCTACATTGTGCCTTTGCAGTTCTGTGGAGTTTTCCCTTTTTTCCTTTTCTCTTTCTTCTTTTTTTTTCTCCTCTTTTTTATAATTTTACTTTAAAATTTTTTAAACCTATTATATTTTTCTACATTTATTGCTTTGTTTGCCTTTCCTAATGCTCTTTTCCCCTTGCAGTTAATCTTTAATGTATATGAATCCTCCTCACCTACCTCTATTTAACTTTGCATATCTATTCCTTCTTTCTTTTCTTTCTTTCCTTTCCTCTTAACATATTTGTTAGTTTTGTTTTCATTGCTTTATTTCCCCCTTGGGACCTTGCTTTAGTTTGTTTTCCAGTTTGTGCTTTAGCTACTTTTGTTCTTAACTGGTAAATATAATTTTTTATTTCCTTTGTTCGTCAGGTCAGTCTATTGTCCTCTATTTTTGTTGAACTGTTTTGACTTTGCTCATAAGTGTATATGTATATGTGTATATTTCAATACTTTAGTTATTATTTGCCTGATTTTGTAACTGCCATTTGCTTGGGGTTCATCTTTGGTTTCTTGTTTTTGGATATTTGTTTTAATCTCACTTAATACCATAACAAACCACTTGTGGAATCTTTGTTCCTGACCAGAGATCAAGCCCTGAGCCTTTGGAGTAGGAATACAGACTCCAAGACCCTAGACTACCAGAGAACTAACCCTAGAGGATATCAACAGTGAGAACTCACACAAAGGAAACCACTGAATATAAGACCCAGCATCACCCAACCACCAATAGCACACTCTGCAGGACACCTCATCTAAACAACAAACGAAACAAAAATACAAACCCAATCATTAGCAGACAGGATTACCGCCTCACTCAGCCTTGCTCACCAGAGGAAAAACAAACAGACAAACAAAAACTCAGCACAAATCTCACCCTATAGGAAGCTTACACAAACCACTGGACTGAACTTAGGAGGGCAGAAACCAAAAGGAAGAAAGAATTCAACCTTGAAGCCTGGGAAAAAGAGACTTCAAACACAATGTTAAAAAAAAATAATTAAAAGGGAAAGAAGTACTTCACAATGAAGGAAGAAACTAGAAACACAGAAGTCCAAATGAATGAAGAGGAAACAGGCAAACTGCAGGAAAAAGAATTCAGAATAACGATAGCAAAGATGGTCAAAAACCTTAAAAGCAAAACGGATAAAATGCAAGAATCAATTAACAAAGACCTAGAAGAATTAAAGAATAAGCATACAGAGACAAACAATACAATTACTGAAATTAAAAATACTCTGGAAGGAATCAATAGCAGAATATCTGAAGCAGAAGAATGAAGCAGTGAGCTGGAAGATAAAATGGTAGAAATAACTTCTGAAGAGCAGAATAAAGTAAAAAGCATGCAAAGAACTGAGGATAGTCTCAGAGACATCTGGGACAATATCAAACACACTAACATTTGAATTTTAGGGGTCCCAGAAGAAGAAGAGAAAAAGAAAGGATGTGAGAAAATTTTTGAAGAGATGATAGTTGAAAATTTCCCCATCATGGGAAAGGAAATAGTCAATCAAGTCCAAAAGGCACATAGAGTCCCATACAGGATAAACCCAAGGAGAAACATGCCAAAACACACACTAATCAAACTAACAAAGACTAAACACAAAGAAAAAATATTAAAAGCAACAAGGGAGAAGCAACAAGTAACATACAAGAGAAACCCCATACGCCTAACAGCTGATCTTTCAGCAGAAACTCTGCAGGCCAGAAGGGAATGACAGTATATATTTAAAGTACTGAAAGGGAAAAATCTACAACCAAAATTACTGTATCCAGCAAGGATCTCATTCAAAATCGATGGAGAAATAAAAAGCTTTTCAGATGGGCAAAAGTTAAGAGACTTCAGGACCACCAACCCAGCTTTATAACAAATGTTAAAGGGACTTATATAGTCAAGAAATACAAGAGAAGAAACAAGATCTACAAAATAAACCCCAAACAATTAAGAAAATGGCAATAGGAACATATATACCAATAATTACTTTAAATGTACATGGATCAAATGCTGCAACCAAAAGACACAGACTGGCTGAATGGATACAAAACAAGACTCATGTATGTGCTGTCTACAGGAAACCACTTCAGACTTAAAGATACATATAGACTGAAAGGGAGAGGATGGAAAAATATATTCCATGCAAATGGGGAGCAAAACAAAGCTGGAGTAGCATTTCTCATATCAGACAAAATAGACCTTAAAATAAAGATTATAAGAGATAAAGAAGGACACTACGTAATGATCAAGGGATCAGTCCAAGAGGAAGACACACCAATTATAAATATCTATGCACCCAACATAGGAGCACCTCAATACATAAGACAAATGCTAACAGACATAAAAGGAGAAATTGTCAGGAACACAATAATAGTAGGAGACGTTAACACCTCACTCACACCAATGGACAGATCATCAAAACAGAAAATTAATAAGGAAACACAAGTCTTAAGTGATACATTAGATGAGATGGATCTCATTGATATCTTCAGGACATTCCATCTAAATGCAGAAGAATACACCTTCTTCTCTGGTGCACATGAAACATTCTCCAGGATAGACCACATCTTGGGTCTCAAATCAAACCTCAGTAAATTTAAGAAAATTAAAATCATATCAAGCATATTCTGCGACCACAATGCTATGAGACTAGATATCAATTACAAGAAAAAACTGTAAGAAACACAAACACATGGAGATTAAACAATGTGTTCCTAAATAACCAACAGGTTACTGAAGAAATCAAAAGGGAAATAAAAAAATTTCTAGAAACAAATGACAATGAAAACACAACAACTCAAAACCTATGGGATGCAGCAAAAGCACTCCTAAGAGGAAAGTTTATAGCAATACAATTCTACCTCAAGAAACAAGAAAAACATCAAATAGACGACCTAACTTTATACCTAAAACAACTGGAAAAAGTAGAAAAAAAATTAGTAGAAGGAAATAAATCATAAAGATCTGAGCAGAAATAATTGAAAAAGAAATGAAAGAAACAATAGTAAAGATTAATAAAACTAAAAGGTGGTTCTTTGAGAAGATAAACAAAATTGACAAACCTTAGGCCAGGCTCATCAAGAAAAAAGAGAGAAGAATCAAATCAACAAAATTAGAAATGAAAAAGGAGAGGTTGCAACAGACAATGCAGAAATACAAAGGATTATAAGAGAATATTATGAACAACTATATGGCAATAAAATTGATAACCTGGAAGAAATGGATAGGTTTTTAGAAAAGTTCAATTTTCCAAGACTGAAACAGGAAGAAATAGAAATTATTAACAGCTCAATTACAAACACTGAAATTGAAGCTGTGATCAAAAATCTCCCAAAAAACAAAAGCCCGGAACCAGATGGCTTCACAGGAGAATTCTCTCAAACATTTAGGGAAGAGTTCATGCCTATTATTCTAAAACTCTTTCAAAAAATTGCAAAGGAGGGAACACTTTCAAACTCATCCACAATCACCCTGATACCAAAACTAGACAAAGACAACACAGAAAAAGAAAACTACAGGCCAATATCACTGATGAACACAGATGCAAAAATCCTCAACAAAATTTTTATCAAACAGAATATGCACCATTATCAAGCTGGGTTTATTCCAGGAATGCAAGGATTCTTCAATAGACACAAATCAATCAATGTGATACACCATATTAACAAACTGAAAGTTAAAGAAACTTATCATCATCTCAATAGATGCAGAAAAAGCCTTTGACAAAATTAAGCACCCATTTATGATTAAAACTCTTCAAAAAATGGGCATAGAAGGAACCTACCTCAACATAGTAAAGGCCAGGTATGATAAGCCTACAGCAAACATTATTCTCAATGGTGAAAAACTGAAAGCATTCCCCCTAAGATCAGGAATAAGACAAGGGTGTCCACTTTCACCATTATTATTCAACATAGCTCTGGAAGTCCTAGCTATAGCAATCAGAGAAGAAAAAGAAATAAAAGGAATCCAGATCAGAAAAGAAGTAAAGCTCTCACTGTTTGCAGATGACATGATAATGTACATAGAAAACCCTAAAGATAGTATCAGAAAATTACTACAGCTA
This sequence comes from Cervus elaphus, assembly GCF_910594005.1. NCBI lineage: Eukaryota > Metazoa > Chordata > Mammalia > Artiodactyla > Cervidae > Cervus > Cervus elaphus. Next base: position 62,685,894 of record NC_057825.1, read on the forward strand.
ATCAGTGAATTTAGCAAAGTTGCAGGATACAAATGTAATACACAGAAATCACTTGCATTTCTATATACTACCAATGAAAAATCAGAAAGAGAAATTAAGGAATCAATCCCATTCACAACTGCAACAAATAGAATTAATTATCTAGGAATAAACTTACCTAAGGAGACAAAAGAACTGTACACAGAAAATTATAAGACACTGATGAAAGAAATCAAAGATGACATAAACAGATGGAGAGATTCCATGTACCTGGGTAGGAAGAATCAAATTTGTGAAAATGACTATACTACCAAATGCAATCTACAGATTCAGTGCAATCCCTATCAAATTATGAATGGCATGTTTCACAGAACTAGAACAAAAAGTTTCAGAATTCATATGAAAACACAAAAGACCTTGAATAGCCAAAGCCATCTGAAGAAAGAAGAATGGAGCTGGAGGAATCACCCTTCCTGACTTCAGATTATACTACAAACCTACAGTCATCAAGACAATATGGTACTGGCACAAAACCAGAAATATAGACCAATGTAACAAGATAGAAATCCCAGAAATAAACCCATGCACCTATGGGTACCTTATTTTTGACAAAGGAGGCAAGAATATACAATGGGACAAAAAGAGTCTCTTCAATAAATGGTGCTAAGAAACTGGACAGCTACATGAAAAAGAATGAAATTAGAACACTTCCTAACACCACACACAAAGATAAACTCAAAATGGATTAAAGACCTAAATGTAAGACCAGAAACTGTAAATCTCTTAGAGGAAAACATAGGCAGAACACTGGATGACATAAATCAAAGCCAGATCCTCTATGACCCACCTCCTAGAGTAAGGGAAATAAAAACAAAAGTAAACAAGTAGGACCTGATTAAACTTAAAAGCTTTTGCACAGCAAAGGAAACTATAAGCAAGGTGAAAAGACACCCTCAGAATGGGAGAAAATAATAGCAAATGAAACAACTGACAAAGGATTAATTTCCAAAATACACAAGCAGCTCATACAACTCAATGCTAGAAAAAGAAACAGCTCAAGCAAAAAGTGGGAAAAGACCTAAACAGACATTTCTCCAAAGAAGACATACAGATGGCTAACAAACACTTGAGAAGATGCTCAACATCTCTCATTATTAGAGAAATGCAAATCAAAACCACAATAAGATATCACCTCACACTGGTCAGAATGGCCATCATCAAAAAGTCTACCAACAATAAATGTTGGAAAGAGTGTGGAGAAAAGGGAATGCTCTTGCACTGTTGGTGGGAATGTAAATTGATACCAACACTATGTAAGATCATATGGAGATTCCTTAAAAACTAGGAATAAAACCACCATATGACCCAGCAATCCCACTCCTAGGCTATACCCTGAGGAAACCAGAGCTGAAAAAGATACTTGTATCCCATTGTTCATTGCAGCATTGTTTACAATAGCTAGAAAATGGAAGCAAACTAGATGTCCATTGACAGATGAATGGATAAAGAAGTTGTGGTACATATACAGAATGGCATATTACTCAGCCACAAAAAGGAATGCATTTGAGTCAGTTCTGATGAGTTGGATGCATCTAGAACCTATTATACACAGTGAAGTGAGTCAGAAAGAGAAAGATAAATATCGTATTCTAACGCACATATACGGACTCTAGAAAAAGGGTACTGAAGAATTTATTTACAGGGCAGCAGACATAGAGAATAGATTACAGAAACAGACATAGAGAATAGATTTATGGACATGGGGAGAGGGGAGGAGAGGGTGAGATGTATGGAAAGAGTAACTTGGAAACTTACATAACCATATGTAAAATAGATAGCCAACAGGAATTTGCTGTATGGCTCAGGAAACTCAAACAGGGTCTTGTATCAACCTAGAGGGGTGGGACGGGGAGGGAGATGGAAGGGAGGTTCAAAAGGGAGGGGATATATGTATACCTATGACTGATTCATGTTGAGGTTTGACCGAAAACAAAAAAATTCTGTAAAGCAATTATCCTTCAATTAAAAAATAAATTTAAAAAACAGCGAAAGAAAGAATTCTTTGTGATCTAGTCCATCCTTTTCAATTTGCGAGTGTGGGGACTGGGGTCATGAGAGCTGAGGTCAGGCCATGTGCTGACTCCATGTGATGTCCTTCTGCTCCACCCAAGTGCCTGCTTCACTCAGTGGTGAGTATCCTCCTGGTGCTGAAAACCATTTAGCTCATGGGGGTCCCTAAGCCCGTAACCACTAGGGGGCAAAACCAACCCAGCACTTCCAGTAATTCATCCCAGCTGAGCAGCCGGGTTTCCTCCAGCCTCATCCCAGGAAGTCTCTTTCTAGTCATGTTTTGAATTAAGAAGTTACAATAACATTCTCACAGTCCCTATCGCCTCCGTGGGTTGGCCTCACAGAAGGCAAAAGGAATTCACAGCAGCCCCCTGAAAAGCCTGGGGCCTGTTTCTCCAGTAGTTAGTTACAAAGACAGAAACACATTGTCAGAAATGACCGTCTGGTTCTACACGTCAGCCCAGTATCTACAGCATCCAAGGCCATTATCCACACAGAAAGAGGTGGGAGGCAGTCTGTGTCTGTTTCCTGTACCCTTAGGAGTTGGAGGTTGGGACAATCTGGTGTTCCCACCTTTCATAGCTGAGAGAACAAATGCAATCAAGCGTGCTTTTAGAGAAGTCACTCTGAGGAAGGGAAGTCTTAGCAATGTCAAGACTGGTGATGCTTTCCCATATGTAACTAGCCCCTTAGTGAGTGCCCGGTACACTTCCATGTATTGAATAATGAATGTGTGATGAATTAGTGATTCTACTGTGAGTTTCTTCTCAGGACATTGGTGGGTATGGAGAGAAGAATATATTAGCCCATCTTACAGATGAGAAGTGAGGGAAAGGAAGTGGATCTCCCAAGACCACCACATTAATCAATTCAACCTTCTATATGAAATCAAAATGATGTCACTTAACTATTCTCTTACAAACCACAGTGCTTGTGTTAGCAACACTCTAAGATTTCCCCACACTTGATAATATGACACATGGAGTTGGGTGAAAAAAAAGCATTTCCTTTTTTTTTTTTTTTAGAATCAGTGCCAATCTCTTATTATTTCCCACTTATGCTTAGGGATAAATATTACAGTTTTGTAAAGAACGTCATAACATAACAGTTGCATATTTTGTTTTAGTTTCATATGATGATATAACGTCATATAGAAGGAGTCTCTGATTCCTCATCTGGGCATGAAAAAACCTGATAATATAAGAACTATTTTTGGAAAACATTTGCTTAAACTGTATTTGCCAGTTTTCACTTGGCATAGGGACTTTTGGAGCAAAGATTCTAGATTACATTGCAAATTGTATTTATTTTCTTCCATTAAGACTAATTGAGGGAAGGAGACACTCAGTGATGGGGAAGGAAAGTATTTTAGACCACAGGGAATTGTGTTCTGAACATTCCTCTGCTCCTCACTTTTCCAACTCCTTGCACTGCTTGGAGGAGAGTCTAAAACTCAGATTGTTTTTTGCTTTAAAGACAATTTTCAAACATACAGTCCCACACATTGGGGCTTCCCTGGTGACTCAGATGGTAAAGAATCCACCTGCAATGCAGGAGACCCGGGTTCAATCCCTGGGTTGAGACGATCCCCTGGAAAAGGGAAAGGCTATCTACTCCAGTGTTCTTGCCGGGAGAATCCCATGGACAGAGGAGCCTGGTGGGCTATGGTCCATGGTGCTGCAAAGAGTTGGACATGACTGAGTGACTAAATGCACGCACACACACACACACACACACACACACACACAAACATTAAGGGAAGAAAAGCACAACTTTGCTTCCTTTATGTTGGCATAACTGGAAAATACAAAGATGCTTAAAAATTCCCCAAATTTCTCTCTTTACTCTGCCTGCACCCACAAACTGGAAAGAGAATTGAGGCAAACAGCACACTCAAAGGCATGTGTATCCACAGTGACGTACTGGAGGAGGAGTTACTTGCTTTTTAAGGAATAAGCTTTGTTTTCAAGACAGCAGTTTTTCTGCTTCACAAACATAGGTGTCATGTTTTAAGTCCAAGGGAAGAAAAAAATACCAAAGCTGGACAAGATCCCAGTCACTATATGCAAAGTGGAGGGAAGGAAAACCAGAGGAAGGGGGAACCCCACTCTCTAATAGGGAAGAAAAACATGGAAAGAGAGACTTAGAAACGCATGTCAGAGGACCCACTATTATCCTGCCTCCTCTGCCACATTGGCACCTCTGTCATCCACTCACCATCTCTCTCTGGGCTCAGCCACTTGCACTTTAGACCCTCCCAGAAGTCCCTTGGCCCTTCTCATGTACAAGTAGCCCAGAGAGTGTGGCAACTTCAAAACATTAAGAAAAAAAAATGAATATCCTTCCCCACCACCATCATTTCCAAAAATGGCAATTGATGTTGCCTGATGTGGAAGCTCAGAAACTCAGTTATACCACATTTCATTCAAGTGTTAGAAACTGGAATAATAGTGCTGGATAGTGAGGCTCCTACGAGTAATGACGCTGCCATTTTATTTTGTGCTGGCCCAATGTTTTCATAAATTCAGGCTTGGAGTGGAGCCCAGTGTTATTTTCTTTCAAGGTCTTTGATTCCATGTCCTTTTCTTGTTTCTTGCTTCTCAGTCCGTCTCTTTGCCATGTGGCTGGGGCCATCTCACCCTTGGCCTTGGCCATGACTGGCCGGTGACACCAGTGGCTGCCTGGTGACTGAACAGCAAATGCATCACTGGAACGTTTTCTACACCCCTTGAGCCAAATGTTTTACATATTTGGCCCTGAACGACATTTTGGGTGGTGTGATGAGAAGCCATTGAAAACCATATGGTGGCCCCTAGCTCATATACTCTACAGGATTTTGTATGCTATTGCCATTGTTATTAATAGTTGCCATTCCCTGAGGGTGACATGCACCGCGATGAGTTTTAATTAGAATGGCTCTGCTTTGCAGAATGTTTTCCTACCAAAGGCCTCCCTATCATACTTTATTAAGAGTTAAGAAGATAGCTTGCTTACTGACCCAGACCTAGTCATGTAAGGGTACACTATTAGATGTGATATCGTTCTCAACTTGCTGTGAAAAGGGCATTCAATTCTCATTTACTTACTCAGCTCTTCAGCAGGTGGCATCTGCATCTCTGATGACCCAGGTAAGAAGAGATGTGGCAAGCCTGCAGGAAAACATGGGTAGGAAGGATGGACTTAATTTTACTGACAATAACCAACCATTCCTCAGTTATGGGCAGGATGACTCCTGGGCTTCCCAGGTGGCACTGGGGGTAAAGAACCTGCCTGCCAAGGCAGGAGACGTAAGAGATGTAGGTTCGATCCCTGGATCGGGAAGATCCCCTGGAGGAGGGTATGACAACCCTCTTCAGTATACTTGCCTGGAGAATCCCGTGGACAGAGGAACCTAGCAGGCTACAGTCCATGGGGTCACAATGAGTCAGATATAATGAAAGCGACTTAGCACGCAAGCATGCACGCACCTCCTGTTAGATTAGGGATCTCATTTGCTCCCACCATCTGAATGAAGGATGGGGAAGTCTGGCATGCTGCAATCCACGGGGTTTCAAAGAGTCAGACAAAACTGAGCAACTGAACAACAACTCTCCATCTGAAGGATTTTCAAGGATGTCTTCTCTCTCTCTCTCACACTTTTACTCTCTTTCTCCTTTGCTCCGTGCTTATCTACCAAACCTTGTCTTCATGTACCTGGCAGGGTGTTAGATACCAGTGCAGAATTCAGCCAACTTTTATCTCTGATCTATGTTCATTTATCCTATAAGCCCTGAAATATTGACCTATACTGTATATCTGGGTTGAGAAATAGGATGATGATCCCAATCTCTTTCTTGTAGCTCACTTCCTACCTTTTTATTTCTGGCTTGGCTGGTCCTTTCAGACACAGTTACTTGAATACTAACTTCAAATTCACTGTACCATCAGTCAGCCTACAGTAAACTATCAACAAGAGCCTTTCAGCCAACTGGAGTTGGTCATAAAGTGTGAGCAATAAATAAATGTTGATGACTCTGGTTGTTGCCCATTCTGCCAGTGAAGTCAATGGACAAAAACATAGAAAAGAAAGTGATCAAGTTTCAGAAAATTGAGAGAGATTGATTGGGGGAGATTTCTCAGGATAACAGCTGATCTGGGGTAGGAAGTGGGAGGTATAAACTTGGCATGGGAATTCTGGACCAGAGTCACGATGTGTAGAGAATCATGTTGTGTTTGGGGAAGTTTTAATTATTTTTATAGATACAAAATGAAATACAATTGGAGAAGCAGAGGGAGATGAGCTCTGAAAGGTGGTTTGGACTCGGTTCATTCATCCTGATTTGCCTGGGACAGTTAGTTGTACTCCTGTGGTCCTTGTATACTTTCTATTCTCAAGGATATCATACTTTAGGTGATAAATTATATGGTCATTCTACTTATACATCATTATTCTAAGACTGGCTTTTATATTACACGTGATGGGGAAAAAACAGAAAGAAGACAAGATTAGATTGTAGAAATAATCCTTTCACAGCCAAGTTTTGTTGTGACTTCTAGGTACCTCTCAATGTTCTTCCTACCGTTCTTTAGAAATCAGAATCCTCATGCTTATTGGATCCAATATTAAAAGATTAGTGACCTAGCTTCCTTCACAGGTCAGTATAGCCATTGTATAAATTTTGGCCACAGAGATGGAAGTAGGAGTGTTACATGGAATATTTGAAAAATATCTTTAAGGAGTGAGGGGGTACACTCTGTTGCATCACAGGTAGATATAGGCTCATCACATTGGTAATGCAAAGTCACAACCTTGGAGGAATCTAGGTTCTTGATGACTTGGTGGAGTTACCCCACGAGTCCTAGATTGCCTCCTTTTAGAGTTCTTTAATGGGAGATAAATACATTTCTGTTTTATTTAGACAATGTTTTTTGATCTTTCTAAAATAGGCTGCTGAACAGATTAGCAACCTATAGGTCAGTCCTTCAACATGAGTCAGTTAAGCATTATTTCATAGGGGAGATATAAGAAGCAACCATTTTGGTTCAGATCATGACATCATCCTCTAAGCCAGCTTTATCAAGATGTCCCATATTTTGAAAGTTATTGGACCCTCATAAATAAAAATGATCATTTTCCATTTGTCTCTTTGGGTCGCATCCCTTTGATTAGAAGCTTTTAGTCAGAAAGCTTTGCTTAGAAACTTAGCTCTTGGATTTGGTTTTGTGAATTTTAGTAATTCAACTCAAAAAAGTCTACTGTATTTTAAAGTACTTTCTGGTGACTGTGGAGTGAGAATGATTTTTAGTTGGATGGGGATGTAATACAGAGAAATGAAAGAGAGGTAAGGAAAGGAGCAAGCATTTACTTTTGAAGGAACAACAGTGTTCTAAAATAAATGACTATCACCAATAAAGTGCTCTCCTATGGCTAGATTCACATTTCTTCCCCTACCACTGGACTTACTATGTAAAAGAGCAAAAGCAGAGTGTTCTTTCATGTAAGACTTCTGATCAAAGAAAATAGAATATATATGTATATATATATATATACACATATATAATTTAATATATACATATTAAATCAGCCAAAGGAAGAATAAAATGGAGGAAAGCAGTAAATGTAAAGAAACAAAAGTAGATCTAGCCAGATTATATATTAAATAAAAGGCAATAAATAAGCACTGAGTGAAATTTTATATGTGCACATTACACCAAACCAGTCAAAGATTCTGACCCCTGGCACTGCAGAAATGATGCAGCCATCTTCTTCATTCTGATGCTTTCAATAAAATCATTCCCAAGAGAGCCAGGGAAAAATTCTCTCTCTCAATAAAATGTGAAACCGTCAGTATTATGAAAAAGCATACTAATAATTGGATAGTGTTCTGAAGTCGCTTTCATAAAGCCTCCCTTTCGACTTCCCTCCTCAGGTTTTAATATTGCCCAGTGAGTCCATCAGATCACAGGGGTTTTGTTGGAGAAAGAAAGTTTTAGGCTTGATTGGTGGCCTTGTGAGGTGAGGGTCAACAATGCGCATATCAACAGAGATAACTTGTGAATGATGTGCCCTGAGTTCCTAAACACAGCCCACCCAAAATGAATATGCTGCTCAACAGCTTCTACCATGAATAAAGGAGTCAAGGTGATGCCTGGGCTCTCCTGGCAGAGGGGGGAAACAGGTTGCACGTAGCCCGAGCTAAAGTTACACTGAGCTTTACAAATCGAGGGCTATAAGCTGAAAGATGGATAAAAAGGCTGTTGTGATGGTGAAGAAGGCTCTGGAAGCTGAAGTCTCCTTAATGGCGATGAAACAACATGGGAATATGGGATTGGCCCAGAATGCGAAAGCAAACAAAGTCTGCAGCAGCACCCAGGATGAATGAAAGTTTGCAGTCACAACAATTAGTACCAGTTGACAAGGTCTTTTTGAAACATGTCAGCAGAGGGAGTTCACATATGGTACCTCTTTTACACCTTTCCAAAGTTGGGAGAAGAGTGGGAGGAGGAGGAGGGCTGTTGACAGTAAACATTGAAGACAAGGGAGGGGAAGAATTTTTTAAAAGCAAATGAGCAAAATGGCAACTCTTCAGTTTCAGGATAAGCCACAGGGAGTGAGCACTGTTGGTCTTGCCAGGTACTGAGCCTCTGCTGACCTGTGTCCTGTTCACCACTGCCCCAAAGGCTGCCAGAGGTGGCATCGCTCAATCTCCTGCTTGACTGAATCACCTTGGCATGTTCTCTGGCTACTTCACTGAGGTCTTTCTTATCTTCCACTTTTTCTTTATACCTCATGGGGTCAGTTCTGACATCCTCTTTGTTGACCAAAGAATTCATTCAAGGCACTATGATGTTCCACTCAATCTCCAACAGATAAAATCCATTTGAAACCAGTATTTACAATAAGATCTAAAGGGGAGAGGGGCCAAAGGGATGTGTTTATTGGAAAGACAGAAATCCTACAGTGGTGGAGACGGAGGAAACTAGACTGCACGACCAGAGGATATGCAAGCCTCTTGGGCTGATTTCAACACTCCCCAGGAAGAATGGGCTTTCTTCTTATGCTACATTCCAAACAGTGGGGCTCATCTCAATGTGCTCCAATCTTTCATATTTTGATAATCAAGATGTTTTCACTACCAGTAACGCCATTTAGATGGGTTAAAGAATAGGACAATTATCCTAGAGAAGTTTGGAAGTAGAGAGGAGGAGGTGTTTATGGGAAGAGCTGAAACACAGTCTTTCCAGCTCTCCTCTTGACACTCTCCCATCCAGGGAACTGTGAACAGGTATCTCCCCATGTACTGAAGTGCTGGAAAATAGTGTAAGTGCTAGGTGGATACTCTTTAATTTTTAAAACCAATAGTAGACCACAGTATGTTCAAATTTAGGATACCAAGTCATTTTATTGCTTCTACTCCTGGGGCGACATGGCCCATTTTTCCCTCTTCCTTTCAGGTATCCAGGATGTTTGCCCAAGTGGATAGGCTCTGACCTCTGAAATAATAGTGTTTGGAGGTAACATGTTTTTCAGGGAACACTTCAATCTTTTTTTTCCATAGGTATCAGAGAGCTGAGTCAATAAACCACTGGATAGAAAGGAGGAATGCTTCAGCCTCACACTGTCTTTGCTTGTTTACAGGGGAGCTTGCTTTTGTTGAGGAAGACCTAAAGATGCTTTGGCTCTTAAACTTCTTTCCTTGGTCTGTCTGCTGCCTTGTCAGATCTCATACATCCCAACCAAGAAAACTAAAGAAAGAAACCTTTTTCCTTCTTAACCTGAGGAGAAGCCTGACTTATCCACTTGGGTGAAGCAAACCAAGGTGAATGCTGGGAGGAGCAGCGGGCACACAACGATATTTGCCTGTTACCTGAAAAGAGAAGTGGATGCTCCCAATGAGGACAGGCTGGGCAGGAGCATTTTTTTCTGAGCACAGCATCTTTGCCTCTGGTCATCTCCACCAGAGACCACTGAAGTAGCAAGTACTTTGTCAAATACAGCCTTAGAAATGAACAGAGCAGCTATGAAGCAAAGTTTTATACAGCTGCTTCTCAAAAAAACAGCTGTCCACCATGGGTCACCAGGGGGCTGCTAGAGCCTGGAGAAAAGAGCTTTCCTCTGTCTTTCCAGGCAACTGTAGCTGCTCCTCATTCAGACTCGGCAGAGGGCCATGTGAACTTCATGCTTCTCCTTGTGTGTGAGTGTGTGTGTGTGTGTGTGTGTGTGTGTGTGTGTGTGTGTGTGAGAGCGCTATTTCTCAGTTCAACTGTTTGCTCCAGCAGGCTCCTCTCTCCGTGGGATTTCCCAGGCAAGAATACTGGAGTGGTTGCCATTTCCTCTCCCAGGGGATCTTCCTGACCCAGGGATTAAATTTTGCCTCTCCTGCATTGGCAGGTGGGCTCTTTATCACTAGCGCCATCTAGGAATCCCCCTCCTCTGTAAAGCAAGATGTTTAGGAAAGGACAGTTTCCTAAAGTTACACTTTACAGAGGAGCAGTTGCACCTGATGCTTAGTGAAAGGTGGGGCGCGGGAACCAGTAGGGAATCAGAGACCTTCCTTGGCTGCTTGACAAAGCCAAACAATTCAAGAAAGTCACTGAAACTTTGATTTCTTTTTCTGAAAATGAAGTGGGGACAATAAAGCTGAACATTAATTTCTCTTAGGCTCCTTCATTCTTAGACTTTCCTGACTCTAAAATGTCATCATTTGCTCCACATAAACATGTTTTGTCTATGTCCTTGGGTGAGAATAAAATGCTTTCTTTCTCAGAGAGATTGGGATAGATTTGCCTTTAAAATTCTTTTCACTAAGAGAACCTGAGTGCAGGCACTCAGGGACTGTGTCGGCAGGAACTGGGTCATTTCAGGGGATAGTGAAGCATCCATGTTGTTTCTTATTCTCAAATGGAAAATAGGGAGTCTACTCACTTCAAGAAGTGTTTATTCGGTTCCTACTGTGTTCAAGGCTCTGAGTCAGTTCTGATAATGCATCTTGAATTTTCAGAGCACTTCAAACGATCTCAAGCAACACCAACATGAGCTGTATTATAGGATCCTCAGAGAAGTCCTTTGAGTAAAAGAACCCAGTACCTCTGGGTGCCTCTGACTTTACCTGTGAGGAGATGGAAGCCAGGGTGCACAGCGTGGCCCTCGCTCACCAGGTCTTGGCCCCAGAGACTGGCTGCACCAGGACTCGGCTCCAGGTCACTTGGTTCAAACCCAGTGTGCTTCTCCTCTCCTGCCCTCTATTCAGAAAATCATTGGTTACTTTTCTGGGATAGAAGAGTTTTCACGAAAATGATGGTTTATCGTCAAACTAAACCAATCTTTCCTATTCCTTTTTGTTGCTTTTATTTTTTTTAATGTTGTTTTGTTTTTTCTAAAGGGATTCACTTGAGCAGAGAGTTTGAATTATTCAAAAGGGTTTAATTCAACCTCTAGTCTCCTTAATATCTAAGGATCAAAGAAACTTGGAATGAGGAGGCTTGGCAAACGGAAGGCAGATAATCCATAGGTAGAAGAAAAACCCAGGGCAGAGGGCGACTACACTCACCACTTTAGCGCTGACCTGAGAACTGAACTCATTAGTCTGATAAACATCACAGCCACCCAAAGAAGCAGAGGGAGGGTCTGCGTGGCCTGTGGTGTCTGATAGAAACTGGGAGACAGAGGCACTCTAAAGACGCGGGGAGTTGATAACAAAGCCAATGATCACAGTTAGGCTGTCTGCCTGGCACCCTGGCTGCTTAACACAGACCCCCAACTTCATATCCGGAAATGTTCCACTTTCTCTTTAAAAACACTCTGGGCCTTTAAAAATGAAAACAAACTTCTTCCCTCTAGGCAGGTGTGCATGTGGCAGCACACACACAGACACACACGCACTCACAGTCATTTAACAAGGATGAGAGGCCGTGATCCCAGAGGCTTTCCAACCTCCTGTCCAAGGAGACTTCCCGGCTGGCCTAATCACTCTGGCAACAGCACACCTGAGCATTTCCCTCTCGGCACAAAGGAGAGAGGGGCCGGGAAGCCAGTTCTGTTGGACAAATAGTATCTGAGACTGGAAACAGCCAGTAGATGCTCAACCATTTCAGAGCCTTAATAAGCAAGTGGGGGAATCATCTTATTCGAAGGTTCAAATGTGTCTCGGCCACTGCTTCAAAGTAGCTAAGTCGATAGAGTCTGCTGTCCATCAGATTTTTCAAATAATAATGATACAATTTGAAAATTATGATAATTATGTGTTCTGTACCCTGGGTGGGGGCAGACAACAGTGAGGCATATTTTCTAATGTAATTAAGGCTTTCAGCTGATCCCTCCCAATTGCAATTGTTATTTCAAAAGTGAATTAATAAATTATATTCAGCCTGCTCAGAATAAAAATTTGCCTTGAGGATTTTTGTTGCAACCTGCAAACTCTGACTCAAAATTCAGAAGAGAGAGGCTGAGTAGAACTTCTGTTAGATTGGCCTGGGCTGGCTCCCAGCCTGGGATAAACTTTTGGGGAGAAGGTTTTAGCTGGGACATCTGGAACCATTTCTAAGCTTTATTGCAAGCAACATGCAAATAGTCTTTACCCTATGTTCACTTATGGTTCCCTATGCTAAACTTGAAGCAATTAATGCTGACTCCTGGATGCCCAGGGGACTCAGATCTCCTGTGGTTTACACAGACCACTTTAGCTATCATGATGAATTAGTGTAAGGCCCAGTAATGCACCTTTGAGTATGTGAGGCCTTTTAAGGCTCTCGGAGGTCAAGCTTGTGGCTGTATAAAGTACATTTTCCCTTGGCAGGCCAGAGCCTCTGACAGCATACAAGGTTGTATTTCTATTCATCACAGGTTCCAGATTCCAAATGTCCAAAATCACCATCCTGTTTTCTCTGGACAGCTGATGTTTCAGGCCTGTGATGATTCAAGGTAAATATTTACCAAGAGGGGCTGGCAAGAGCACTTTGCATGCTTGGGAAAGAATGATGTGTCAATTCAGAGAAGAGGTATCATTTTTCTTTCTGTCCAAACACAGAGTGGGTGTAAAATCCACAGTAGGGCACCACCAATTGCAAATCTCCTATCTGGACCTGGTGGGGCGTGAGGGCAGGGTGGGGGGCGCAGTTCCAGCCAGTGGTAACTCTGCTGATCTCCCTTAAAAGGAAAGCCTGAGGAGACTGAGGACATGGCCCAGGGGCCTCCTTGGTCACCACTGTTTATACAGGTAAGTGATGGTGTGAAGAGACACCGGGCTGAGAGTCACAGGCATGGTCCCTAGTGATAACTCCACACTATTGATTTGCCCTGGTATAAATTTGTAGTTTCTTTTGGATGTTAGTTCTCATTGCTAAGATGAGAGAATTTCAGCACCATTTTATTGGTCTTTTCTACATATAAAACATGCTTGCTGTATTTTCCTCAGCAGGTATTTTTGTTAGTCTATGATTTGTGTCTGGTACAGAGAAATGTATCAATGACAAAGATTGAAAGATGCATAACACCCTGTCCCACTTCGGCTCCTCATCTCTTTAAACATCTATCTTAATAAGCCCTCTACTTTTCTGGCCATGTGGCCTTTGACAATCCTTAACCAGTCTGAAATTTTGTCTCCTATCCATAAAAAGGGATGATAGTAGAGCTAACCTTACAGAGTGGGTGTGAAGATCAAATGAAAAATGCACATGAAGCACAGGATAAGCATTCTGAAAATGTTAGATGTTAGTAGTATCTATGTTGTTATTGTTCAGTCTCTAAGTTGTGTCCAACTCTTTACGACCCCATGGACTGCAGCATGCCAGGCTACTCTGTCCTCCACTATCTCCCAGAGTTTGCTCAAATTCTTGTCCATTGAGTCACTGATGCTATCTAACCAACTCATCCTCTGCCGCTCCTTCTCTTGCCTTCAGTCTTTCCCAGGATCAGGGTCTTTTCCAATGAACCGGCTGTTCACATCAGGTAGCCAAAGTATTGGAGCTTCAGCTTAAGCATCAGTCCTTCCAATGAATATTCAGCATTAACTACTTTTAGGATTGACTGGTTTGATCTCCTTGCAGTCCAAGACTCTCAAGCATTTTCTCCAGCATCATAATCTAAAAGTATCAATTCTTTTGCACTCAGCCTTTTTTATGGTCCAACTCTCATATCCATACATGGCTACTGGAAAAACCATGGCTTTGTCTATATGGACTTTTGTTGGCAAAGTAATGTCTCTGCTTTTTAATACACTGTCCAGGTTTGTAATGCTTTCCTTCCAAGGAGCAAGCATCTTTCAGTTTCATGGCTGCAGTCATCATCTGCATTGACTTTGGAACCCAAGAAAATAAAATGTCACTGCTTCCACATTTTGCCCTTCTATGTGCCATGAAGTGATGGAACCGTATGCCATGATCTTAGCTTTTTGAATATTCAGTTTTAAGCCAATTTTTTCACTCTCTTCTTCCATCCTCATCAAGAGGCTCTTTAGTTCCTTTTCACTGTCTACCATTTGAGTGGTATTATCTGCATATCTGAGGTTATTGATAGTTCTCCTGGCAATCTTGATTCCAGATTTTGATTTACCCAGCCTGGCATGTTACATGATGTACTCTGCATAGAAGTTAAATAAGCAGGATGACAATATACATCCTTGTATGTCAAGGAGACGTAGGAAGACAAGGAAGGTGGGCCTGGTACCGCCATCTCTTTAAAAGTAGTGTCTATTGACTTAGCCATTTCCCAGAATCCACCCTGTACCTTCTTTCCTCTGTGTTTCTGATCATTGTATCTGTTTCCTATGGCTGCTGTACCACAGACTGAGTGGCTTAAACAACATGAGTTTATTGTCTCACAATTCTGGAGCCTAAACGTCTGAGATGAAGACGTTGGCAGGGCCAGGCTCCCTTTGAAAGCACTAGGAAAGGATCTGTTCCAGAACTCTCTCCTTGCATCCTTGCCCTGTAACAGCCTAACTCCAATTTTTACATTGTATTCTTTCTATGGCTGTATGTCTGTAGTCAAATTTCCCATTTTATAATATGACACCAGCCATATTGGATTAGGTGTCCATTCTACTCCAATATGATTCCATCTAAACCAATTGCATCTCTCACAACTTTATTTCCAAATAAAGTCACATTCTGAGGAACTGGGAGTTAGGACTTAAACGAAAGAATTTTATTGGGGGTGGGGAACAATTCAACCTGTAACAATAACAGTTACATCCCTTGCCTTTAAGGGAATATCTCTCCTAATCTTCAACATTGAAGTTCCTGTTGCTCCTTTGAGACACAAGTTACTTCTTTAGCCGTCTCTGCCCATGTCCACCTGGGCTCAAAAGGGTTCTTTCTTTGAAATTCTAATAGGATTAATCTGGATATCTTATTTGAAACTTACTTTTAAATCTCACAATGTGGTTAACAGGCTTCCCTGGTGGCTCAGGGGTAATGAATCCACCTGTAATGCAGGAGATGTGGGTTCAATCCATGGGTCGGGATGGAGGGCGCAGCAACCCACTCCTGTATTCTTTCCTGGAGAATCCCATGGTCAGAGGAGCCTGGCAAGCTACAGTTCCTAGGGTCACAAAGAGTTGAACATGCATACAATGTGGTTAATTGTCTATTTCATATGTATTTTATACCTTTAACTAGAGGAGACCACTGTATATAGTTGTATCACCCTCAGCTCTTAAAACATTTTATTGCATGGAGTAGTAGAAACTTAGTAACTACTTGCCTTTACAATAAAGATTTGAAGAAAAGATCAGAAGCAAAGTCATCACAAGTTTCACATAAGGCTAATGAGAACAAATTTTCATCCTTCCTATCTATTGTGCATACATAATGGCCTTCAGAAATATTCTGACCAAGATTGTTGTGAAGATGTCCATCAAACCTTGTGTGTAGACATCTTGTTCCTCCAGGCGTCATCTTGGATTCAGATTGTAGACTCACTATTACCAAGTTCTTGGTCAAGTACACACTATAGGAATGAAGTTGTCAAGAAGTATCCATTCCGCTTTCTGGGACTCGACATCAAGTCTCTCTTGTATTAAGTCTGACTTTGTTCTGATAGGTAATCATCATATTTCTAAGCACTGGTCATCTGAAACCCCCATCTGTGGTGACTCCTGAGTGGTGGAAGAAGTCTTAGGAACAAAGTTGTGTATGGTCTCTATAGACCTTCTTACAGGATCCAAATGGCCACTCCTTGCTACTGCTAAAGTCCCTTCCTGATACCACCTTGTTTGCTCTGCTCTTAGATTTTAGAACAGCAATTTTTTTCTGATAAATTCCTCTGTACTGGGTTCTGCTCTACACCTAGAATAACCCAGGTACCTTGTACATGCACTTATTTTACCAGAGCCTCCTATCAGAAGACTCGTGCATATTCTGTATTTCCCTTTAGCAATTTAGTCTCTGCTTTTAATTTTCAGTCATGCATCTTCAGTAACCAGGTCACAAGCTTGTTCTACGAAATGGCCTAAGAAATTTCCAGAACAAAAATCTCATGAGATTAGTCACCTATTGATGAAGACCCGTTCTTTTTATTTAATTTTTATTGGCGTATATTTGATTTACAATGTTGTATTCCTTTCATGGGTACAGCAAAATGAATTGGTTATGCACATACACGTATCCACTCATTTTTAGATTGTTTTCATATATAGGCCATTACAGAGTATTGAGTAGAATTCCCTATGCTATACAAGGAAGGATAAAGGATATAAGGATAAAGACCTGTTCTTTACTTGTCCAAAATACATTAAGTTAACTCGATATTTGTTTTTTTAAAAGTGATTGATCCTTTAAATGTAGTGCTACTTGTTGAGCAAAACAATAAGCATGGGTTGAAAAGCAGAGTGCCTTAACACAAATGTGATGACTCTTGAGGTCAGCCAGAGCTCTGAGTTTGAGAAGGCCACGGAAACTGGGTCATAGTGCTTTTATAGAGGTAACACAGGAGAGAAGATGCTACAGCTTGCAAAGTGCCCAAATATCCCTGCTTGGTCACAATACAAGTATGGGAATGAAGGAAGCTAGGTGGCTTCCATCTTCTTGTTTGTGTTTAATTTAAATTGGAATCAAGTGCTAAATAGACTCAGAGAGAAAAGGCCTGCTTCCTCACACACATGTTCACAGGAGGTATTGGTTGGGCAGCACTGTTTAGTGGGAAAACCCGGATACCAAATTGGCCTGGTGTTTAGCTCTAAAGTATTGATCACGAGAGCATTGAAAGCTGCTGGCAAAGAAGCCATGTGAGAGCCATGTGAGAGCTGGCAGGCCATCCTTAATAGAGGCAACTAACAAGAACGATAAACCTGGAGAAACATTCACCAATAGATAGTCAGCCAACTAAAGCAGCTTAATGAAGTGTTTTACTTCAAGGTCTTGCTTTAAACGAATAGTTTGTTTTCTAAACACTTTGTCTAACATAGAAATAGAGCTATATATATACATCTATATATTAGACAGTGTATAGACAAACTTTAGATTGAGCTACACAAAGGTGTCTTTGTTAATGTTTAGAAAAATATTGGGTCATTTATATTCTTCAAAAACACATACTAAAAACATACACAAGAGGTACCTGATCCCCCACAGGGCAATATCATTAAATGGGAACTATCTCAACCCCGGAGAGAGTTGGGAGCAGAGTTGAAAACCTTGTGAGGATGGGGCCAGTCCACTCAGACGTGCAGAAGAACATGTGATGATTTACTGTCCCATGAGGGAATGACAGTTCTGCACCAACACAGGGTGAAGAACCAAGCCTCATCCCATACATGCTGACATAATGGAGACTTTCTTGTCTAGTCAAAAGAGATAGAGGCCCAAGAAAATTGCAGGGCAAGCCTAGACCTTGGAGAGAAGTTAGATGAGAACAACTGAGAAATGGTGAATGCGCACTGGCTTTAATGTATAATGATACCAGGATGGGAGGAAAATGGAAAATATTGGTAGGCTTCTTGAATTATGTTTATGAATTTCTTTCTTTGTTGTTTTTTGAAGCCAATTGATTGAAAACTTCTCTGAGCTATTGAACAAAGCATTTTACTCACATTAAGCTTGTGAAAAATGCCAAAGCAAAGAGCACTTTGATTCCTCTAATAAACTCATAGCTTATTAAAAGTTGAATTTTTAAAAAAATTCTAATTACTCCTTTATCAGACTTCTGAGTTTATGTTTTGCTTTCTGCCCTGTGTGTAGTATGCCCTGACACTGATCCAAGATGTTTTAAGGTAGATACAAACTGTATTGATGTTGATACAGGCTTAGCTGCATGATCAGAGGATCAAAAGCAACAGATTAAAATTTCATTTTTTTCCAGCTAAAAAGATATAAATCCATTTCTGTCCCATACAGCATTCTGGGGCCGGAATTTCATAAGGTCATCTTACGTACCATCACAAGTACCATTCTGGAAGCCAGAATAGTACTCTGTGTTGAAGAAAATCCATGTTTCTTTCCAGCTCTCACCTTGCAGGGGTGTGTGCATGCTCACAGTTGTGTCCAACTCTTTGCAAACCCATGGACTATAGCCTGCCAGTCTCCTCTGTCCATGGGATTTCCTAGGCAAGAATTCTGGACCGGATTGCTATTTCCTCCTCCAGAGGATCTTTCTGACCCAAGGATCAAACCCACATCTCTTATGTCTCCTTCATTGCAGGCAGATTCTTTACTACTGGTGCCACTTTGCGTATCAAGGATGTTAACCTTTTTCACAGTCCAAGATGACTTATCTTTGGTTTTCCATGGTTTGATTTTGATGTACCTATGGACAGTTTTTTTTCATACTTATTCTGTTTGTGATTCCTTAAGGTTTTGAGTCTGAAAGTTTGTAACTTTGCCCAACTTTGGAACTTTTCACCCATTATTTCTACAAATAGTTTTTCTAGCCCATTCTTTTCTCCTAGGACTCAATTGCATATATATTTGACCTTTTGTTATTACATTACCTGCCCCTGAGTCTGGTTACTTCTTAAATTTTTTATTCTCTTTGTTTCTCAGGCTGAATAATTTCTGTTGACCTGTCTGCACATTCAGCTCTCCTTGGTTGTCTCCATTCTTCTATTAAGCCCATGGGTTACATTTTTATTTTATATACCATAGTTTTTTAGCTCTACAACTTCTATATGGTTCCTTTTTAAGTTTTAATATCTCTGCTGAGATACTCTATCTTTTCATTAATTATAAGCATATTGTTCTCTACCTCATTGTGCATAATTGTCATTGTCTGTTCCAGCACCCTGGCCATCAAAAGGTTGGTTTTCATGGATTGTCTTCTATCTTAAGAGGGGGTATTATTTTCCTGGATCTTTGGATGTCAAAAAATTTTGAAGTATTTATAAATATTTCTGAACATTGTAAGTATTTTGTTATGAAGACATTGGATTCCCTTATATTCCTCCAGAGAGATGATTTTTTGTTTGTTTTGGAGAAAAATAAGTTGGTGGGATTCAAACCAAAAATTTTGTCTCTTGAGTTGTAGGTCAAATCCAACTCCAGTTCTTTAATATTTTGCTGGATTCTATTCTGCCCATGCATGGCTCAGAGCAGAGCCAGAGGTCTGGGCAGAGTTTATGCACAGAAATTGAAGTTTATTCTCTTTGTTTCCCTCTTTTCTCAGAGGGACTCCTACACTTCAGTCACTGCATTTGCCTCAAACACTTCCCTCTGTCCCTTTATGGCAGAAAGTCTGTAGGCTTCCTATTAGAGTTTTAAGTGCTTTACTCAGTGCAGCTGTGGCATGCCCTCACTCTAAGAGCCATAAAAATTGGCAAATCAACTTGACTTTCTCTTCTTATAATGTATCTCCCTTCAGCATCCACCTGCTTTGTTCAATCTCCAGTGCCTTTGAGTCATTGTCTATTTTGTCAGTAGTTTATTGTTGTTATCTGTGAGAAGGTCAGCTAGTAGAAGTTTATTTGGCCAGACCAGAAATGGAAACGAATTTGAACTTTTAAGTATAAAAAAGGGGGAGCCTACTTATTGAGGGATAACTAGTAGTCTCTGTCCACAGTGGCCTTCCCTACATTTGTGGTTCTCCTAAAGAACACACTTTTAATTTTGTATCATACTCAATTTTCCCAAGAAATTTACCACTGAGTTCTTCATAATGAGGCACAAATGGTTGCTTTTTGATGCATGTATTTCCCAAATTTAACACTCAATTTTCCAAAGAAATTTACTACTAAGTTCTTCATGATGAGGCACAAATGCTTGCTTTTTGATACATATGTTTTCCAAATTTTTTATATAAAGCTAATCATTTTTAAATAAAAATTTGAGTGTTACCTTTCATGTTGCCGTAGGATATATAGCAGTTTCTTTCTATATACACAATGGTTTAACTATTCAGATAGAATATATGAGCTGATAATGTCTCAAAGCCAACCTTAAGTATAACCAGAGACTGAAGACCAAGATTCTTGATGCTGCTAATGCTGCAGTGATATCCACAGGCTAAGAGCAAATATTAGCTCTTCCGCGTAATGACTTATTGCCAATGGTAGTATACCAAGCAAACCAGCCAGAGAACATTGACTTCCTACTATGTATTGGGCACTGAGTTATGTAGGATCTAAATGCCGGTGTTACTGCATTGTCAGAAAGAATCTACATTCTTCTTTGAGAAATTGAAAATATGTTTCTATATTTAAACTGCAACCACAGAGAGTATATGCTATTATAAATTTCAGTTTTCAGGACTAAAAGCACAATCTAGAGCTTGATATGACACTTGCATATCTCCCAAAGAATTTCTTCCTTCTTCCTTCCTTCCTCCCTCCTTTCCTTTCTTCCTTTCTCCCATCTTTTTTCCTTCCTTCCTCCCTCACTCCCTACCTTCCACCCTCCCTTCCTTTTTTCCTTTCTCTCCTTCCCTTTCTTTGTTACAGGAGTTGCAGGGAATAGGCAGGTGAAGTGTGAAGTTCATTTTCATGAGAGATATGACTATGGGAGATAAAAAAGGAAATAAAATATTTCCCTGGTGAAATGTTTCTATTTTATTGTAGATTTATGAGCACATCCCTTTCCTGGTGGAATCATTACAAAGTATGGAAAACCAAGGTGAAAATTATTAATTTTATTTCAGAGAAACACAATATGGGTAAATAAATACTAAAACATGGATATTTTTAAAATATAGAACAAATAATACATCTCTGTTTTTAAAATGCTTTTAATCCAGAGGTAATCTAATGTTAGGATCTGGAGGACTGTGTAGTATTATAAGGTACTTAGAAATCTATAAGTTCAACAAGAAATTTATGAATAACTAAATGTAGAAATGGAATGTAAGAACATTAAATGCTTAAAAAGATATCCATTTTCAAAGAGAAATGGGAACTAGTACACTCAAATATAACCTTTTTGGGGAGACATAGTCAAGAAACAAGGTCTTCTAATTAGTAGGAATTTAAAACAGATTTCTCAAAGAATTCTTGAAAACAGGGAGCATGTAGCACAGAAGAGTTTATTTTGCATTCATGATCTTAAAGTACTTTGACTTTGTAACATCAATGATTACCTTCCTGCGTCTAGACAAGAGTCGTTAAGAGCCAGGATATTAGATACTCTTCTGTCAATGATGAGATCTTTTATTTGGGACAAATTACTTATAAACTTAGTGCTTTAGGGTTTTTTCCTCCATAAAATGGGTTTATTAAGCCTATTACATCCGGTTGCTATGAGAAGCAAGTTATTTAATAAATATAAGGAAGTAAGAACATATCTGGAACATAAGCAGGGCTATTTCAATGTTAAAAACTATTGCTATTCCAATACATGATACATACACAATAGGTGAACATTTAGGTTACTTTTATTTTAATGTCTTAAAACTCCATTTAAAAGCTTTCTTATACCAATGTCAGTTAATATAAGTATTATTTGTTTTGTATAAAGCAGTTGTGAAGCTTCCCTGGTGGCTCAGCATTAAAGAATCTGCCTACAATACAGGAGACACAGGTTCGTATCCTGGATCAGGAAGATCCCCTGGAGGAGGGCATGGCCACCCACTGCAGTCTTCTTGCCTGGAGAATCCCATGGACAGAGGAGCCTGGTGGGCTACCGTCCATGGGGGTGCAAAGAGTCAGACATGGCTGAAGCAACTGAGCACACATGCACAAAGCAATTGTAGGCTATTTATTTGCAAGAAGCATCAGTTCTATCATTTTCTCTATCATAGATTGGCTATCTGTGTTTGGGCAAGATTCTTTTCAACACATGAAGCATATCAGATTCCTCATCTGTAAAATGTTGAACCTAAAGTTGTTAGGAAGTAGGGTTTGTGTTCTGTGCTCCAGAGCCTAGCACAATGCCTGAAACACAGTGTTATTAAATAATGGTAGTTGAAATGGAGAATAATAGCATTTTACCTGCATGACTATGAGACACAGGGAAATATTCTCTTGAGAGTCCTCTCAATTTAAGATTTATGACTACTTATTAGACATTTCTAATGGATAGAAATTAAATTTGACTGTTTTATCTTAACAATGATTTTCAAAACATGTGTTAGCCTTTACCGACCAACCTCCAGTGGATGATGAGCATTAAATTATTTTCTGGTATGAGAGATGAGTTTCAAATGATATACAATCTCTTTCCTGGTCTTCTTAGTTACAAAAAACATGGCTAGATATAAGGGTGTATTTTCTAGTCAAGAAAGAAGGTCTTTTCTATTGAAGATCTAATAAACCCAAACAAGACTTTAATTCATCTCATGCTGCACCTTCAGAACATGGTATACCAGTCCCTCGTCAGGAATACTGACCCTGTTAGCCATTACTGACTGCCAGCAAGGGATAGATTCCCTGTGCCTCAGTCATGCATGAACTTCATGCAGAGATTCTTGAAGTTAGTCTGAATAAAGTGCTTGATGTGTGCACATGTGTGTGTGCAAACACACCCATACCGCCCCACACATGTGTAAACATACCGCCCCTAATATGTGTAAACAAAGATGTGAGAGGACTTACTCTTCTATCCATAAAAAATATAAAATTACTTATTCTTAAAATCTGATGATCCTTTAAATGATCCCAGGACCTGAGAGAAATCTGAGAGTCAGCAATAGAGTTACTCTTTATAAAATAGGATGCTTCAAATACTTTAGTTTTATCCTTTGGCACTACACTAGGACATGTTGATGATTGGAAGCCTAAGGATCTTAAGAGCAGCCTTGCTTCCAAACACATGATGGGGAGATGGGTGGGTGAAGGGTAGGGAGCAACTTGTAACAATCTTCTTGCTCATATGAGCAACCATTTATTTACTCATATATTTGTACATTCAGTCCTTCATTATTTACTCAATATTCCAACCATCCACTTCCTCAAAATATGAGATGAATATATCATCATTCTTTCCTCATGCTCTTAAGAATTTCCCAGAATATAATAAAAGTGAAGCTGGAAAATGTTTGTTTGATTTCCCTGAAGTTTCAGTGAGTACCTGTAGCTAAAGCCTAGATGTTGGTTCTATGAACTCATTCAAAAGTGTGATGTAGATGGCTATCTCTTAAAAATTGGAAATACTTTATTAACATTTGTAAGAAAAAATTTTAAGAAAAAACTGCTCATCTGTATTTTTAACAATTAGCATTTTAAAACAATACCTTATTTTTAAAAAGATGCTTGCATTCAAGATGAAGCCATGATTTCATGCTTCAACCTATATCCTCTATTTTAAAAGCATGAATAAGTAAATAAGCAAATCTTAAACTTCCCCAAAAGAAAGACATGTTACCCAGAGGAGATGGCAGATTTTTGGCAGTAGGTTTTTATTAGCAACTGTTGAGGCCAGAATATAGCGAATTCTTAATTTTTCAATTAATTCAGAGAAATTAATTGTTAAACCCTAGAATTTTATGCTTAGCTATACTATCATTCAAAAATAAAACAGATAAATACATTTTTAGATGTACAAAAAGTAAGCATGTTTTTTCCCACATAGGCCTTTATTAAAAGAGCATTTAAACATATGCTTATGGAAAAATAAAATCAAATCTAAAATAAGATAAAATATAAGAAAGGTTTTGGGGGGAAATAAACTGTGGAAAGTACAAAGATTGATTAAAGTAACAGGATAATTTAAGTCTATATTGATTGCTGTGGGCATCTCTGGTGGCTCAGATAGTAAAGAATCTGCCTGCAATGCCGGAGACCTGGGTTCTGTCCCTGGTTTGGGAAGATCCTCCAGAGAAGGGAATGGCAACCCACTGCAGTATTTTTTCCTGAAGAATTCCATGGTCAGAGAAGCCTGGTGGGCTACAGTCCGTGGGGTGGCAAAGCATCGGACACAACTGAGCGACTAAGCACACACACACACTTATTTATTACTTTCTTAAACTCTCATTTTTAGGTTAATGTAAGTTAAATTCTGACTCTAGATAATAAAATCAAGACAAGTGGGATGCTTAATTGGTAGTTAAATTGTGCTAAAATTATTTTAGTATTTAGGGCAAAAATTTTAAAAGTTGACTTGCTATAGATGTATTTTTAAAATTATAGTCATGAAAGTATGTTTAAAAATTAATGGCACTCATTAAGTGAAATGCAATGCATATATTCCAAATCATCATAGGATAAAAGAGTACATGATGAAGATTGGAGAGGAATGGAAAGGACTTCTTTACTTTGAAAGAAGAATGAAGTGAAGAAGAAAAAGATGATAAATGGCAAGGACAATATTTGATGGTATAAATAACCCAAAACATGAGGTAATCACACTAAAAGCAAACAGTATGTGCAAACACACAGTAAGTACATAAATTCTACATCGAGAGACAGATTCTTAAAGCGGGTTAAATGGATGAAGCTATATGTTACTTGACTGCGATCTTCCAAATCAGTCACAATGAAAAGTTAAAGACAGAGGGGAGAAAGAAAAGGTAAACAGGGTAAATAGTAACAAAAATGAAGGTCGTCGCAATATAATCTGACAAAATAAAATTTAAGGTAAAAAAGCATTAGGTTTAAGAAGACTATACATTAAAAATGAACAATCCACCCAAAACATACAGCAACCATGAAGCCTATTCACCTGCCAGCAAAGTTAAGAAGTCTCCAGAAGAAAAAAAAAAAATTGCCAAAGTTGCAGACACACAGTACAGTGTCTGTTGTCCAGCCAGGGTCCAGGCCAATGCTGGAAGGTCCCAGATCAAGGAACCAACTTGTAGCTACCTTCATCCTGTGGCTAGAGTGGACATTGGGAGTTGGAAGGAGAAATATTTTCAGCCTGATCCTTATGGATGAAATCTATTTGTCAGTGTAGGATAGGGGTGGGTTGAGACAGTGAGGAAGGGAGAGAGAAAGGAAAAGAGGAGAGGGAGGGCTGAGAAAAGGGGAGGTGGATCACATAAACAGATAAAAACAAACTTCTCATGAAGCTTCTTGAACTTGCCGCTATAACCCCATGCTAATATGTCCTGCCATAAAGGTGAATTTATCCCTGCTGAAGAGAACAGCTGATAGTTAGGTGATATCTGGCTGGGGAAAGCATGAAATATTTAATCAGGACATGCCTGGTATTGGATACAACTCATAACACTCTTGGCCTTGCCAGATGTTCATTTCCCTCTTCTTGCCCTTCTCTCCAGCTGAGCTGCACTCAGTTAAAAGGTGTCTCTGGAATGCAGGCTCTGAGGCATTAGCTACGGACTGTCATCTTTGGTGAAATACATGCAGAAAGTATGATTGGCCTTCTTTCATTGAAGTTCAAGGCCCCTGCTAAAACAACACTGCCCAGACCAATTTCAGAGTCCCTTCAAGTTTGCTTTATGAACTGTCACATCAAAGAAAAATAGACAACTCAGCTGAAAATAAAGTCAAAGCTGGCCTGGAACATAGATATGGACTCAGAAGGTCAAGTTGATATTAAGCCAGCAGATGAGCTTGGTTTCTAGAGAGCAGAGGTGGGTATTGTGTTTTGGGAACTGAGTATCTATGTTTGGAATACATAACTTTTCTTCCAACCACTGGGAGATGTCCAGGCATGTAAATATGTGTGCGTGCACACTAAGTCACTTCAGGTGTGTCTGACTTTTTATGGACTGTAGTTCATCAGGCTCCTCTGTCCATGGGATTCTCCAGGTAAGAAAACCAGAGTGGGTTGCCATACCTTTCTCCAGGGGATCTTCCCAACCCAGAGACTGAACCTCTGTCTTTACATCTCCTGCATTGGTAGGTGGGTTCCTTATCACTAGCGCCATCTAAGAAGCCTGCATGTGGGAAATAGATGCTCTGGTAAACCCCAAACCCTCATCCAAAAAGTACTGAAATAATATCACAATGGAGAAAGGGAGCCCACAAACATTTGAAGGGGTCTGGCTTGACCATTTTCGGTGAAGAAAATAATTTTAACCTTTATTTTACTTTATAGATAAGGAAACAGAAGCTCTGAGAGGTTAAGTGACTTGTTCAAAAACACTGAAGCTGGTTGGTAAGTAATAGACCTAAGTAGTGGCTGATGGCTGGTGAAATTTCCTAACTCACAGGAGTGGCTAATGGAGGAAAAAATCATTATAGTGCAGCTTGCTAATTTGCCTGATCCTCAGAAAAACATTCAGGACATTCAGGTAATGATTGACTAGACTCATCTGATGCACACGCTTGTTCCCATTCTTGCCTTGTGCACATGGTGACAAAGCAAGGAGTGAGTGCAGGCTGGGGTTAAGTGCTCCATCTGAATATGATTCATTATGTCAAGAAGGCAGTTGGCTAATGGTTTCACTTTCAAAATGAAGTCTTTTGAGTTTTATAGCCAGCTTCAGCAACTGATTAAAGAGACCCTTGATAGCATTTAAGAGTTAAACCATACTTTGAAAGTCCTAAATGTTCAACTAGAAACACAACGCAGGCATTGGGATATTCTGATTCTGGGTTGGGTTCCTTGGGAAAAGGGAGATGTTTAGCAAGAAAGCCCTAAAATGCTTATAGGCTTTGCATTCACTATTGAAATGCAAGCCAGACATAGAGCCAAGTCAGCAAAATAATGATTACTGCAAATGGGTGTGCTAAGCTGGGTTGTTAGCAATTTATCCAAATTAAGAGTTGGGACTTTATCATAATCACTTGAGAAGTATGCCATTCACAGCATCATTTATTTTCACATATGATGTTCATCCTAATTTCTAAGTTTACCACCATCCCCTTCCAAAATATAAACATACAGCCTACTTAGAGCTCACTTAAAAGAGTTCTCTCAAGTTAGAAGGTAAATCAAAAATAGAGTACAACTTTTTTTTTTTTCATTCAGGAAGCTGTCCAAATTTTAAGGTTTTATTTAGATTTTAAGAGTCTTTAGGCATTCGTTCCTTCTCATTATTTTGGTATTATACATAGTATTAGATAAAGTAAGTGAAAGCTCACTAAAATGGGGGTAATTAAGGAGAGTTTAATAAAGGGACAATTAAAAAAACAAGGATAGGGAAAATCTAAAGTTTTGTGTAGTACTTTGGGGCTGGCAATGGTTGGGATTAATTACCACTCCTAAGCCAGGATGGACAAGGGGAGGAAATGGTGATGGAACCCAGAGAGGCTGGCCACAGCTGGGGAGAAAGCTGTCTATCAGGAGCTGTGTCTCCAGTATTGGGACCCAGCAGAATGGGGCTGAAGGAAAAAATACCCACTCAACTCTCATTTTGCCTTTAGATCTGCTGGTGCTCTCCACTAGCCAGAAGCAACTGTAAGCTAGAGGGTAAGGAGTATGGGGAAACAGCTCATACATCTCATTTTCCTGCTCAGAGCAGAGTGGAGAGAGGTGGACAGTGGCTCAAGGTAGGCTTGCAGCGGGGGCCGGGGGCAGGGGGCGGTGTTGGAATGAGGAATATATAGCCCAGAGATGCTGCTTTCTTTGATGTGAAACACTGATGATGGGGGTGTGCTAAATCACTTCAGTCATGTCTGACTCTGCGACCCTATGGACTGTTGCCCACCAGGCTCCCCCTGTCCATGGGATTCTCTAGGCAAGAATACTGGAGTGGGTTGTCATGCCCTCCTCCAGGAGATCTTTCTGACCCAGGGATTGAACCCACTTCTCCTGCATCTCCAGCACTGTCAGGCAGGTTCTTTACCACTAGCTCCACCCCAGAAGTCCCAATAATAGGGGAGGCTGTGTATATGTGCTGGTGGGGTGTATAGGGGAACTCGCTGTACCCTCCTCCCAGTTTTGCTATGAACATAAAACTGCTCTAAGAATAAGGTTTATTAATTTTTAAAAGAGATATTTCAATAGAACCCAGGCAGCTCTACCAGAATCTCTTTCCCAAAAGATACACACACACATTTGGCAATTCTAACAATAGTAAAGCCAAAACAACTGCCACCTTTTTGAGAGGTCCCTCTAGGAATTTCAGGGATCTGGTTCAAAGTCGCTTATCTGTTATCGTGTGACTCCTTCTGCTTCCCAAAAGAAGAGTGAGTCATGGTCCAAGAATGAGTGATAGTACAAGAAGTGTTCCTTCTGAAGAGTTTTCTAAGGATTTGACCTGAATATTCAGTTCTATAAAATGAAAGAAAGACTGGAAAATAGAAAGAGAAAAATATTCTCCTGAGTTTTAGAAGGAATTGTTCAGGTGAAGAAATATGCTGTTGGCTGGAGGGAAGAGAGCCCAAGTCGACTGGGGCAATAACATTGTGTGTAATGAGAGTGAAAATAGAATTTCTGTCATTCAAAGAAAGTTCTTTTGGTCAGTTTCAAAGCTGGAGATCAGGAGGCAATTTACAGATCAAAAACATTTTTAAAAGAAAACGCTTTCAAGAATGGTTCATGTGATGTTATTCACGTAAATAAGAATCAGGTAAGTATGCTCTCAAATTCCAAGTCCACCATTTCCCAGTTCTGCAAACTGGGCCAAATTGCTTAAGCTTTTAGAAACTCAGATTTCTGAGCTCTACAGTGAAGGTAAAAATGCCTAGCCGAGATCACTTTTTGAAGAATGAATAAAAAATGTATGTAGGTAGGTTGATTGGTAAATAATTTATCAATTATTATGATTTTATATATATATAATATGTATATGTATTATGGGCTTCCTTGGTGGCACTAAAGGTAAAGAACCCACCTGCCATTGTAGGAGACATCAGAGATGTGGGTTTTATCTTGGGTTAGGAAGATACCCTGGAAGAGGGCATGGAAACTCACTCCAGTATTCTGGCCTGGAGAATCCCATAGACAGTGGAGCTTGGTGGGCTACAGTCCATAGGGTTGTAAAAAGTCAAACATTACTGAAGCAACTCAGCATGCATGCACGTGTACATATATTACAGTTATAAAAGGTGTATTATTATGGTGCTTAATAATGATAACAATAATAATGTTTTCATATTATTACTATAATAACAAATTGTCTAAACACAATCTTTTAAATCAACAAGTATATAGTAAAATCCTACCCTGCACTTAATGCTTTCATACAAACTTGATAGTCTAAGATTAGGTCCTTCCAAAAGGAAATTGTGATCTAATAGGGGAGACAAGATGTATATGCAGGAAACAGCAGAAAATATGAGACAATATAATTAGGCCAATTATACAGTCTAGAGTGTAAGTGCTAAAGAGGTTCAGAGACGAGTACAAGCAAAATGACTGAAGTTTCAGGACTCATTTCATGAAGGAAGGACCTTAAAGTTAGGTATGGTTTAGTAAGGGGCAGGGTGACATTTCTTAATATCACCTGGAAGATAGGTACCAAAGTAGGTAAGCACAACTTTTACTTATACAAAATTTTGCTCAGGGGAGCTGTAGAAAACATGCTGGAAAAGTAGGGGTGGGGCAGCAGTGGGCTACAAAAAGAAAGAGTTTGAGCTTCATGGAGTAATTATTGGATAGCTATTGAAAGTTATTTAGTAGTTGTGTGACCTGATAAACACAATACTTAAGGAAGTTCAGTCTAACCAAGTGGATGATGGAAAGTACAAATGGCTAAAGTCAAGAGTAACTGAGGAGATATATTACTTCAAACTTTGTCTTTTTAGTTTGGAGCTTTCTGTAAATTTTGAATTTTAAAAGGTGAACCTGTATTGTTTCTTTCATTTCTTTCATATTGTTTCTTTCAAAAAATCTTTATTTTTTAAATGGAATGAACTATTAAAAGTGTAGTATTAAGCAATATTTTTCCTCTGTCTTGAAAACTGTTAAATTGAGTCAGATAAAGGAAACAGTATATTTTCATTTCTCTTTTTACCCTAACTGCTAGGATTCTCAAAATTATTTTTAATGCAAATCTGGTGACTTTCCTGAAAATAGATTTTTGATGTTGTGCTCCCTCATAGAAGCTCCAGGCAAGACAAAGGAAAAACCATAAAATTTCCTAGCTAAGCACCCTGCTACTCACAGCTTCCATTAGAGTACCTGGAAATTGGTTTTACCTCCAGGAAATAAGATATTAACCAAAAAGGATGCAATAACTCCTATGTCTCCAGAACATGCTATTTTGTGACTGAGGTCACAAACAAAGCTGAAGGAAATCTGCGCCATGTGGGGGAGTGGGTGATCAGCCTTTGCCTAAAACAAAGAAGAATTCCAATGGGGAATGTTGGCAGAGTCCACACAAGCAGAGTGGAGCAGGGAAAACAATAGAGCAAACCAATACAGTATGATAATGCTACAATGACATCATAATATAACCAATATTAGCAAATGTTTACTGTAAACCAAACTCTAGGCTAAGGGCTTTAATTGCATAAGTCATTTAATTGTCAATACAAGAAGACAGGCCTGGTGCTTATTCCCACTTTAACAATTAGAGAACTGAAGGCATAAAGATTTTAAAGAGCCATGTTCAAAGTCCTGTAGCTGGTGAAGAGCAGAGAGGAGGCAATATGGCTTAGTGGGTTTTATCACAGTTCCAGGGGTAGCTAGTGTGGGTTCAGGAATTTGCTCTCCTATGTGTGACCTGTATGACCTTAGGCAAACAATTTGAATGCTTTCTAAGTCTTATTCTATTCATCTCTACAATGCAAATATTGATAATATCTATTTATTAGGTTGTCATCAAATAATGTGTGTAATGGGTGGGGCATTCACAGATACAGTAAGTTTGGTCATAAATGCCGAAGAGTAGGCATAGCTGATGGTGCAGTTGCAGGTATCACAGTGCTAGATGTTGTATTAGTGTTTATGAAAACATAGTGTGGTGTTGTATTAAGTGTTTATGAAAAGTGAATGCAAAAGTGGTAGTCGCTTAGTCATGTCGACCTATTTGCAACCCCATGGACTAGGCTGCCAAGCTCCTCTGTCCATGGGAATTCTCTAAGCAAGCATACTGGAATGGGTGCCATTAGATCATCCCCTAATTCCTTTTTATCTAATTCTGCGATTGCCAATCAATTGTCTAATAACGCAGCTTCTTTTCTGATAGGAGAGGCTATGCTGGCGAGACCGTGCGTCTGCCCCATTTGCCTGATAGGTTGTTTGCTTGAAAGTTATGTTAATAAATCAGCATTCTAGTTTTATTCAACACTCACTGACCTTTATTAGCATGAATTAACTCTGAGTCATATAGTGTCAAGATCCACTGTCTAAAAGTCTAAAGGTGAGACAATGGCAAGTGGATAATTTACCAAAAGAAACCTGCATTGAGGGTTTCTGTGAGGACTGTAGCAAGGCCTTTTTTGGGAGGCTCCTTCTCTCTTATTGTAAGACCCTTTTAGACATCTCCAAATGGTTATTATAGTGTTACAGGTAGACAGAGCACTATTCATCAGGATACCAAGGGAGTATTTAAAACTAAGTCCCATGTCACAAAACCAGTTTCTCCCTACACATTGGGATGCAGGTGACTCTTTTGGAACCCCCTTGGTTATCCAGAGGAAAAGCGCAGTGAGTGTGGCACCGCTGACCCCGGACAAGTCTCTGCCGCGTGTCCCTCCCCTCATCATTCACTGAGTCCATTCTGAGAAAAACTCAGGCAGCCCAGAGTTCAATAATTGGGACATGTGGGGATTACAGCTCCCTGGCCTAATTTCACATATTAAATCAGCCATTTTTCCTTTTTAAAAAATCCCCCTGTTTATGGCTCCCCTCCTCTATCCAGTCCTTCAGGTATTCAGTTTTTTAACTGCATAATGCTACCAAAGAGTCCTGAACCCTATCCAGTAAAGAAATCTGAATTTTCTTACTGATGCATGTAAAATCTCAGATGCCTGGATTCTGTGCCATGCTGTGCTCTGTGGGGATCAGGAAACAAAGGGGTGAAGGACGGTGGCTGCCTGGTGTCTTAATAAGATGCAGATCAGCCGAAGAGCATCAGACCATCAAATCCAGGGTCTGCGGCAACCGCACACCTTTCGTCAGGCTTGGAATGGGCCGAGATGGATTCGGGGCTTTATTGAAAGATCATACAGGATGACTGCAAAATCCCATTACTTGTTGATTAAGTATTGATTGCCTTGGTATTAACAAGCCAGCTAATATGAAGTGACCTCTGAGGCCAGTGGTTTAGGGGGAGGGGGAAGACAATTTACTAAAACAGGCAGGCAGACGAATAAGAGGGCTAGATTTGCTCTTGGCTTTTAGCTTCGGTTAAAATGTCACACTCGATAGTGCAGATCAATGCCCACTTTATTTCCTCACAGCCGTCTTATTACCATCATGAGGCTGCCTCCTTTGATGCTTTCTAATGACCCTCTGAACCGTCTGCTCGGCTCACCCTCTGCTTTCAAGTGAAAGGACGGGCCTCTCTGCCCCCTCGCTGCTGATGGAGCGGCCATGGACGAGACCGGGCCACGAAGACCGGCAGAGCCTTGTCCGGGGTCAGCGGTGCTACGCTCGCTGTGCTTTTCCTCTTGTCCTTTGCTTTCCTTTGAGCATCTTCAGCATCAAAGCTTGTCTCCTCTTTCCAAGATTCCAAATAAAGCTGAGGCGGTGAAACGAGAGGCTGCGCTCCAAACTCCCACCCAAGGCCACCATCTGGGTCAAGGGCTTTCTGGCTTCAATCTCTAGGAAGGAAATTCTCGCCTATTTGAAACCTCTCCCTTCCATCCAGAAATGGATGTCTTTGATAATGGCAAAAATAAGTAAGCAAATAAATAACTTAAAAAAAAAAAAAGTGTCCTTCACTCCAATCACGTGAGCTGACTTAAGAAGGCCTATGGCCTGTTCCAGTCAAAATGGTAAAGCAGTCTTTTGCTATGGAAATGTTTGTTCGGTTTTTGGTCTATAAAGAGGAACTTTTCTGAACATGCTCTGTTCTTTTAGCAAAGTGTTTGGCTTCTGTGCTGCAAAATACTCTATTGACTACTTAGTCTAGCTCTCTCTGAGTATAAATATTTCATGTGCTGGCCAGGGTAGGGATTTGTCAATGCCCTCCTATTGGCCAGAGGTCTGGCTTCAACTTTCTGCGTCAGAAAGAAAATAGAGAAGTGAATCTAGTGAAAAACTTTCTCTTTGGCAGACTTACTCAATTGGTCTCTGAAATGAAAAGGTTTCCAACACTGGATGGCTAGAGGGGGGAACAGGAGTACAGAGAGGAAACTTCAAACTCTAAGGCTGGTATTCAAAGCCAATGTCGACCTGAAGATGAAAACCATAATAATTTCTCTGGGGCTTTAAGAAACTGCCTCAGTCAGTTTTGTTGCTGCAAAATTCATAATTTAAAGCCTCTTCCCACTTATTTCAGCCTAAATTGGGTGAATAAAGATCATTTCTCCCTTTACTTAACTATGTCAGTCTTTTTTCTCAAGGTTTTCTCAGGGTTCCTAATAAAGTCCTATAATTCAGAACCACTCAAAGTCTAGCACAAACAAACCATTTTCCTTTCTCCTTTTCCCATCTATTATTTTCTGTTCTTATAGGAAAATCCACTAAATTTCTCTGCCACTTTCCCTATTTCTCAACCACAATCACTAAATATTTATTTAATACAAACCATGTGTATATTTACAACATTAAGTTGGCTTTCAAAGATTTGCTGAATGAATACACTCATTGTTTTGAATTATTTTTCATTGAATTCATGAATTTACTGCATGGTTCTGTAATGTATAGAGACTAATTCTCTCTACAAAAATTTAGACATCATAATGAGAAACCTGGCTTGCATTCCTCCCTCAGTCTCATGACCCCCAATGAATTTACTTGAAAACCTCTAAAATAATGAGTTCTATAATGAAAGGAACTTTTGGAAGAAAACATAAAAGTCTCAGCAAAGAACATTGCATGTTTTCTATACCCAGGAACCCCTGCATGGCATGATATTCTGTTTAATTTTTGCAAAACTATTCTTGCCTCAGAGAAAATTTCTAGCTTATAAAAGATCTCAGTCTAAGATATAGTACAGGGATAAACAATTACTGGTCTCAGGAAAAGTTTACATAAAGTTATGAAAAAAATAGATACACAGCAGGAGGTGAACGGAAGTGAGGCTTAAATGGAAAGCAGTCTTAAGTTTCTGATTTTAGTGTCATTCTGCTTTCATACCCAGCCATACCTTCTGAAAAAATGATTTAATATGTGTGATCTGTCTCCTTTCTTTTAGTTCAGATGCACTTTACTTGTATCTTCAGGAAATATTTATTAAATGATGACAACTTAGCACCAAGTAAATATTTATTAACTGATGACTGGTAGACAATGTGAAAACATACTTAAGGAAATGAATGGCATTTGAGCCAAGGAGCTTCCTCTAAGGGAAACCAGAAGAATCATAGGAACACAGCAATATAATAGATCTAAAGCCAAAGATGATTGAGGCTCTAAAAATTATTGACTGAAGGATTCTATCCTGAGGGACTGCCTGGATGCAACTGGTGTCTTGATTTCTGTCTGACCTCTTCTCCTTTAACGGAATATATTAAACTAGTTCACTAGATTTACCCTGAAACCAAAGGTGACATCATGAGTTTCCATGACTCTGAGTGATCAATGAGGTGAGAGTAAAACAAACAAGGTTTTTTTTTTTTTCTTTTTATTACTTGGATGAATATTAGGTGTTTCAATGACCCCAAAATAGTAGTAGCATTTGTGCATGTGTATTGCTCAGTCGCTAAGTCATGTGTAACTCTTTGCCACCCCATGGACTGTAACTACCAGGCTCCGCTCCATGGGATTCTCTGAACAAGAATACTGGAGTGGGTTGCCATTTCCTCCCCCATGAGATCTTCCCCACCCAGGGATCAAACCCACATCTCCTGCATTGAAAGGCAGAGTCTTTACCACTGAGCCACCAGGAAAGTATAACCTATGTGTTTATTCTCACTGACTCATAAAAAATGTAGGGACCAGTACTTTGAATTACATTTTTTATCAGAATGTTGCTTTATGAACATCTTTATTATCTTATTGATTTTCCTCAGCAATCTCATTTTCTATACTCCCATAGCTCCTTCCCACCCCCTACCACATGTTTCGGAAGAACTGAAACATTGAGTTCTTGTCCCTAACCCTGCCCCAATCTTATTTCCCATGTATTTGTGCCTCTGGACACACTGTTATTGTGCCTTGGGTATATTTCTCCCTCTTTCCTTCCTGAAGATAATTTCATCTATAAATATGCCCTGGTGTTTCCTAAAAGAAATTATTCATTTCAAAAAACTTTATATTTAAATATGCTCTTTTCTAGGTACTGTGCTATATACCAGTGAGATGAAATTGAGTAAAAATCAACGATCCTAGGCTAAGGACTCACATAGGAAAGAAAAATATGTAAACAAATTATTATGATATAACATGATAATACTCATAGAAAACACAGAAAGGTTACTGTTAGTACAAAGGAGTTACTGTTTCATTCTGGAAGGGTGAGGAATGAATAAATATGTTCAAATGTGCAATACAGGTTGAGTAGAGTTTTCAAATTTTAAAGTGGAATGCCATTTGTGCCAGAGGAGATAGTAGAGAAAGGTGGAAGTGTATCGTGCTCTGGACCTATGCTCCTAGGTTTACCACACCCCATTTCCAGTCCTAATGTGATCGTCTCTTACCACTTGGCCGTGAACTTCACCAAGTTAGGTCCTCGTTCTCGTCATCTTGTTGTCTC
Organism: Cervus elaphus; assembly: GCF_910594005.1. Taxonomy (NCBI): domain Eukaryota; kingdom Metazoa; phylum Chordata; class Mammalia; order Artiodactyla; family Cervidae; genus Cervus; species Cervus elaphus. The sequence goes on from NC_057825.1 coordinate 62,721,874, forward strand.
CACTGAATTGGTACTCAAAATGCTTTTGAGTGAATAATTTCATAAAATTCTCTCCAACTCTTCACAACATATAACAGCATCGAAACATGCATATTATCTAGAGTGAAACAGATCACCAGCCCAGGCTGGATGCATGAGACAAGTGCTCGGGCCTGGTGCACTGGGAAGACCCAGAGGAATCGGGTGGAGAGGGAGGTGGGAGGGGGGATCGGGATGGGGAATACATGTAAATTCACGGCTGATTCATGTCAATGTGTTACAAAAACCACTACAATATTGTAAGATGATTAGCCTCCAACTAATAAAAATAAATGAAGGAAAAAAAAAGAAAAGATGAGTAAGCACTTTTATATTTGTCATGCTCCTCAGTATCAACCAGGTCTGCAACACAAGATGCACCTAAAGTAAGTTTCAAATAGGTCAAATATGTCTTCATTAACAGGTGCATCATGTATGCTAATGGTCTGTAGCTGGGCAAATATGCAGCAATATTGGTGGTGGGTTGGGTGCATTTGGGATGGTTGATGGTGTGTTAAATTTGGAAACCAGTGTTCTGACTTAGAAATTTTAAAAGTCACACTTTGTCACTGACATCAGAACTCAAGGCCTGGATGAGGCAGGTGGGTGGAATGAGTAGGAAGGTGGAATAGGTTCAGTTCGGGTGGTGAAAGAACTAAGGAGATGGTTATACAAAAGAAAGTGTGAACCATGTTCTACATTTACATTCTCGTTTAAAGGGTCAGTACTGTATGTCTGTGAAATTCAGGGTCTGGTTATGCTAGACTGTGGCTGATGGGGAGTTAGGGAAAGGAAAGTTGGGGCAATTTGCGGTTGTAAGGCCAGAGACTGTTACCTTTTAAAATACAGAGTGACTTTAAAGAATAAAACTGAAAACAGACAATATGAGAAGAACAAGTTTTTGCATGGCATTCCTAAGAAGAAATAATACACTTGTTATGCATTACAGTCTGTGCTCAAAATGCTATTTCAGCATTCTGGGTATTAAAAAAAGAACCTTATGTGGTCTTGTGGTGAACGACTGTGAAGGATTATTTAAAGTAAACTGTAGGGAAATATAAAACAAACCCAGCTAATTTATCACAACAGTGAAGATGCATAAATAAGATGTTTATGAATAACAAGGAGAGCTTACCTATTATTTCAAAAAAATTTCATTTTTAGTAGAAAATCTGCCACATTTTATTTAAAGGAGAATGACCCCTATTTTTTCCCCACATCTCTATAGCCTCTGGTACAGCCTTACTTATTACTATGAATATAACATGATGGCTATTTTGGAAATGTTTTAATTACACGACAAGCCTCTGGGAATCTTGGCTTAAGAGATATATAACTTCACACTCAAGACTAATATTGCCTTAAGCCTGGGAGCTCAGGAACTAAGCAAAGGTGCCTGCCAATCAGTGGCCAATCAAAGAGACAATGGATGATGAGAGTGAAGATATGCCCCTGTATCTTGTGATTCTTTCATCGAAGAAGACCTCATGGCATCTCTCTGGCCAAGTTGTTTAAAGCATAAACATCCTAAACAATTTTTCACAGAAAGACTTCCCTGGTGGTCCAGTGGTTGAGAATCCACCTGCCTATGCAGATGATACAGGTCCTGGAAGATTCCACATGCCGTGGGGCAACTAAGCCCATTCCCCACAACTACTGAGCCTGTATGCTCCACAACAAGATACGCTTCTGCCATGGAAGCCCATGCACCACAGCTAGAGAGTAGTCCCTGCTTGCTACAACTAGAGAATGCCCACATACAGCAACAAAGACCCAGCACAGCTAAAAAAATATTTTTAAAGGCTCCAATGATAGCTTTGGATTTTCATCTGAGTCCTTAAGTTCCATGTTGTATTTCTGAAACCAATATGCCAGTTCATGTAACACTGACTATCAGTTGTCCAGAAAACAGTTCCACTCTCCCTTCTGGTCACACAGTTAGGCTGCATTTGTCAACTTCTCTTGCAGTTAAGCTGGAACCATCATTACAACTTGTTGTTCAGTCACTAAGTTCTGTCTGACTATTTGTGACCCCATGGACTGCAGCAGGCCAGGCTTCCCTGTCCTTCACTATCTCCTGGAGTTTGCTCAAACTCATGTGCACTGAGTCGACGATGTCATCCAACCATCTCATCCTGTTGCCTCCTTCTCCTCCTGTCCTCAATCTTTCCCAGCATCAGGATCTTTTCCAATGAGCCAGCTCTTCACACCTGGTGGCCAAAATATTGGAGCTTCAGCTTCAGCATCAGTCCTTCCAATGAATATTCAGGGTTGGTTTCCTTTAGGATTGATTGGTTTGATCTCCTTGCTGTCCAAGGGACACTAAAGAGTCTTCTCCAGCACCACAGTTCAAAAGCATTACAACTGATCTCTGGCAAATTCCCAGCCTGTGAAAATTCCCCTGCTGATCCTTATCCTACCTCTTTCCTTATGTACCAGGCGAATAGAGAAGTCTCCTAGGATCTAGAAAGTGGTAAAGCCACAATGTGGAAGGAACCTTGCTCCTGAATGAATAAGTGGACTTCTTTTCACTTTTACGTTGCCAAAATCCAATTTTATTGTGTTAACTCATTCAGATTTGAGGTTGTTTGTTACAGTAGTTAGCCTGTAATTTATTCAAATACAAAATCTTTCTTGTGTCATTTTTATGTTTCTGTTTCTTAAGCAAATTTTAGCTGACTTATCTTCTTGTGCCTAATAAATGAGAGGAAGTAAACTAGCAAAAATAAATATTTGTATTATTGAGAAATATAAGATAGGATAAGTAGCTAAGGTAAGAACACCCTTCTAAGAATGATATTAAATATAACCAAGTCATAGATGCCCTCATCATGTTTGGAAAATAATTGTCGAAGAAAACAACGTATAAGCAATTCACATTGATGAAATTTTTTTCTGATATGACAAAACATAGATCAGGCATGATAATGAGCCATGAGTAACCAATATCATTGATCATTAATCCAGGTCTCCTTGCGTCAAGTGAAAGACAGCCAAGACTTTTAAACTCTCTTTGGAAACTCTTGTCATCATGAAAACAAGTTCGTGCTTCTTGGAACAGGTTTATTTATTCTAGCTACACTATCCTGAGAACCTCAGATAAGTTTTGAGTGCTTGGAAACATTGAGTCTTTTAAAAATTTGAGATGCCAACACAGTCCAAGTGTCCTCTAAGTAAATTCCACAGTGATGCAGAATAAGATGTGGCAGTCAAAAAGGTGTTTGTTGAATACTCTCATTATTCACCTTCTACTGGGAAGTCACATATATGAAAGCCCTACACCTTATCACCATCACATCCATTAAAAACCCATCAGGTTAGGAGAGGGAGACTTCACCAGTTAAAGAGACAGCACATGAAAATTCATAGAAAGGACAGATTTCGATACATCGTCCTCAAGAAGTGATACTCTCAGAGGTTTGCATCATTGCTCTTTTACAAAATCTTTGATTTGTTTTTGATATACATTTTCACCCTTTCAAATGCAACCAGATCTCAGTACATATCACATTTTTAATGAGAAGAAGCAAGCAGGTGTTGATGTGTTATATATAACTGCTACAATTCCAGCTCCTTTTGTCTAATGGATATGAATATCACTTTTCAACAATACACTAAAGAAAATGAAAACCAAATATAAATGTGTTCCTGTATTTGTCTTCTAGAGAGGACATGTTTAAGTGATTGCTTTCAGATATTTTGGGAGACTGCTGAAAATTAGTAACATTGAGAAATTACTGAGAAGACACTAATGTGCATCAAGCTCACATTATTAATAATTTATATATTACTTAATTACCCATGTTTCTTTCTTGAAAACATCTCTGAGTGGAAATATTTGTTCCTTGATACACATCACGGGTTGACGTTTCTGTTATTGAAATTCACACTATCAGAGTGATGAGTCTTTACCATAAGTACTTCAGCTGCTGTCCTTTTCAGAACATCCATGTTAGGAATACATGCACTTTAAACCCATGGAAAGGTTGATATAACAGTGTTGTAATCTTTGCCCGCAATTATCAAAAATGCTAACTTATGTGATGCTATTGGCTACAACAATAGCATCATAATCAGTAACAAAGTATTTATTAAATGTGTAGTCTCTATAATTAAAATGTTTGGGGATAAAGGTAGAGGAGTTGTGTGACATGTATTCAAAGAAATTATGGATTATTGGAAAATATGAAAAATCAGTGTGAGAGTAATGACTATTAATACAGGCAACTTTAAAAATAATCCATGTCATAGATATACTCTAAAAAGTTTCACTGACGGCAAGTCTGAGCAGACCAAAAAGTCATGCTCACACAAAAATGGGGCCCCCATTGGGTAAGCGCACACATCCAGCAATAGGAGGTGATCTTGGGAGGTAAGTCAGCGGGTCCATCAAAGTCTGAGTGCTTGAAAATGAGCCTTAGTCATGCAGGTTTTCTGAAATGTGCCCTTTCTCAGTTTGAGGAAATTCCCTTCTATTGCTAGTTTGCTGACTGTATCATAAATGGTTGAATTTGGTTAACTTTTTTTTAATACATATTATGATTATCACAAACACACACACAGATTCCCTCATTTATTCTGGTAGTATGGTGATTTTGTGAATTGATTAGTGAATGTGCAAGTAGCCTTGCACTTTGGGAATAAAACCCTCCTGGTCATCGTGTATGTATACACATTTCATATATAAGTGCTGGCTTTTATTTGCTAGCATTTTGTTCAGTTTTGCATCTATACTCTTGAGGGATATTGAGCTATACCTTTTTCCCCCACAATGTCTTTGTCTTGTTTTGGTGTCATGGTAATAACAGCTTCATAAATTGTGTTGGGAAATGTTATTTCCTCCTCTAATGTCTCAAAGAGTTTGTGTAAAATTGGTGTTGCCTTTTTCTCAAACGATTGATAGAATTCACCAGTTGAAGCTATGTGGCCTGGGAATTTTTATTTTGAGAGTAATTTTAAATTATCAATTCGTTTAACACATATAGCTATTTATATTTTCTATTTATTCTAGTGTTAGTTTTGGTAATTTCTGTCTTTCAAACAACTTTTTTTTATTTCATCTAAGTTGTCAGCTATATTGGCTTAGTGCTTTTTATAATATTGTCTCAATATTAATATATTTAATGAATTTACAATGTTCAATGGTATCATCACTTTCTTTCCTTCTGTTGGCTTCCTTTCTCTGCAAACAGGTATGTGTGAACATGGATGTCTTCCAGGCCTCTGTGAACTCAGGGGCCTGTTCAGCTTGCAGCATCCCTGTGTTTCTCCTTTGCTGAGCCTTATGAAGTTTCCCTCTGCTTTTTTCAACCAGAGATTCATAAAGACCCCTAATAGACCCTGATAGCTCTTTCTTGCATGTTCCTCTATATTGCTCTGCATCACAAATTCTAGCCACCTCAACCTCTTAGCATTCCAAGATCTGTCTCCTCATATCAGTGATATGACCATTTCCTTCTTTGGTTCATTACATGCCTCCAGACTGAAAACCAAGGTGATTGAATGGCTTACCTCATTGGTTTCCTTTTTCACGGCTTCCCTGATAGCTCAGTTGGTAAAAAATCCACCTGCAATGCAGGAGACCTCGGTTCGATTCCTCGGTCAGCAAATCCCCTGGAGAAGGGATAGGCTACCCACTCCAGTATTATTAGGCTTCCCTTGTGGCTCTGCTGGTAAAGAATCCACCTGCAATGGGAGACCTGGGTTCAATCCTTGGGTTGGGAAGATCCCCTGAAGAAGGGAAAGGCTACCCACTCCAGTATTCTGGCCTGGAGAATTCCATGGGACCGGATTTCCATGGAAAGCCCATGGAAATTCCACAGCACCACCTGTCATCCAGCATCTGAAAACAGCTATTTCATTTATTTTGCCCAGTTTACCAGTTGTTTGGAGTCCTAGTAAGTCTGGTACCAGTTAATCTGCCATGGCCAGAAACATTAGTGTTTTTACTAAAGATGGGAGAATCTGAAACTCAGATATTTATTTTTTCAGTGTACACTACTAATAAACATGACTAAACCCTCTACCTATACTTTTCCACTCTATCATGTTGCCTCTCAACTTATCCAGCAGATGTTTATGGAATGCATAGAAAGAATTTTGCTAAATTTAAGATAATCCCTCAAATTTATGTAATTGGAACAAAATGATATATTCACATGAAACAGTATAAGACAGTGAATTATACAGTCTGTACTGGCAAAGTTTAAAGAAGATGGGAGACAACATGTTTTTCAAAGTTGTTTTAACAGAGGAAAATTTTTGCATGTAATTGAAGTATAAATAAAACAAAGAGAGAAAATATCTGATGGTTGACATTGGTGAGTACTTTCTGATTTTAATGTCTTGATGTCAACTGTATTAGTCTCATTGGGGTAAATTCAGGTTATTTTTATCTTTTCATCTTCTCTGCAGCCCCCTGAAAGAAGTCTATTTGAGAATTATCTGGTGTCTCCATTGTAAAGCAGAGATCCTATAAGCTGATTTATTTTAATCAGATTAAAAGCCTTAATAATTTAAAAAAGATGCTTTAGTGGACAACTGAAAAATTTTTAAAGCAACAGCTTCCACAGAAAATAATTAAGATCATCTAAAAATTTCAACATAATTGAATTAGTTATTTAAAATTTGGTTTACTCAAAGATTTATTAAATAATTTAAGGCATCTCTTTATGGAGGAGCAGACTTGGTAAAAAGCCAAGAAACAAACATATCACAAAAGAATTTACCTATGAGATTTATTATTGTTAAGTGGTAAAATGTATGCCTCATTGTATAAGCAAGTGACATGCCCATCACAAAGCAGAATTCCATAAGTTTGAGAGTTTTAAATAAATACTAACCTCCCATATATTATGGTTGCTGTGAAATACACAGAAATGGGAGCCTCTTGGCTATTTCTCAAGTCTATTCCACCTTTCCTGTATTTGTAGATGTGTTAAGTGTTACAGGTAGACTTTTTTCCCCAGCTTTCTAGTTGTTACTAGCTCTTGGTAGTCATTTGACTGTAACTAAAATAAGAAAGTAGTTTGTTGATCTTCAGGCAAAAAGACACAAAATTATTGATGTCTTCTTAGAATGTTTACGCACAAAGAATTCCAACGTGAGTGCAAACAGAAGAAAGTAAAATTAGAACGTAAAGATGGTTTTTGGAGCAGATGCATTGAGTGCACATTTGCCTCTAAGCCTAAATGTTTAAGAAACTATCTCTCAGTGAATCATAATTTCTAAATTAAAGGTAGAAAAAAACTGTTGAGGATCCTTTCCACCCTGAGTCATGTGATACATGTGATGTCTTATGGTTCATTGTGTGTGTGTGGTAGTCACTCAGTAGTGTCCAACTCTTTGTGACCCCATGGACTGCAGCCTGTGAGGCTTCTCTGTCCATGGAATTTTCCAGGCAAGAATACTGGAGTGGGTTGCCATTTCCTTCTCCAGGGAAATCTTCCCAACCCAGGATAGTATGGTTCATTACTATCATGTTTTCCCAAAAATGCTAATTAAGCATCTTGATATGTTGAGAGAAAACAGTCACTATAGTCCTGATGGTCTGAGGTGAACAGTCAACAGCACACATGGAAATCACATGTGTTTTCAAACTTATATGACTGGAGTAGAATTAAAAATGAGGTCTGCATATGTATATGTCAGGGGTCTCCTGACTGCAACCTGTAAGAATAGCTCACTCAAACTTTACTCAGCATAAAAGACCCCTTCGGTGAGGTGGCTGGAAAGGGGTGACGTGAACAAGTGAAAGTCGCTCAGTCGTGTCTGACTCCTTGCAACCCCATGGACTGTAACCTGCCAGGCTCATCTGTCCATGAAATTCCCCAGGGAAGAATGCTGGACTGGGTAGCCTTTTCCTTTAGAGGATCTTCCCTACCCAGAGATCAAACCCACGTCTCCCAGATTGCAGGTGGACTCTTTACCATATGAGCTACCAGGGTGCTGAGGTGAACTTTCCATATTGTGAGCTGAGGGACCAGCACTAGCACAGTTTCTGCATTTCTCTCTTCTGTCTACCAGGACTTGGGAATCTGAAGGATCTAAAATCGGGATCCTCAAACTTGGTACTATTCACATTTTGGGCCAGCTCAATCTTTCCCAGGGGGGCCTGTTCTGTGTATAGTAAGATGTTTAGCAGTTTCTTCAGCCTCTGCGCCATAGGTACCAGTACTGCCTTCTGCTTGAGTTCAACAACCACAGATGTCTCCAGACATTGGTAAAGTTCCCATGGAGGAAAACACTGTCACCAGTTGAGAACCACTGGCTTAGAGATTAATAGCATATACTGTATAGGTTCAAATTCTGTCACTTTCTGGCTGTGTGAACTTCAGCAATTTATTTCAGTCTTAGTACTTGAATTTACTTATCGATCTAATGATGATTATAGCATTATCTACAAAATTAAGGATATTCTGAGTATTTGTTGTTGTTGTTCAGTCCCTCCGGAATGTCCAACTCTTTGTGACCCCATGGACTGCAGCATATCAGGTTTCCATGTCCTTCACCATTTTCTGGAGAATGCTCAAACTTGTGTCCATTGAGTCAGTGATGCCATCCAATCATCTTGTCCTCTGTCATCCCCTTCTCCTCCTGCCTTCAGTCTTTCCCAGCATCAGGGTCTTTTCCAGTGTCTTGGCTCTTCACATCAGGTCCCCAAAGTATTGGAGCTTGAGCTTCAGCATCAGTGCTTCCAATGATTGTACAGGGCTGATTTCCTTTAGGATGGACTGATTTGATTTCCTTGCAGTCCAAGGGACTCTCAAGAGTCTTCTCCGTTGCCACAGTTCAAGAGCATCAGTTTTTTGGCACTCAGCCTTCTTTATGCTTCAACTCTCTCATCCTTACATGACTACTGGAAAAACCATAGCTTTGACTGCATGAACCTTGGTTGGCAGGTAATGTCTCTGCTTTTTAATACACTAAGTTTGTCATAGCTTTTCTTCCAAGGAGCAAGTGGCTTCCAATTTCAAGGCTACAGTCACCATCATTCTGAGGATTGAGATCATACAAATAAAATTCTTAGAACATTCTTAAAATGTTTGCACCTAGTCAGCCTTTAGGTGTTGCTAACCCTTAATACTAACAGCAACATTCTCTTCATTTGGTAAAGAAATGGCTTCTGGCAACACCACATTAAAAAGAAGTAGCTTAATAACTTCAGAGGAATCAAGAGCATTTTTCTCCCAGGGTATCAACTAGTCTAGCTTCGGTCATTTGACTGTATCTTGAATCAAGTACAGCTGCCAAAGGTATAGAGTCTTGTGAATGGTGAGGCTTGTGTCACACCAATCTCATAGCTAAAAAGAAGAGATTTTATTCAAAGAAGTGAGATGGACAAGCATAATGGACAGGCAAAGTTGAAACACACCATGGATCTCTTAAGTGTAGAAAACTTGTGCAAAGTAGACTTCCTACCTTGGCAACTATCCACAGGTCATGAAAACCCATCTCTAGTCACATTTTAGTGAGTTTTCTGGGATAAAGAGGTCAGAAAATTATCAGACCAGACAATGTCAAGATGTGCCAAGAAAATGACCACCCGAAAAGGTATCAGAGGCAGACCTGTTATGCTCAAAACTATAGTGGCAGAAGGAATGGACATAGCTGTTCTTTGCCAGTTTTGTAATGAGAAAGACAAAGCTGGAACAGTACTGACCAAAGCCACCTTTCATTGAGTTCTTACGAGGGGTACATTCTACATTGTTTTATCTCAATCAATACAGCATTTCTGCATGGTCATTGATATGATTCCCATTTTTAAAATGAGGAGACTGAGGACTTTCTAGGAAGGAGGAGCAAATTTGTCTAAGGCTCACATTCAGTAAAGGATGAAGCCAGAATTCAAGCTCAAGCTTGTCAACTTCACAGTTTCTACCCTTCATCCCCACATTTCCAGCCCAGAGTCAGGCCAAAATGTACAGGAAAGCTAAGTTGCTGGATTTGGAGGTGGGTGGGTACATGCTTACTGAAGAAGACAGAGTATTAATTAGGGATTCTCTGGTTGGTAAATGAGCCTAACAAGCACTAAACTGTGAAAAATCCCAAATTTCACATACTAGGGATGGAAGTCCATGCAGGATGAGTCCTCCCTGTCAGGGATTCACTTCTCTTGTCTTAGAGTTGTCTTGAGTATTTGCAGTTTCAGACATTGCCTTTTGTTTAACAACCCAGCTCAATTCAACTTATATTCAGGGGTAGACTTAGACAAGTAGTCACCATGGATAAAAAGAAAACAAATTTCAAATAATAAAATATGTACACTTTTCCCCATAACTTCATTACATAAACTGCATGTGACATAACAGTTTAATTTCATTGGAATTGCTTTTCATGTCAAAGTTTCCTCCATTATTTGTGATTGCATAGCACTAGTTACTCCTACTTGGTAGTCTTGATCCAGGTAAGGTGTACCCAGATATCTGTATTGTGAGTAACACTGCAATGAACATGGGGTTGCAGATAACTCTATGAGATCCTAATTTCAATTCCCTTAGATACCAACATAGAAGCAGAATTGCTGAATCATATGATATTGAACAAGTTTCTTAATTTCACTAGTCTTTAGTTTCCTCATCTGTAAAGCGGTTTAATAGGATTTCCCAGGTGGCTCAGTGGTAAAGAATCCGCCTGCCAAGTAGGAGATGCAGGTTCAATCCCTGGGTTGGGAAGGTCCCATGGAGAAACAAAGGGCACCTACTCCAGTACTCTTGCCTGGGAAATTCCATGGACAGAGAAGCCTGGCAGGCTACAGTTCATGGGGTCACAAAGAGTCAGACATGACTTAACAACTAAACAATAACAACAACGAAGAGAGCTAGTAGATAAACCTTTTTTCTAGGATTCTGAGGATCTTATAAAATGATTTCTTGAGTAGGACTTGGCCCATAGATACTCAGTTTTCATGAGTTTTCTTTCCTTTCCCCACTCTGTCTGTGAGATCTTCCTATATTCTCTAGATGAAATAAAATGGAATAGTTAAGTGAACAGGCATTGGAGTTATGCTCTATCACTTAACTTCCCTGACTGGACAAGATACTTAATCTTATCTTTAAAATGTGAATTAAGGGGCTTCCTTGATGGATCAGTGGTAAAGAATCTGCCTGCCAATGCAGTAGACATGGATTTGATCCCTGATCTGGGACTATCCCACATGCCCACAGAGCAACTAAGCTTGTGTACCACAATTGAGCCTGTGCTCTAGAGCCTGAGAGCCACAATTATTGAGCCCACAAGCCACACCTACTGCAGCCTGCATGCCCTAGAGTCCGTGATCCGCAACAAGAGAAGCCAGCGCTCTGAGAAGCCTGTGCACCACAACTAGGGAAAAGCTCATACACCAAGAAAGACCCAGCAAAAATAAATAGATAAATAAAAGTATTTTAAAATGTGAGTTAATAATTGAACCCTCTTCACGGGGTAATAAAATGAAATGAGGTAATTATGCAAAACGCTTATCCTGAGCCTTTTTCAAACAATGATGGTAAACACTGGCATTTTTACCATACCAAGCCTTTGCCACCTGTGGTCTTCTCTGGGGTCTGATTCACCCAGAGCAGGGATGCATTCCATGGACAGGCTCCATCCCAACTCGTTCTGGAGCCAGTCTGGACCAAAACAAGGTACTATCTATCAGTCTCACACCACAAGCTAAGTGATCTAGAATCAGTCTGTAATAGTATTTTTGTAGATACCTTTATGCATTTTAATTCTCCCCTTAAAAATGCATTTCCTTTACATGTTTTCTTCTTCTAGACTGCGCTGTGCTACAGTGCCCCAAGGCATAAAATTGAGACTTCTTGACATCTTTAGCAAGACATGAGATTGAGAGTTGTATTTACAGAACCAGACCTAATGGTTTAACTTAAGGAATCCAGAGAGAAAAGAAAGGGTCAAAAATGGGGTCAGGGAGTCCACTTCTTCTACCACTGGAGAATGGCAGAAAGAGAAAGATGGCATGTGGAGGAAAGGAAAGTCATTACATGTCATGGGTCTTGATGGCTTCTTTGTGGGCTGCATTTGGAGAGGGCAGATGTGTTAGAAAAGTGTAGGAATTATTGTAAGGAAAAGGGAATTCTGTCCAGATTCCAAGTGAGACTCTAGAATAGACCTTCCCTTGGTAGTTCTCTTCCACCCACATCCTTCTATCCTAACCCTACCTTACCAACCCCTAATGCATCTGTATCACAGTTAAGTTTGGCTTCCCAGCATGGTTATGCAGAGAGAAGTCCTTCAACTCCTCTTTCATGGGCCGGGCTCATATGCTGTGTGGCATGGAAGAGATCCAGGAGTCGCCTTGTCCTCTTCAGAAGGAATTTAGAAGGCCTTTGACTTGAGATCCAGTGGGATTGTGACAGCATACCCCATGCCAACAGACTAGGTAGCACTACTTTAGCAGAGGCTGGAGATGAGCCACCCGGCATGGGATGGATGTGAGGTGTGTCATATCCAAGGAAAGGCAGGTCATCAGGGAGTGCTGCAAGATGCTGGCAAAGCCAGGGGAGACTGGGTCATGGGTTACCCTGGCCACAGACATCATCCATAACCAGGAAGGGCAAGAGGTGTTTCTGCATATCCCCACTCCCTACCTCCATGTGATTTTAATTTTTAGGAAAGACACATAATAGGTTAGTCTAGATTCCGATGGGCTGCGACCCTGCAGTTAGAACTGCATCTGTTTGCATAATGAAGATGAAAACTTACAGGAAATCAACTCTGTCATCCAACTTCTGACAGCTACCACCACTCACTGTGGGCCAGACTTTGGGAATTTGCTGCCCTCTGCGTGCCAGTGAGAAGAGCTGGCCAAAAGACAGGATGGGCAGCAGAGTGACCAAGCCCAGAGACGGCGTGCCCAGGGCCAGTGGCCAAGCAGGAGCTGGCAAACTGGTCAGGGGACAAGAGCAATTGAGGCAGCTTAATTTGATTTTAACAAATATGGGGATTTTATTTCCCTCAAAAAAAAAAAAAAAACCAAAAACAGAAAAGAGAGAGCCGCTGCAAATATCCTTCGTTATACCCATTCATGCCTTGAGGCTAAATTTCAGCTCTATGCTGATATGGGCATTCTTAGTTTCTCTTTAGCCGTGCTGTAAAAATGTATTTGCACATTGCAAAATACTCCACAGGCATAAACTTAAGTCCTGGTGCTTGTACATAAAGTACCCAAAATAAATTATGTCAAAAAATGAAACTGACAAATATTTAGTTAGCTAGGCACCATGAGAAATAGAAATAGGGGAAGGCATGTAGCTGACAATCAAGTTACAGTGACAGGCACTAAGACTTGAGGAACTCGTGGCTGCCCACAGCAAGAAGAGGCAGTCTCAGGCTGAACACAGTCAGGGACCAAGACACGGAGATGGGAGAGACCCCCTCAACCTGTGGTGGGTGCCAGGGTTTACCTTGGAGGCAGGGCCAGACAAAGGACAGGACCAGGTAGTCATGGAGGCAGATCAACCTACAAAGGATGCTGTAAATCAGGGGAAAAAATGCCAAGCTGACATCCTTGTACAGTTTTCGCACTATAAATCAGCCCAGCTATCTCCAAGTAGGCAGTACTGTAGCAAGGAAAGTGACAAACCCATCTCACTGGCACTATTAGCTTTTAGTAGAGGATTTTTTTCAAGTTGGGAGGCACAACCCAGGCAAGCCTCCAGTCCTACTAGCAGCTTCCTGATGCCACCCTACATCAGAGTCCTTGGAAGCTGAAATTCTGTAATTACTCACAGTAGCCAAGGCAGGGAAATAACCTAAGTGTCTGTCAATGAATGAATGGAAAAAGACAATGTGATACACACACACACACACACACACACAAGAATATTATTAAGCTATGAGAAAGAAGAAAATCCTACCATTTGTTACAACTTAGATAAATCTTGAGGGCATTAGGCTAAGTGAAATGTCAGGCAGCAAAAGATATTGTATGATCTTATGTAACAACATAAATGGGAAAAGAATTTGAAAAAGAAAAGTTACATGTATGGGTATAACAGGAAAAAAATGTTTTACAATCTAAGGGAAAAAAATCACTGAATTGTAAAAAAAAATTTAAGATATTGTATGTTTCACTTATGTGTAAAATCTAAAAAAGGCAAACTAAGCGCAACAAAGAATACAGGCTGGTTACCAAAGTTAGGGGTGGGAGGTGAGGAAATGGAAATATATTGGTCAAAGGGTACAAACTTCCGGTTACAATAAGATGAACAAATTTGGGATGTAATGTGCAGCATGGTGAGTGTAGCTAATAATAGTGCATCATACACTTGAATGTTGCTAAGAGAGTAGATTTTAAATGTTCTCACCACAAACAAGAAATAGTAACTATGTGACAGGATGGAGGTTGTAGCCAATGCTATGATTTTGCAGCATATAAATGTATCAAATTAACACTTTCTACACCTTAAACTTACACAATGCTATGTGTCCTTTATATCTCAATAAAACTAGAAAAGTGTTAAAATAGAAACTTAAAGTCATACAACTGGAAATAGTAGACCTGGTTTTGAACTTGCACTATTTTCAGAAAGTCTAGGCTTTCCCTACAAGGCAGCCCTTCAAAGACAAAAACTTTGACCCACCCTGCATTGTAATATGGGGGCTAAATTATATGATCCAAATACAGAGCAGTGTCTATAGCACCATTTATTCCAAAAGAATGATTTGATACAGCGATGGAAACAAATTCTGCAAAGTCTATCTTAACTTGAGAGTTCTTAACTTTGTTACGACTTGGTTTTCCTAAAACCCAAGAAAATGTACTTAGTATGCCCAAACCACGTACAGCTTATGGCTTATGTTTGTGTGTGTGTGTGTGTGTGTGTATTAGTTGCTCAGTTGTGTCCGACTCTTTGCGACCCCATGGACTATAGCCCACAGGGTTATAGTGGGATTCTCTAGGCAAGAATACTACGGTTCATGGCTAGGTAAAAAAAAAAAAAAAAAAAAATCAGAATTCCCAAGCCAGAAAGAAAAACACCAGTACAGTATACTAATGCATATATATGGGATTTAGAAAGATGGTAATGATAACCCTATATGCGAGACAGCAAAAGAGACACAGATGTATAGAACAGTCTTTTGGACTCTGTGGGAGAGGGTGAGGGTGGGATGATTTGGGAGAATGGCATTGAAACATGTATATTATCATATGTGAAATGGATCACCAGTCCGACTTCGATGCATGTGACAGGGTGCTCAGGGCTGGTCCACTGGGATGACCCAGAGGGATGGGATGGGGAAGGTGGTGGGAGGGGGGTTCAGAATGGGGAACACATGTACACCTGTGGCAGATTCATGTCAATGTATGGCAAAACCACTACAATATTGTAAAGTAATTAGCCTCCAGTTAAAATAAATTTATATTAAAAAATCAGGATTTCCAAGTTGAATAGGAGAAAAAAGCATGTTGTATTGGTGGAATGCTTTATACAAAACAAAGAAAAAGCAACATTGTCACTCTCTCTTACAAGCAGCACCAAGAGTTTGGGCTTGACAGTGAGAACTGGAGAATCTAATTCAGTAAGTGCCCAGGCAGAGAGGACTGAGAGCTGGGGAAACGGAAGGGCAGTGTCTGGGCTAAGGTGCCACAGCAGAGTGAAAACTGCCCTTATATTTATGTGTGTTGGCCTGGCTGAGCAGAAAAGAGATATCCTACCATCTCCCTGTGGGACAGATGACAAGCACTATATCAGACATGAAGTTGGGATTTATCCTTTGCCTGTTCTGAGAAGACAGCTAGCTCCAGCTTATGTCACCCTCATGTTGCAAATGTTGGTGTGAATGTTGGTGCCCCAGGAACATGATAAGCATCTCAAGAGAAGGGATTGTCTCTTACTTATTCGTAGACATACCAGGTGGGTAGGGAGATGCCTTTCAACAAGTATGGAATGAAAGAGTTGTCCCTGCAATGATCATTCACTTCCATTTCATTGTAGCATCTGAAGACACATGCAGAAAAGGAAGGGTTGATTCTGCAACTCAGTGAATCTCCACAGAAACCCAGCTATAAGGTCGGACCAAGGAGCCTGGTGGGCTATAGTCCATAGGGTTGCAGAGTCAGAGACAGTTGAAGTGACTTAGCACACATTGTTATCCTCCCTCACGGACTCCCTAAGCTTTTCTTTTGGCATCACCTCTACATCATCTCTTATTCATTCCCTTTCCCAGCAAACAGCATTGTCTTTTCCTCCATGAGTGGCCTTGTAGGCTCCTAAACCCAGGGCTGTAGACTTTCATGCTCTCAGCTCATCTGCTTCCATAGGTTTCTCACTAGCTCCCCTTAAAGCTTGTAGCTACTTCTCCATGCTCTGGCTTTGGCGTTTTTCCCCCAGTGTACTTTGATGATACCAAGTGGTTCTGACATGTCCATATGCACTGCTGTCTGCCATACATGAATGAGGAAGTAGAGCAGGAAGACAGGAAAAGGAGTGGTGGGAAAAAGCAGGTGAGATGAGGAGAATAAACAGTCAAAGCAATCATTTAAGTTTGAGAAATACAGACATTACTAAAAACTGCAGAAAATAAAACATTCTAACCCTTAAAATGATGGACAGAATGTGGAGGAGTATTACAGTTTACGAAAATACAAAGAAATTCAGTACAACACCCAGGAGGTAGGGTGGGGTGAGACAAACAAAATCAAATAATGGCATGTTATTCTTTCAAAGGAGAGAAGAAAAATTAGCATGATGTGATTAGAGAGGCTAGATTAAGCTCAAAGACAGTGGGGCTAAGCCTGAGTTACTGAGAGATCAGAGTAACTTAGGAGAAAAGAACCAGTTTCCTC
This sequence comes from Cervus elaphus, assembly GCF_910594005.1. Taxonomy (NCBI): domain Eukaryota; kingdom Metazoa; phylum Chordata; class Mammalia; order Artiodactyla; family Cervidae; genus Cervus; species Cervus elaphus. Next base: position 62,738,684 of record NC_057825.1, read on the forward strand.
CAAAGCTGCTGTCTAACTTCCTGACTCTGTGGCATTTCTCTTTCTGTGTCTCAGACCCACTGAAATGCCAATTTGTGGTAGAGCGCTGCAGTGTTCAAATTGGGAGCCTTCATGGCCCCAATTAGGAGGTGAGCTTGGGATAATCAGATCACAAAGTGCTTTTCAGATCTGCCCCCATCAGACCTGAGGTCAAGAATATACATATCATAGATCTAAGTAATAAATTATATCAAGCTAACAACCATTAGAAAGATGTATTCTGTTTCCCTACCTTGGCGAATATAGATTTTCAATAATCTGGAAATTCAGCTTCTAAAATTTGAACGTTTGGAGTCCTCGGAATGCTCTATTGGAACTTGAAGGTGCAGAGGAAGCTGGTTTTCAGTCCCTACATCCTGCACTTCTCGCAGACAGCAGCCTCATTTCCCACATGGGTGTCATACTGTGCCATACCACATTTATATGGCCATCAACACCTGCATACCCAAAGCCAATTTTTTCACATATTTTCCCTGTGAACAGCCACCCCTTGGCTTCCACTGACTACTTCTGAAGACCACATCTGCCATTTCAGCAGCACAGTCCATCCACAGGATGATGGAATCCCAGGGATTTTGTGCTGGCCTTGGAAGCAGGCTTGAGAAATGTACAACCTGGTCAGGAAGTGAGGGCAGAGTCTCTGCTTGGGCTCACCCTGCCACCAGGAATGCCCTTCACCTGGTGTGGAGGACAGCAGTCAGGGGACGACCAGAGGGAAGCCTTCAAGAGCCTGAAACCTGAGTCCTGTCTTGAAGCCCTGCCCCTGTGGTCGTAATGGCACTTACTAGCAGTTAACCTGTGGAACTACCAGGCTAAGCTGCATGCAGCATGTGGGTAGCACTGAATGGAGATGAAGCTAAAGTGACAAATGGTAAAGAGAGTTAAATGGTTATACAAAGTAGCTAATTGAACTGGCAGAGCTCACAAATCTCTACCAGTTCCTTGGTCTTTAATAAATCACACCCATGACCACCAGAAACCTGGACTCACTCTAAGTTTCTCCCATTCTCTTGCCACTATATTATGCTTTACCTATTCCATTTGCCAAATACTTTTCACACAGATTGCTGAGTGCAAGGCCACCCTATGATATATGGACTACGGACAGTGTGTAGGCTGAGGTACTGAAGGAGAGGGGAGGGACCGACAGCCACATTCAGCCCCTCGTCGGGAACTTCTTACACATTTTCTTTTGGAAGAGAGTGGCCCTTGAAGGGAAGATTCATGTCAGATAAGAGAGGGGTAGTTAGGCCATTTTGAAATCTGTATGCCCTTGTGCAAGAATCTATGAGAGGAGAACAGATATCAGCCTTTCTTTTGCTTATTTTTAGGGTGCTGTTTTTCATTCACCCTGTCATAACCTATTCTTTGTGACCCCATGGGCTGCAGCGTGCCAGGCCTCCCTGTCCCTCTCTATCTCCCAAAGTCTGCCCAAGGTCGTGTCCATTGCATTAAGTGATGCCATCCAACCTTCTCGTCCTATGACACCTTCTTCTCTTTTTGCCCTCAGTCTTACCCAGCATCAGAGATTTTCCAATGAGTTGGCAGTTTGCAACAGGTGACCAAAATACTGGAGCTTCAGCTTCAGCCTCAGTCCTTCCAGTGAGTACTCAGGGTTGATTTCCCTTAATATTGACTGGTTTGATCTCCTTTTTAGGGTAGTTCATCCATAACATTAACCAGAGCCACACTCTTCACTGCAAACAAAACAGTGTGCTTCTGTAAGGTCATAAGGAACCTACCCTGTCTTTCTGCTTTTACACTTGTGCTTTCTCCCATCATCCCTCCAAATCTTTGACAGGTTGACCAACTGGATTATCTTTGAGAATCTTTCACCTTCCAAGGAGCTTTAAGAATCCCTTACACAGGAGTGCCTGTAACTCAGCAAATACAGCTCTGCATAAACGTCGAGGCACAGGCCTCCAGCTTGGCTGGACTGAGGTGTGAGAACCCAAGTGTGATGTCAACCTACCGCGTGCACACTTTTAAGTCAGCTCCAACGTGTACTCAGCTGCCCAGCTCTAAATAGAGGTCTTGTGGGCCACACGGAACCTCGGCTGTTTTATAGCCATCCTCCCAGACTTCAAAGCACTTGGCCCAGACGAGCCAATGAAATCGGATATATATGTATATTTTTTATTTTTATTTTATGCTCCTCATGTCCAGGCAATTGGAATAAACTGTAAATTAGGTGTTACAGTGCTGTAGTTTGGTTAGATGCAGTGGTTTAGAAATGTAGCTTTAGTTTGTTATGAGATAATAGCTGCTTTGCTTTGTTGTGACAGTAGCCATAAAGTAAAGTTACTACGATGTAAAATGTGGTAACCAACCCAAACTACTGAGACAAAGCTACAAATCAGGGGCGGCCCAACTCTGAGAACTTTATGTGGAGTGCCATCTCTGAACAAGTAGCACAGAGAACCTTGCTGTCATAGCCATCACATGGGTTATATTTGCTGTGGGTCAAACCATGTTCCTCAAACTACAGGGTAAAACTCTGCTGGGAAATAGAAAAATTTCATGCCATTTACATCACGTAGAAGGGAAGCTGTGTTGAGCCTAAGCTGGTATTCAGATGGGCCTGGACAAGTTCTTCAGAATTGGGATATGGTTCAAGGTCTCTAGGAATGAATTTTCTAAGAAAATTGGCTGGGAAAGTGCTCTTTTGTACCTTTGCCTGGGAGAAAGCCTGAGATGGAGAGGAAAGGATCATATTTATGTTAGATATTAGTCCTTATTTTGACCTTATCCATGCATACTTGTTCCTTGTGGATGGTGCTATAAGCAAAAGTTGAAATTTTGTTTTTTTGAAGGAACTGCAAGCAAAGGGGCTACCACACTGACTGTTTCACTGAGCTGGTGATAAAATGTGCCATGGAATAGAGGAGAGACACATTTTCACCAGGGGGCTCCCAAATAGTGAGTAGGTTGATAACTTTGGATGTAGCAGGAGGGAGGCAGGGCCCCTGGCACTGCCCTCAGTATTCTTATCAATCTTGGCTGCAGATGCAATAGCAAAGAACTACCGAGGGGCTTTAACTCAAGCCAATATCAACAAGAAAAATATAAGACAATTCATGAGCCTATGTGAAGCAGCCCAGGAAAGCCAGGAAGTATTGATGGAAGGCTGGGAGAGAGGGACTTGTGTGTGCCTCTTGCAGAGTCCTTTATTCCCAAAGGTTCAGCAAATTTCAGAAAAATTGGAGCCATTACTGTGATTGTAAGCCTGTTTGTTCCAGAAGTTAGCAAAGCTAAGATGGCATGAGTTGCAAGTAGTAAATACTTTGGTATGATACTAGGAAGCTAATATTTATTATTTACTATATGCGAGGGGCTTCCCTGGTGGCTCAGATGATAAAGAATCTGCCTGCAATCCAGGAGACTTTGGTTCAATACCTGGGTCAGGAAGATCCCCTGGAGGAGAAAATGTTTACCCACTCCAGTATTCTTGCCTGGAGACCTCCATGGAGAGAGGAGCCTAGTAGGCTACAATCTGTGGGGTCACAAAACATCAGACACAGCTTTCAATTTTTCAGAGACTGTTTTACACACTTTTCATGTATTATTTCTTTTTTTGCCATAACCATATAAAATGACTCCCATTGTTGGCTGCATTTCTCAGGTGAAAGATTTGTAGCACATCAGTCCTAGCCAAGGTCATAACTACGAAGTGGCTGGCCAGAGCTGGGAACTGAACTCATAGAGTCGACTCTCCAGCCACACTCGTGACTTTTATATGCTGCTGCTGCTGCTGTTAAGCCGCTTCAGTCGTGTCCGACTCTGTGCGACCCCATAGATGGCAGCCCACTATGCTCACCATCCCTGGGATTCTCCAGGCAAGAGCACTGGAGTGGGTTGCCATTTCCTTCTCCAATGCATGAAAGTGAAAAGTGAAAGTGAAGTCACTCAGTCGTGTCCGACTCTTAGCGACTCCATGGGCTGCAGCCTACCAGGCTTCTCTGCCCATGGGATTTTCCAGGCAAGAGTACTAGAGTGGAGTGCCATTGCCTTCTCCCAACTTTTATATGATTCCTCCCTTATTCACACTATTTTGAGAACCACTTTTTGTATAATATTTTAGAGTGATGTTTCTCTACCAGGCAATTTCCCTGGGCCCTGAAATACCATTAACACATCTTTATCAATATATTTATATAGCTATATGATACCATGCAAAATATACAACAATGGAAATGTCTTCATACATACCTCCTAGGAAAACAGCTTCCTGAGCGCATCGTAGAGTCAAATTTCTGTTAATTTGGTGGGAAAAGACAGATGTTCTAAGAAATACTAACTAGGGCCCATAGAAAAAATGTTACATTTTCTGCACAGTGACCCATTGTGAAGCCCCCCAGTTTTCTGAGAATTCCAGTTTAACTCAGGCCAAATGGGCCCTCCCAAATGGCCCTGGAAATAGCTTCTGGATGTTCAGATATCTTACATGTGAAAGGCATGCAACCAGATACATAAAAGTCACTGGGCTGGAAGAGAGGGCTCAACTTTGTTTATAGACTTTCTGATTTTTTTTTTTTTTTGGTTGGTTAAAAAGCTGACAGACTGTATTACAGCTAACATTCCCATATTGATTATACCATTTCTGAGTCTGGCCTCTCTGTGACAGGAGCAGCATAATTAGTTTTTTCCTTGTTAAATATTTGTAAATCATTCGTACTTTTATGGGGTACATAACCTGGCTGTTACCTTTCAAATAATCTTCTTGTTACTTGTTTAAACAAGAAATATCTCCTGGAGTGCACTGTCACTTTTGTCCTTCGATGAGACTACAACATAAGGACTTCTCTTGCTTGTGAAATACAAAAGGGCGTCCATGCCACAGTTAACAGAAAATAGGTCTGTAAGAGGCTTTGTCCAAACAGATTCAGAGCACTCATTGCTGCCTGTTGGTCTGTTTATACCATCAGGAAACAGCTAGACTGAAGACAAATCTTTATTTTATTTTATTTTTTTGCTTTATGTTTATGCTGATTTATTTTAAGCTACTGAGAGTCATAATTCTCAGTCTCCATCATTAAATAGCACTGATATGGGGATCACAGTGGAAAAAGTGTTAATACCACCTACAATTTTATGATAGTATGTTGATCACAAAGCATGTGGTATCAAGGTACACCTCAGAAATGTGGCCTTTTCATTATTGTGTCCATTGAGAGCTTCTCCTTCAGCAATAGGCAGCATAGGATGCCATGCAAATATTCCAACAACACTACAGTTACTAAAGGGCTCTTGGAAGTCCTCTTTGGAAGTAGACTATCCAGTACAATAGCACAGTCCTTTGAATAATGTTGATGATTGTAAATCCTTTCTTTTTCTTTTAAAAGTTGGCATGAATTTGATTTTGATTACAGAAAAAAAAGTCACTGACTATAAATCTGATAAATAAGTTGCACTAAAAACCTGTATATGTTCATGTAACATACATAAAATAGAAAGATATAAATCCAAACAGTTGTGTCTAGTGACTCATAAACAAGCCAAGAGTGGTATCCCTGGAACAGGCATGTACCCTAAACATGAGTTCATGTTTGTAAAGCACAAACAGACCAATTGTACAGACCAATTAAAGTAAAAATGAGAAGATCGCGCACTAGTTCACAGCACCTTAGGTTAGGCAGTAAAGTTAGGCCTCACAAGAGAACACAATTGTAAGAAAGGAAGATAACTCATTCACTCTTCCTGAGACCACTGGACCCCATAAATGTATTTCATGGTGCCTCTCTGCGAGTCTTTCTCTGCAGATGGGCTGACTCCTTCTGCTGGAACTTAACTAAAAGACTTAGTTGTGGTTGGACTGAGACTAGCACAGCTAAGCAGCAAAGAGAAGCTTCAGGGTTCATCAGGACAGGCTGTGGATGGAGAGTGTGGGGCGTGGGTTGTAAGAAGATGCAGTGCAATAAAGAGCAGAGGAGGCAAAGTGTTCGTGCCTGGCCCAAGGGGGACTGAATGACACAAGGCTCCAACCTGGTTACTTGCGAATACCCAAGATGGCTTGCTTTAGAGCCAGAATCTAGTGTTTAAATACTTTGAAGGAAAGACACATTTGGACCATGCTTTGAATGCTATGTATCAGATGATGGCTACAGAGAAGTCTGATCATCATCAGTGTGTCCCTGCTAGGTAAAGAAAGATTTGCAGATAGAATAGGCAATTATTCCTGTGCTTTTCATTCAGTCTCTAGCTCACACTTTATTTTTTTAGTGTAATGGCCAAATTTTACACATCTCAATGGAGAAGAAATGAGCAATCATAAAAGTTGGTTTATACCACCCAGCTCCCTCAGTCCTTTTTGCATCCTGGGCAAATCAAAGTCTGTCGCTCTGCATCAGTTATTATTACAGCTGCACCAAATGGTTATCCTGGGTTTGAACACATGCACACTTAAGTTAGGACAATAGAAATCTTACATTTACATATATTTTAATAGTATTGCAAACTGTTAAAAGAAATTACTTCATGTAGAGGAGAAATGAGAAGGGCATGTCAACCCACTCCAGTATTCTTGCCTGGAGAATCCCATGGGCAGAGGAGCCTGGAGGGCTACAGTCCACGGGGTCACAAAGAGTTGGACACAACTGAGAGACCAGCACATTCCAAAATGTTAGAAAGCATTATTTCATGTTGTAACCAAATAAGACAGAATAGTAACAGCTTGAACCATACAAAATCGTCATTTTCGTTGGTCAAAAGCAGCCAAATACTGTCAATATTGTATATTTCATCCTAATATTAGTATAATCACTTCATACATGAGGCAACCACCTAATAGAGATGTTAAAGAACTAACGAGAGTTTTCCTGACTCCTAAGTTCTTGAGATGGAATCAAAATCTGTGTCTTCTGAATCTTGTCTCAGTGTTATTTCCACTGCAATATTATATGTAAAGAAAGAGCGTACTCATAGACAATATAAACCCAACTAAAGCATCTTGTCTATGTTTATTTTGTGATAAACTTACTATAGATATAGATAATGAGAAAAAATTCAAGAAATCTGCTTTAAATGCTCTTCATTAATTTTTTGCAACCTTATGCATTTTTCCCAAATTAGCAGAGTGCGAAGAATCAAGTCATTTATGCCTTGAAAAGATTACATATTTACTTTTTCAAATTAGTTAGCTAGGAGTAAATTATTTTTTTACCTTTGCTGTTTAGAGTTCAGGGAGCTAAAAAAAAAAAGCAAAAATAATTCTGTCTTATTAAATTTTAAAAAATAGTTACTATTTCATGAAAAAATTATTTCTCAACATCTCTTATTTTTCTCTTTGAAAGTGAGCCAAAGTCTCCCCATTTTGAGAAAGACAGAAGTATATCTTGTTTCTGGCATAGTCTTCTTAAATAATATCTGAATCAGAATTTAAATCACCAGCCCAATCCCTCTCCTGATGATACTAATGTTTCTTTAAAATACAGATGTGTTTCAAATGAGTAAATCATATATAACTGGTTAGTTTTTTTTTTTAATGCTACAGGGGATTTAAGCATGTTATTATACATGCAATGTTTTCCCAAGATTTAGCAAATGACTATCAAACATGAAAATACAGTTTAGCAACTTAAACTAAAAGAAATGTACATCATTAATTTAAATTCAATTAGCTGGCTGCATCCCAACAAACAGCACTAGTCAAGTGCCTCAAGTGTGTGGTGTGGGAATTCCACCGGTCCAATGAGCCTCTGATTTCTGTGAGCAGCTTCGCAGTTGTTCTGTTGGCCCGGAAGATGGATCCTTTCTCCCCACGCTGTGCTCACAGCTTCTCAGGGCAGAGGGAAGATGGCACCGATTTGTTTACCCATGAATGCTTTTCTGAGAGGAGGGAGACCTCTGCGCTTTGGTATTTTCCCCTTGGACAGAAACTTGGAGCGGGGGAAGGGGAGTATTTCTGAGTCATTTTACTGTTCTTACCTTTCTAGCTATTTGAGAAGATTCTTCCTCTACCTTCTAAGCTTAAGTCAAGAGCAAAAAAAAAGAAAAAAATCACACTATTACTCACTATTATTTCCAGACAAAAAAAACAGTAAAACAGTTTATCAAAAAAACTCAGGATGGGAAGAAACCTTCAGAAGCATCCTATGATTGCAAGTTATTTCATCTGATACCTGGTGGATTCAGTCAGTAGGGGAGGCTGTATGGAAGAAAAATAGTTCCCTGTATACACTCTCCTATAACACTGAGATTCCCCCTACACACACACACACACACACACACACACACACAGACTAATTTTATATCATTGGGCTATGACTGTACAAGGTTGTCCATGTTGAGTGAAAACAATACATCTACAATCATCCTTTGTTAACACATATATTCTTGGTAGGATATCCTTCATTGATTATTTTTTTTCTGTGTACAATCCAATTTTCTCTTTCAATAAAGTCACTGCTTGGCCTTGATTTCATGAATGAGAAATGGAATACAAAAAAGCCACAAATTAGTAGCTCTGTCAGTGGCAATTACGGTGTCAGAGAAAGAGACCAGAGCTACCAGGACACCAAACTCAGCATCCTGAAACATGAAGCACTTCTTATTGCCCACAAATCTACAGATTAGCTGGGTAGTTTTGGTCTCAGCTGGGCACCCTCTTACCAGCCAAGGGTTGAGGTCAGTTCTGATATCTGGTTGAGGTCAGAGCTGGTATCTCTCATATATTTAGGGGTTGGCTGAGGGCTGGTCTAGGATAGCCTCCCCGTTTGTGTGATGGTTGGCTGCTTTTTGACGAGGACAACAGGGGTGACTGGTGCCCCATCAGCTCCCAGGCTAGCCCAAGCTCATTCACTGGGGCCTGAGAGAATGAGTGGAAGTCCAAGTCCTCTTGAAGTTTAGCCTCAGCTCTGGCACATCGTCACCTGCCCTGAATTCCATCAGCAAAAGCAACTCACAGCATTAGACCCAATTCAAGGGTAGAGGAAAGAGACCTCGCCTTTCACTGGAAGAAACCACAGACTCACATCACCAAGGGTGTGGATACAGGGAGGTGTGAACATTTGTGGCCATTTAAAAAGTCAGTCTATCACAACAGTTAATAGAATGTTTTCAAAGCATGCTCCATGAAGCACTGGTCCCATATGCTATTAATTGGTGGTTTGCAAAACAAGATAACACGCACACATACCAAAAGGGGGCAGGGTGGATCTCCACGGCCAAATACAACTGGAAAACAGCCTTTACCTGCGATGACTAAAATCAGCTCACAGGGACAGTGGCTCCAACTTTCTCTGTAGGGGCAGCCACCACTCCCCCTGTAAGTTCAGAAGCTCCTTCTCCTCCCAGCAGCAGGGGTTGCAGTGAGACACAGGTTTCCAAAATCAATCCTTAAGTCTCCAGACACCAGGCAACTAGAATTTCCAGCAATCCTCCAAACGTCTGGTGTCCAAGTTCAGACTGCTAGATGTCTGAGCCCAGTTCTCGTCACTGAAGACTAGCTGGGTAGTCTTGGTACAGATTAGCTGGTTCAGCAAGCCTGTTCTCAGGCTTGCCCCACGTAAAGTGAGAGCAACCGAGCAGCAGATGCCTGTAGAGGAACACGTACCTCAGTCCATCCAGATATGCCCGGCCCCAGCACAGTGCTCTCACATCTTCACAGGGCTCTGCGGGAACAGGCCCCGAATCACACTTGCTGTTGCCTGAGCAGGTCAAACAGACATTCCCTGATTCCTCTGATTCATTACCATAGAACCCTGTGCGTTTGGTGATCGACTCTCCAATGGACAGAATAAATATACTTTTCCCAAGCTGTTTTGACAAAGGAATGTTTTTTTCAAGGAGCATGATGAAGATTTGGTATTATAGAGAATGCGCTGTAGGGAATCATGTCTCACTTACAGGGTGATTTCAGTAAAATAAATACATTGAACATGCAAATCCATAAAATGCCCTTGGTTTTTCTCACTTCTGCTTATTCCACTTTCAATCCCTTCTGAGCAGTTTCTAATTGCCAAAATAAGCAACTCCACAGGAGCAACTAGGAAAGAATATGTAAGCTGAGGTTAGAAAAGGACAGGCCAAGAAGGAAAACAGTTTCAGCTGTCAGGTAAGGTATCCCAGTGCCTGGTACGTTTTAGGGACCCACATGAAAAGTATCAAAGCAGAATCTGTACACAAAATTGAATATGCATGAGTGAACGAAGTGATAGTACACTATTCATTCCATGAAACTTAATTATGCCTCTACCTTGTATCAGTCACCTGGATTACCGGGGACACACAATGAGAGAATAGAGCCCTTGTCCTCAAAAGGCTTGTGCTCTAGAGCAAGTCATCAAAGCAGTGCCCACGAGCCAAGTCCTGCTTGCCACCCGTTTCGCCAAATAAAATTTATTAGAACACAACCACACTCCTTTGTTTCTGCATTGTCTACGGTTGCTTTTGTGCTGCAAAGGCAGAATAGTGTATTTGCTACAGAGACTGTATGGTTGGCAAGCCTAAAATATTCACTGTCCAGCCCTTTACACACAAAAGTTTGCTGACTGCTCAGACTCTCAATCCATCTTTAACTGCTCCATCTCTGTGTTCTTTCTCTTAGGAAAAAAAATTATATGGTTTCAATTACTGCTTATGTAGACATGATTCTGTGATCTCTATACCCAGTCATAGGCCTGAGAGGTATTTCTACAATTTCTCAATCTGTCCTATGGAGGCAATTATCTCCTATACCTACTCTTCTTTTTATTCCTGTTTCAAGGTCAGAATTGACATATAGGTTAGAGAGGGAACATGAAATGTGACCATTCAGATTTCAGGTGCATATAAAATACTTTGGTATTGCTCTAATAATATCTTGGTTTACTTTGGAAAGTCTCGAAATGATTCATCATAATTAGTTTCCTTATTTTAACAGGCAAGGGGAATTTTCTAAATTTATTTATTTTTGGCTGGGCTGAGTCTTTGTTGCCATGTGCGGTTTTCCCTAGTTGTGGTGAGCAGGGGCTACTCTTCCTTGCGGTGCGTGGGCTTCTTATTGCAGTGGCTCTTCCTGTTGTGTAGCACAGGATCTAGGCACATGGGCTTCAGCAGTTGCAGCATGGGCTTCAGTAGCTGCAGCAGGCAGGATCAGTATTTGTGGCTCATGGGCTTAGTTGCTCCATGGCAGGTGGAATCTTCCCAGACCAGGGATGGAACCACTTTCCCCTGCATTGGCAGGTAGATTCTTACCTACTGTATCACCACAGAAGTCTGGCCAGGGAAATTTTTTTTTTTTTTAAATCATTGGTAGTCTCACTCTCCAGTTGCGAAAGCAGATGCAAAGAAGTTAAGGGATTCACAGAAGAGCTTGATTCTCTGACAGTGAAAGTTACTCCCAAGTTTGAACAGCCGGCTTCTACTTTCTTATTTCCCATTCACAGTCTAGACTTCCATTCAACTGAACTTCCATGTGTCTTCTCCTTCAGGCGCTAATCCTAATTTCAGTGTAGCTACTCATCGTCCCCCAGATGATGCATGGCAAGAGGCTTAGCCTATGCTTAGCCTTATTATTATCAGGTGAAGAAATAACAGTACAAATTCAGTATCTCTGTTCCCCCCAAGAATTCCCCAAGAGGGTATCTCTGACTATGTGTGTCTCTAAGTCTCCGTTGTGGTTGGTTTCGTTGCTCCTTCTGCACCCAGTACGGAGGTTGGATAGTTCCCTGTGTAAAGACGACAATGGTAAAATGCAATCAGGCCTGATTGAGTGGAAACTTTCTAAGTCTGCCCCTTTCCTTGAACGAAAGCACTTTCTAAAGGCAAAGGTGACTTCTCTCTACTAGCTCTGAAAAGCCAGTTTCCAGGAATGAAGAGACTCTGGAAGTCCAAGAGATTTTCATAAAAGAAATAGAGGCATGATAATTTTTCTCCTAGGACTGCAGGAGCTCAGTTGCTATGTGGCTCTGCAACTCCACTCACTCACTCTGTCCTCCTTGTATTGTATTTCAATAAAAACTTAATAAACAGAATATTAAAGATTTGAAGAATTATACAAAGTATTCAATTTCTAACCCTGCCATTTATTTTATTTTTATGAGATATCAGGACCAGTTTAATAAGTATAATAAACATAAACTCTGACATTTATAACACTATTCACCAGATTAATACCAGATAATATTTTCTAGAAGTGCCATTTTAATAGGAATAAATGGATAAACAGATATGTCTTAGACTTAGTCTACCAAGATTGCAGGAGCTCAATTTTTGAAAGCAAATTAACAACCAAAATCAATATTTTCCCCATTAATTTCATATTCACTGAAAGAGTTTTACTAGTAGAAGATAGCAAAATGTATGTTCATATTGGACCACACAATGTTGACGCCAATCCATGTTAAAAAGAGAGAGTTCTTCTCATTCTATGAGTTTTAACCCATGGCTCTGGGCTTGCTCCTATGCTTACAAAGCCCCTTATGTATACACATGAGCGCAACTGATAGTTAATAGTATCAGATTCATCTGGGGGCAGAGGTCAGTATGATGTATTTTATTATTAATTTTTCTAATTTATCATTCTCCACTGCTCTCTTTCTTCCTGTCTCCTGGTTAAGAACTTCCAAGATGTTGACGACTTCAAAGAAGACCCAAAGACATAAAAAAAGAATATCAAGAGAAATGGGTGCTTCTTAGATCCTAAATAAAGAGTGAAGAGGTTAGTATTCATGAAATCAAACCACTTTACATGAAGTCCACGTTTTCACACTACAGAGAATGCACAGTCCAATACCTTGTTAGTTACTTCAAATCCAAACATTTGTAGAACTCCTCAAGTTTTAGTATTATCAAAGAATAATGCCTAAGCCATAGCAAGATATCATATTCACACATAGAATTAAAAGAATAAAGTCTTTGATCAGTATCAAGTCTTGGTGAGGATATATGGAAATGGGGATTCCTCTACACTGCAGGTGGGAATTAAAATTGTTGTAGAAACAATAAAATTTATGGAAATCGATTTGGCAGCACTGGTCATGATTTAAAATGTGCATATGCCTCAGCAGAGTGAAATCAGCTGAGAGTGACCAGCAAGGAAAATGAAAATATGGATTCCAGTCTAACAAACTCAATGAAATTAATTCTCCCAACAGTCACAAGCTTGGAAGAGGACCTATAATTCCAGATGAGAACTGAATCTTGATCTGAGCTCAGTGAGACCCTAAGTAAGTAGAGAACCTAGCCATGTCAAGCCTATTTAGTTTATTTTATTTTTTGTCATACAAGATAATTCAGCTGATCCAGGGAATAAGATTTGGATGTCTGGGCAGGGGTACAGTTTTTAACCAACCACAAATGCTAATTGTATGGTGATGCTACAAAAGAATATCATCTATATCCTAATTGAAGCACAATCTTTGCAAGGGTTAGGCAAAAATAAAACTCATTTCCAACTGAGAATAATAGAGCTTGTTAAAGAAAGAGAAATGTAAAGCATGCTTCGAAAATAAGTATGGATTTAAAAGTAGGAGCAGGGTAGGGAGAAAATCCTGACTAGTGGAAGATTAGGATAGAAGCTATAGAAGGAAGTAAGGTTGGCAGGTAGACTATAGCATTGGGTTAAAACCTTGGGTTCTAAACCAGTTTCCTGGATTTGAATCTCTACTTTGCCGACTTCCATCTGTTTATTTGATCTCTCTGTACATCAGATTTTTTCATGTTCATAATGGATATACAAGCATCTAACCCATAGAGGTTTGGTTTTGTTACAATGTTTAAATACTTAGAAAAATATTTGTTTATTGTGAAATATAAGTTGTTATTTTCACTTCTAAATATCTAATATTTCCTTATGCTTATTGATTAATTACCTTGAACCTCTTCAGAAATAGGTAGAGGTACAAGTCTTACATGAGTAACTGAGAGGAACTAAAGTTTCTCAAATGAGTCATTTCTTTACTACTTGCAGTCCAAGCCCTATAGAACTGTATGACAAAACTGTAATGATGAAACTCCACTCTGGTATTTTTAGCTATAGATGCTTCAAGTAAGGAGGGGTAGGCTTTGCAGATATGTTTTAAGTTAAGGGTCTTTATGAAATAGGGAGATTACTTTAGATTGTCCAGGTGAACCCTAGAGGCAGTCACATGTAAACTTATAAGGGATTAAACACACACACACACATGCATAGGTCAGTATGACAGTGGAGGCAGAAATTGTAGTGATGCAGCCACAAGCCAAGGAATGCAGGCAACCACAAGAAGTTGAAGAGTTAGGCAAGAGATTTTCCCCTAGAGCCTCTAGAGGGAGCATAGCCATACTGACATAGTGATTTAGGTCCAGTAACATAGATTTTGGGCTTTTGACCTCTGGAACTATAATATAACAAATTTACATTACTTTAACCCACTCAGATTGTGTTAATTTGTTTCAGCAGCCACAAGAAACTAATACAGAGTTATTTGAATTCAGTATTTTTAAAATAATTTCATTAAATCAATTAAATAATAATTTTTCACTTTTAAACTTGCTTTTAGGCACAGAATCCTGAATAATTAAACTATATTATAAACTATATATATGATATGTATATTATAAACTATATATATAATGAAACTATATTATAAAGAAGTAATTCTATATTATGCATTCAACTAACTATAGTGAAAAATTACAATTTTATCTTAGGATATTACAAAAGGAAAAAAGATCTGTAATGTTAGTTCAACTTTCTGTTTGTAGTTAAGGAATGTGTTGATATCTTCCACTGAAAATAGAAACAAAAATTTCAAACAAAACAAAAATTTTAGCTTTACTGATTTAGATAAGTGGGTACTTGAACTTGTTTCAAGGTTAAGTGATCAGTTTCATTTCTCACCAAAAATATCTCTATTGTTTATTTCTTCTGATAGAAAAATAAAATAAACAATTGCACAAACCTGAAAGGTATCCATCCAAAGCATTACATAAAAAAGACTGGCACTTCCAGCAATGCTCTTTATTCTCAAGTACTAGGATTTGCCCCAGAGGACTTCTGGTATTTCTTAAATCCATAATAATTGAAATATTTTCAACAATTTTCCAAGTTAAATATAAGATCTCTGTAATTTATAAAAAGAAGAAAGTCATTTTATGAAACTCTGATCAATACAAAATTAATATTGCAGGTACAATGAAACACTGGAGTGAGTTTATAATAAAAAACTTCAATACAACCTACAAGTGCTGCCAAAATAAGCAGAAAGTTACTTTTCGTTTGAGCAGTCAGATTTTCCTTCTGTCTGCAAACAGATCAAAATTCAGGGCATTTCACTACTAGAGAATCTCTAATGAGTGGGTAGTAAAATACCCACCTTTCTGACTGCCACTGGATATCAAAAAATTACTCACTTCTGACTCAGTAATTACCCACCAAAAATTTAGATCAAGTGGTCGTCACGTCACCCAAATTAGTACCTGACAGGGAATGCTTTTGGCAAGGTTGGCAGCTGAGAAACAGGAAGTGAGTTGCAAAATATTATTAAAACTTGAAAATAACAGCCTTAAAGGTGTGTGATCTACCATTCAAACACTCAAAAACCCCTGCAGGGAGGAAGATCACGTCTGGGCAGCAGGGATATTCAGGGTGCCAGTGGAGGAGAGGAAGCAGAGGAACAGTCACCTGAAGGGCCATGGCCAATTAACTGCTGGGTCTTTATTATCATCATCATTGTCTTTTCAAATGTGACAAAGCCTGTAATGGTATTTGGAAGGAGGTGGAAGTTCCAGATGTTTGTTTACAACTGACTCTGAGGGCCACAACCGCACTCTGAAAAATTCTTGTCAGTGATTGGATTGTTTCCGAGGCTGGATACAGTCCAGGGTTTAGATTCCTTTATAGCCAAACAAGGATGACAGCAGGCTCAGCTCAGACTCTGAGCAGCACCTCATGTTACCCAAGTCTTCATGCTTGAGGAAGCTTGGCATGGACCAACGGCTCACTTTGCCTTGGTCTTGATGCTGAGTTGTCATCCTGAAGTAGGTGCCGAGCTCTTCAGAAGAACCGAATGGTTTCTTGAGATTTTGACTTTAAATTACTGGGTCACTGAAATTCAGTTTTTTCGCTTGAACATTATTTTCAGTAGGATTGTTGCAGGATTCACTCACCTCTCCATCCATATCCCTATAATTCAACTTGAGCATTACAAATACAGGCAGTAAATTCATAGTTATAGTGTCATTTATTTTTCTTGATCCATATATAGTATGGGTGATCAAAAACACTAATGCCACTGTTCATTAAGGACTGCTCTTGCCATTCCAAAGACTTCATCCAAATATTCTTTTGTGAGAAGATTTGAAAAATAGCAGGCATTGAACCAGATCAGAAGTCACCAAACTAGGGCCCACTGGCTACATCCAGCCTAGTCAGTCCTTTTGCTTATATATTGTCTGTGGCTGCTTTCCTAGCTATAAGGGCTGCAGAGACTACAAAGCAGAAAATATTTACTCTCTTACTCCCTTCAGAAACAAAATTGCCAAGTTGCAATGGCATAATGGCATGGATGTTATCTGGATTAAAGTCTTTACACAGGATCACTCTCTGGTTTCTGTATCATTATTGCTTGAGAGTTGACTATTCAAGATCCTCCATGATTATGTGTCCTGTCCTATTACACTAACACTAATGTTCAATCCTAGTCTATACTGTGTTCCCCAAACTAGGCACATTTACATTTGAACATTATTGCTGGGCACCAGAAATATAAAATCTATGAAGATTTGGTTCCTACTTGTAAAGTAGAAGCTCATTACCTAGAAAGCACAGTGCCTGCATCAGCATAGGTGTCTCCTACATGTGTACCGTACAGGTAGTTGAAGTGGAACTAAACAGAATTAAAATACGAGGAGAGAACTGATGAAGTGAGTATACATTGTGCTCCCATCTGGTGTCATCTTCAAACCAGGTGTTCTTTATACCACAAACCTGCAAAAGAAATTCCTTGACAAAGCTTTGAGAAGTTTACTTAACAGCATTTTCTAAGCTCAAGTCACACAGCAAAGTTAATCTATATTAATTGAAATATTTTACACAGTTACTTTTTCTATATAGCACTTGGAAATGTTTCTATCTTTCTTTTGAGAGAGGGGCTGCAGTGAGTGAAAGGGAGAGAAATATAAGACTGATATTCTGCACATTAAGGACTGCTTTGTTTGGTTATGGATAATTATTTGTGCTATGTCGGAGATCCCATTATGATATTTCTTGATATAGTAACATTATTGGTACTGTGTTTTTCTCCTGAGGTGATACTTGGGGGTCCACTTATGAAATTATGTTTAAATGAAGACTAATTAATTGTAAAAGGACCTCTCGGCAAAGATGGCTCAAATTAAATAATAATTACCAAATATCCTCTTCACTTTTTGCTATGTAGACTCAGCCTCTAAGTTTCACCAAGCTCTTAACAAGTCAGTTTTGGCTGGTAATTACTCAATAATCTCTTTCTTCAGTGGTATAAACCCCTCAGGTTTTTCACTGCTTCTTAAAAGAAAAAAGAATTTCACCTTTGATTTCCATCTAGACATGTATCACCTAAGGACTGCAAGCATTTCTAGTTCAACAACTCATCTGAAATATTCCCAGTTCCATGAAGAAAATCACTGATGCTGCTCTCAGTTATCCAAAAGATGTTGCTACTATATGTTTAATTTCAAATTGGAACCCTAGAGCTTTCTGACACTGAGAGTTGAATACTTTTTAACAACTATGACTATTGTAGAACGTTAAAAAAAAATAAATGAGTCTGTTAAGTAGTAGGTAGAAAGGAGGAATTTCCCATGGATTTTCATGAAAATGTGCATATTATTTTGGATATGTTCTAGAAGCAAAGTCCTTGTCTTTGGGACAAGTGTTATAACCATTTCACAAGTCTTCATCAAGTCTAACTGCACGTGCTCACTCAGTCATGTCTGACTCTGTGTGACGCCAAGGACTGTAGCTCACCAGGCTCTTCTGTCGATGGGATTTTCCAGGAAAGAATACTGGAGTGGGTTCCCATTTTCTTCTCCAGGTATCAAACCCACATCTTTTGCATCTTCTGCTTTGGCATAGAGATTCTTTAACACTGAGCCACCTTTGAAGCAGTACCTGGGTGCAAAGTAGCTGGCTTGTCTTTATGACACATTTGCATAGTATCCACCTCACTTGTCTAAGTGTGAAGGGAATATACAATTTGAGGAGTCATAGTAAGATGATTTCCTAAACTCTTAGAAAAAAAAAAAAAAACGGAACCAACTCCAAGAACTCATTATAATACAATTAAATTGAAGCTTAAATAAAGATTTCATGAACAGAGGAGGGGTGAAGTTGGGGGTAGTGTGAGCAGCAAATATCCAGCTAAAAGAAATGAGTATAGATTGAGATGATGTCAGGAGTAGATTCCTCATGAAGGGATCAGTGTCTTTATAAGAAGAGACATCAGATTGCTTGCTCTATCACACACCTTCTCTCTGCCAAGTAAGGGTCTAACAAGAGTGTGGCCGTCTGCACACCATGAAGTGAGTTCTCATCAGAGCATGATCTTCCTGGCGGCCTGTTCTAAGACTTCCAGCTTCCAGAATTATAAGAAATAAGTTTCTGTTGTTTAAGCTACCCAGTCTAGGGTATTTTGTTTTGCCAACTCGAACTGACTAAGACACCTGGTATCCAGAAAATTTTCATAATTTTTAGTAAAGAACATAACTACAGGAGCGGCCTGAGTCTGATGCCTTGATTAATACATAAACAGACTCTGAGTAGCTCTTCTTCTACTTATCACCAAGATACAATCTGGCACAAGAGTTTCGTTTGATAGACAGTATTGGCCCATGCTTGTCAACTAACCTGTGTGAAATAACATTATTACTGTATAATGTCGAGTTAGACTGCATAATATTTCCATTGTCTGACATGAACGATGAAGAGTTTTCAGAGTTCTCAACTGTTTACATAATTAGCATTACATATTCGTAAAATTAAGGTACCACTATCACCGTTATTACCATATTTCTTCCTTCAAGGGTGCTAGACGTTATGTATGTTCACTTCTAAGAACAATCAGAAGAAATGCTTCCATCTCCAAAGGCTCCCTGTGCCCCTGTAATCCCTGTGGAAGGTATCCAAAACCCCCACTTCATCTCGTGACCTTGCCCAAAATAAAATAACCAAGGCCAGCTTGAGGAATGAGAGAAGAGAACAAGAGGGAACCGGCCTAAAAGACCTGGCTATGAGCATAGTGTATCGCTCCACGGCTGGTTTGAAAGGATTATGTAGCCATAGGCTATCTCCAGATCGAAAGGTGGTTCAGTGACATCTCTTTGGTAAATAAGTAGCTGTTCCTCCTCCCTCTAAACATCACATTGAAGTAGGCTGTGTTTTCTGATTAATTCATTTTGAATACCTCTGACTGTCTGTCACTATTGTCATATGTCACTGGTGGCAGCTCAGAAAGTCTAACCTTCTTTAACATCAGTGCACACAATTCATTTTAAAATGTGGTCTAATAGCTTCAGAATACCTGCAAGGGAAAGGGAAGATGGGATGTGTTTTCCCTCAAAATAGCCTGCAACCAAATTTATGAAAGCAAACTCTGTAGGCACACTACTGTTCTTTGCAATGCAAAGGCTCTAAGCCACTTGGAAATCTCCCCAGATTATCTTCATCTTTTACCAGAACCTGACCGAGCCCTTGGTGCTCAGACACGTGGGGAGATAAAGCATCTCCTTAAGTTATCTTTGGTGTATAATTAGAGACCATGACCCCTTGTCTTTGAGTGGTCTGACAGCATCACCCTAGGTTTTCACAATAGCAAACACTCATAGGCAAGCAGCTCCGCTAAATGTACCTCGGTGTCTTCACTTCTGGAAGGAGAGTGGCATGGTGGACACCCTGCTTTGGAGTCAGGATTCAGTTCACATCATAAGTCTTACTGTTAATTAGCTTCTAGATGTAAAGAAAGCTCAGCTCCTAGGCTTTTCGGATCCTCAGTTCCTCATCACGGAAAGGCACGAGTATCATCGCTTCACTAAGGTTCCGTGATGAGCCTCTGAAACCCGGAATGGGACCCTCTGGCACTTTGTCCATTGTTCTTTGAACACCTAATTGAAAATACTGCTACAAAAATATGTGCACATATATTTTTACATGTGCACAATATGTGTACAAAATATTGCTTTTATGCATGGCCATGTGCAAAAGTGACAAGGGTTCGACCTAATCTTGCCCCAGGCATTGGCCTTCACCTCCAACAATAAATACGATAAACACACACTCCTCTGTTTACAACTCCATAAACAGGGACATGTGTTTCTGTTAACAATGCATGCTCTGGGCTGTCTCTGTGATCAATTACTTTATATCATTTTCAAATTGCCACATGTTTACATCTTTCCAAAGACCTGTCCCCTAAACAAAAAAGGGCCTGCCTGACTCCGGCATGGTCAGAGGGCTTCCCTTCAACTTATCACGTCTCGAAATGCCACAGACAGAAATGCTTCTGGGCTATTTGCTAAGAAAACTAGCATAAGCTGCTTATCAGAAAATATTACGTATTCCCTGAAAGGTGAGCTGTTTTGTCAGTTGCTTGGGCTGTGTGAAATTTCTCTTTTGTCAGGATAGGTCACTGCGCAGAAGCTAACAGTAGACTGCCATCTCCCTGTGGATGGCAGGGCCCTGGGCAAAATCCTGAGAAGCCAGTCTTTGCTTTCAGGACAAGCATGCCATGGTTAGAATTCAAACTCTATGTAATAAATGTAAGGGGTATTAGTGTTGTTTTAATCATGCAAATTTTAAAAATATTTTTAAATTTAAATTAATTATTTAATTTTTAACTTAAGATTAAACATTTTAAAAATTAAGAATATTAAAAATCAGTAAACTTACCTTGTGGATTCAGAGCCTATGTAAAGTATAGTGTTCTCTAGCTACTTACTCTGGCCAAATGTGTATGTGTATTCAGTTTCTCTGTCATGCCCAGCTCTTTGCGAACCTTTAGACTATAGCCTTCCAGGGTTCTCTGTCCATGGGATTCTTGAGGCAAGAATACTGGAGTGGGTTGTCATTTCCTCCTCCAAGGGATCTTCCTGACCTAGGGATCGAACCCGAATGTCTCCTGCATTGCAGGCAGATTCTTTACCGCTGAGCCAATGGGGAAGCTCTCTGGTCGAATAATTTGGTAGAAAATATTCCATTCTCTTTTTGAAACATCTCAGCTTAAGATTCAAGAGCCAAAATCTCAGTCCCTGAAAGAGTACCAAGAAAAGCTGAAAACCTGAGTTCTTAGTCCTAATCTATTAGTTATTGATGGCATCGGCAGATCATTCCAAATTTCTGAAACTCAGTTTCCACATCTGGAAAATGTCAATAAAAGTATCCTTTATCTCTTGGGAGTAACTATGGGACTCACAGGAAGGCACTGAAGTAAAAATTTTTGTTCACTGTGCTAGCCAGGACAAATGTAAGGTGAGGAAATTATTGCAATTATAATGGAATGCCTTGTGAAGTTGCACACAGTCATGGTGCAGGAGGCTAATCACGGCCACTCGTGGCTTTTGGTTTTATGCTCAGTGTCTGGGGCCCAGCCAATCAGTGCACTGTTTTTATGCCAGGTAGATAATGACACGGGAGGATTGGATTCTGCCTGGTTTATGGTCTGGACTATACACATTTGCATTTTGACCAGAGACCTGGGAGTATTTACCGTGCTTCATGAACTTTTACAATGGAGTCTATTAAGGATAATAATATTAATAAAAACAATAACAATAATAATAATCAAACACTCATAGAGATTAAATGGCTTTCTCTAGGCCATAACAGCGAGGAAAGGATCAAGATTTAATTTGCATCTAACCAAGACATCTCTGTTGTGGTCCAGACAGCATAATCCAGAAACTGGAGACTTTACAGACTCTTTACCCTGAGAAATCTTCTGAGAAAGGTAATGACCAGAAGTCATGTAACTTTAAGATTCTTCCTTTCATTCTCAAGAACAAATAAATGGTTTACATCTGATTCTTGGGGGTGTAAAGTTGCTGCACCCAGTCTCACATTTGGAGTGACATGGCTCAGATGGTAAAGCGTCTGCCTACAACACAGCAGACCCAGGTTGGATCCCCGGGTCGGGAAGATCCCCTGGAGGAGGAAATGGCACCCCACTCCTGTACTCTTGCCTGGAAAATCCCATGGACAGAGGAGCGTGGTAGGTTACAGTCCATGGGGTCGCAAAGAGTCGGACATGACTGAGCAACTTCACTTTCTTTCTTTCTTTGTGAAAACATAGAGGAATATTTTATTTCACATTTACCTTCTCCCTTATTTCATTACGACTCAAATTCTCTCTCCTTCGGCTCTTTCTTTCTCTCAGTCTCTTTCTTTTCCTCACACCTCTCCCCTTTGTTAGCTTCTCTCTCTCTCTCCTTTGTATCTCTACCTCTACCTTTATCTGTCTCCCTCTCTCTAGCAGAATGATTGGCCCAAGAATAATAAGAAATTTTAGGCATCAAAACTATCTGAATACCAACTCTCTCACCTCCTAGCTGTGAGCTTGGGCATTCAGTTAACTGCTTAGACCTCAATGCCCTTGATGTGAAATGTCCTCGAATGTGAAATAAAGCCATACCCCTTGGCTCTATATAAGGCTAGGGCACCATGGTGCAGACCACAGTAAATGGCACAAACAAGGTGCCTAGCAGGATGCTTGCCACTTGGAATGACATTTTTTTTCTCTAATGTATATGTAATATTTGAACAACTGGTACCAGAGCAGAAAACTCAGATCACTCAGATTTTATCACCTTCTAAATATAAAGGTACTTGACAAACTAATATATTCTCAAGGAATTGAATGACAGTTTTCAGATCACACAAAGGGAGGCAGCATTTTTCTGGGTTTCATGCCATTTGGTTATTGGTTCATGGATGCACCTTGCATGGCTTATTTCTTTCCCATGGTTGGAAAGACTCTTTATGTGCTCAGAGATCAATATGTTTCAGCTTCATCCCTTCCCCATCTCTCCTTCTCCCCAATCACTCTGATACCTGCTTTGCAGATAGGCGCTGAGGATGGCACTAAGGTTGATTTGGTTTGCTTCATTGCAATAACTGGTTTTAGGCATCTTCAGCATTTAAACTCATGTCCTTTTCTGGACTAGTTACAAACCACCTCTATAGTCAGCCTCAGTGTCTGGTGTTAGGCAGGAATTAAAGTCCGCAGTGCTGAAAAGAGCTACTCTTTAAAGACGAAAGTAGCCCCCATATGAGGGACAAGTAATTGTCCCTGAGATCACTCTAGTAACCTTCCCTATGGACTTTCTCTGCATTCTCTCCAACTGCTACTTCCTTTTCTTAATGTAAGAATATTTCCTGATTATGCAAAATCCCAAGCCATGTGCCTTCAGAGCACACCTGTGATTCAAAGGTATTTCTGTTCTGAGAATGGCTGCACCCAAACAATATTGACTGCATGGGAAAGAAAGTGATAGAAGAACTTTCTTGAGTCTTTTATTTATTCATTTACTTAGCTAGCAAAATATTAAATGAATCACTTATCCCACTGTGAAGAAGCAAGATAAAGCAATAATTGTTTTTCTAACAATTACCCGTGGCTCAAGTAATCAAAAGGCCAAGATGCAAACCCCTGGGCTGTGCTGCTTTGTTTGCTCTGAATAAATATATATCATCTAAAATATTTAGTTCTTACATATTCTAAAATTGTCTGCTTTTCAGATTTGGCATTATCCTTACTATTCTGAAATATACACTTATTTCTGTTTCGAACAATAGTAATAATATACATTTTGAGTTGAAGGACTCTCTATAATCTGCTCTCTCTTTTGTGGTGCATGCATCTGTAAATATACCTTATAAACCATGAAACTGTACTATATAAGGTATTTATTGCACTGGGTATGTATATTTTTATTTTTACACAACCACAATATTAATAAAAAGATTGTTGCCCTAATATACCATAGCTATAGCAAAACTAGCCTCCCCAAGCTTACATCTGAGCTGGGTTCTCTGCCTCCTTGTGAATTTGCAGACGAGACCCGATGAACCCTTTCCAACCACACAAACGTCACAAGCCATCTACCCAAGTTACCGTATGTGGCTCCAGCTAGGAGTATCGCCACACAATCATACATTTTTACATTAGGTCTATAAAACAACCATTATAATAAATGTCTGCTTAATTAATACATTAGGACATAAAGCAATTTATTATGCTCTTATTTGCTATCATTCTCCCTGTTCGAATTTAATAATGCAAAAAGGTTTCTCAGATGCCAACCCCTGGAAATAATAAAAATACATTCATCATGGATATTGAATGCAGACATGCCTGGCAGTACTGCTGGCAAAGAGGAGGCAGTCAAATGTGGAGAGAGAAACTGGAGGCTGTTTGCACAAGCTTGCCTGGAATCAGGTCTCTGCGAGAGAGGAAGGAGCCCGGTGCAATGTTTGGCATGGCAGCAAGGAAGGTGCCCAGAATAACTATTATTAGAATATGCAACAAAAGGGGAGGGAAGAATGGAGTTGGTGTGAAAAGCTTTCAAGTCAGTTAAATTCATGAGGGCTATGGAGGCTCAAATTGAAATTATCTCACTCTGTGCTGATAAATAAAGTAGCCGTGGTACCTAAATCATGACACTAACTATACGTTTCGATTTTTTTAAGTAGTGATTAGGTGGATACTCTGGGGAAACCTACCAGCCTTCGCAGAGATAACAGACTCAACTTAATATCAACTTAAAAAGAGACTTGAATTCTAACCAATCTCATGTAATGAATTGAAATTCTATAGCTTTCAGAGGGGGGGGAAGATAAAAAAGCGACACGGCTCCATTCTCTAACTTGCTGTCAGGAAATATAATTTGTGCTCTCGGTGATTCACCTAGCTCATATGCAGCATGCAAATTTATTTCCCTAATAATCAGACCTGGAGATTGCCCAAGAGGATTAATAGCATCATTCCTTATGACCGCCAGGATATTATGCACCTCTGACATGGAAAAATTGTGTTAGTTCTACAGAGAAAACGCAAGGATATTTGTCCTGCTAGACAATATAATAGGCTGGTGCATCATCAGATTACAATGTCATTTCAAAAACCTTGAATACAAATAATGTACAGTGGGGGAAATGTTGGAACAACCTCCCTTAATTCAGTAGCCTTGAATTCACATGTATTTTTGTGTGTGCTCTGCAATATATGCATATTTTTTTATTAGAGCTTTCCAACATTGCATGCAAAAAGGCAAGGGTATTATATATTCTATGCAATCTTGTCATTGTTTCTTGGGAAATAGATGAAAAAGAAATGAAGAAAGGAGTCTTTCTATGGTTTGGGTTTGTTTTTTATCCCACCGGTACACAGCTGAAGATAGCGTTCAGAAGCAGAACTTTAGGTATACAGTGATTGTCAGGGTTTATATGTGGGATGTGCTTCTTGAATGTATAAGATATAGCTAGCTATCGAAGAATTTAGCTTCTACTCATGTCTTTATTGGAGTCATTCGTATCTTCAATCACTATTCGATACTCAAGGTAAAACAATGTACTTTATAATCGTTGTTTGGGACTATATTTTATTTTATTTCTTTATCTTTCACAATGAATCGGTCAGAAAATTTCCAGAATAGTAAGAGCTGTACTTTAGACCAGAAAACACTGCCTTGAGACAAGACCAAATTTCATTATTATGCGCATGGGAGCAATAAGATTAGCTCCTACTGCTGCCCCTAAGGTGGAGCAGCAGGATGAACCAATGAGATGATGCTAATGTGCATGTTAATAGTATTCTGCTGGAAGAAGTTGGTATAATTAAACATGTACCATCTCTTTAAGACAGAGCTGCACACATTTTCTTCGGATGGGTGTTTACAAGAATTCCAGTTTCAGGTCATAGCCATTTCTGAGATTGCTTAAGAAAGAGATGGAAATAACTTATCTTATTCATGTATTCAAGGAACCTTATAAAATGTGCAAAACATAACAGTTTTAAGGGGCAAAGCATGCATCTTATCTTGACAGAGCTGCTTTATTATGTGTACTGTTGTATACTGACCTAATATATGGAGCATTTTTAGCTAATATACCTTGCAGGAAACCAGCCTTTAATGTGATGGATTTTATGGTATCTCATTAGGGTGTGTTTATATAACCTGATGCTAAACACGTTTTCAGATTCATCTTCCTTATTAAAATTGTGAGCCACATTGATTTTTAGTTGGAACAGCAACCGAGTCATTTTTGCTATTAAGAAGGGTAGCTCTGAAGTTATTTTCAGAGTACAACTATTCTCGATACAAACTTGGGAACTTCTTTTTAATAGCTTCAATAAGCATGGTCTTCCTGGGTTGGCCCACTGTCCTCTGATGGCTTAGAAAGCTCTAGGTTGCTATCCATAAAGCAGAATAGTGAATGTCATAGGATGTTTTTTTGCCTGTTTATTTGCCTGTTACTTTCTCATCAGCATCTTTGATTTTATAATTTAGCCTCAAATAATACTGACATACTGACTCTGGAGAGACACATATCTTCACATCTGAGCTTCTGGGGTTTTCATAACTAATACTGCCAGTCACAGCAGTGTGTGTATGAAAGTGGCAAATTAAAAAAAAAAAAAACTTACCATTGCAAGTTGCGTTAAACAAAATAATGACTTTCGCATGGTGAAGTCTCCGTTTTGTAAAGTGATGCTGTGAGGTAACTCAGAAGTCAGCTGTAAATAGCGTCCCAGGGTATTTCAGCAGAGTCAGGGGGAATAATGACCTAGAGGTACTATAAATAGTTTAAAATATTGGAAGGTCTTTCTAAGAAAAGTAAAGTGAGAAGGGAAAGAAATATTTTTTCTCTATTTTGAAGTGAGTACCCTTCTGGAAATGATCCAAACCCAGAATGCAAATATTTAGAGAAAAAGACTATCTTTTGAGGAAAGCAAAAACTTTACTTTTCCTATTTGTTTCAGAGAAGTTAGTTAACACAATCCAACCAGGACTGAAAAAAAGAACATCCAGACAGAAGCACAGATATGTTTATTTCATGCTCACATTTTAAAATCACGAGGCTTTCGGAGAAAGGGGGAAATATTTTCAACAAAAACATATAGAAAACCTATGGAATGGGTATCATTACTCATGTGCTTTCATTTTAACTAGATTTATAACTTTAACTATAATCCTGGAAATGTAGTTCACAAGCCTCAGATCATTAGTATCTATATTTGGCCTAAGAAATTTTAAGTCAGAACCCACTCTCAGAAAAGAAGACAGTTTCTCTTTATTTTGCCCCTGGGGTAGTATTCATTATTAAACATTAAAGTTGTGTCAATTACTTTCCTATTTTATTATTATCCCACTTATTCTACCCGCTAATCAAGTCCTTCTAAAGATATTTCTGGCAGCCAGTATGAGCTGATGAACAGAATAGAATTACTTGAGCTTTTTGTTTTCTAGTTAACTGTAGTGATTGGTTATTTTCATTCACCCCACCACCCCACTACCCATTACCAGATGGGATGACTTACCCACTTACTTGAATCGCTGTGCAATTAAACGTTCCAAGTTACTCTTTGGCTAAATACAAGAGCCAGGTTCATGTACTTGTTTTAAGTGGGGATGAACCGAGTTATCCTGAGGACAACTCTCTTATGGTATTAACAGCTTCACAGTTATTTGGCCTGAGGTATAATTATTTTACCATTATTACATGCAAGGCTTTTAACAAAACAGTTGTTCCCTCCATTTAAGCAGAGAGTTTTATAATTTATTACATCTCTTTGGTCATCAACACACTATACAAACAGTTGGCCACCGGTGACCAATTACATTAAGGTTAAGCAACATAACTTTAAATTAGAAATAAGCTCATGTATCTTCATCAAGGGCCTGCTGTGTTTTCACTGCTGTTTATGAGATGATACTAAATGTGGATATAGAGCACGCTCACTGGGACCAATTCCTTTCGGCCTGAAAATGGGAAAGTCTCGAGTGTACCCGGGTCCAGGGCTAATTAATGGGATAACATCTGCTTTAAGCATTCAGCTGGAGTAATTTCTATCAACTTTCCAGCAAAGGTGCAGGGGAAACTGTCAGAGAACTAAGTATCTATCATGAGCCGTATTAATCCGTGACAGAGCTGCAAAAGGCACATTTCCATCTTGGTTTTGTATTTATTCAGGGTGTTGCTGCTGTCAACTTGGGGTTCCTCCCAGTCTGCCTTTATTCAGCTCATGAAGAATTGTGGGGGTTCATAAGCAAATAACCTATTATATATATATATATACACAGGCCAGGGAGCTGTTCACGTTTTCAAAAATTCACTGTAGAAGAGATAAAAGACGAGAATAAAACAGCCATGTTCCTTCTGAAACAATCAGTTTTCGCCACAAAGACATTTATGTTGTTTTATCGTATTACTTAAAAACGCAGCTGGATTTGCTAAAGAGAAATACCTGTACTGTAAAACAAGCTTCCAAAGGGATAAGCCCACTTATTTCATGTTATTTCATGTTATCAGCTCTTGTACGACATGATTCCGGCTTTGGTAGTGACTAAATAAAGGCACCTGTCCTGTGTGGTCATTTACATAAATCCAACCTGAATGGAGGAAAAAAAGTAATTCTCTGACAACTTAAAATAAGCCATGTGTGTGGAAGTGGAAAGAACAGCAGCTGCTTCGGCAGAGGTTTCCCTCCTATTCTAATTATTTATCCATGTATTTATTTTTGTTAGTTTGTCTATTCATTTCCTAGGACAGTAGAACAAAGAATTCATTTTAATTAAGATTTCAGGAGGACATATTTCCATGGGTCTACTCTTCCAGAGCAAGGCCTGAATGAATATGCCTCTTATACAGCCATACAACCCAGCGAATGGCACCAAGCCTTATGGTTCCAATGGTCAGTATAAAGAGACAGAAAACATACCATATTGTTTTGTAGTGTGTGAGCTGAATTGTGTCGATGTTACTTTTTAATAATCATGGATCCAATGAATGGCATACATAAAATATGATCCTGAGGAAGAAATGATAATAGCGACCATTTACCTGGAAACCAATGAGGTCCAAGGTCAAATGTCAGTTCACAATAAGTCCTGGGAAATTCATAGTCTAAATTTACACAACCTCCTAAAAAGAGTGTCACTCAGGGTTATTTATGGAAATGATACTGAGAGGCACATCAGGATATGTTTATAAGAACCTTAACATTAATACCATAAAGGGAAAAAATAAAGCCTTTTCTTTAGATATTTAATAATCCTATGACATTTTTAAT
Source organism: Cervus elaphus (assembly GCF_910594005.1). NCBI lineage: Eukaryota > Metazoa > Chordata > Mammalia > Artiodactyla > Cervidae > Cervus > Cervus elaphus. The sequence continues at coordinate 62,767,942 of NC_057825.1, forward strand.
ATTGCTAAATTGAAATGGTGGCTGCCCCCAATTCACATTATTTATGCAATAATCTTGTAGTAAACTATTAAGTTGTGTTGGTTAATTGCCAAGCTATTTTGCATACAGTTAAGTTGTGCATATAAAAATACACATGATGAAACATGTAGTATTTTATAACCCAGAGCAACTAACATGCTCATACCTAATGCATGCACACACACTGTAACCCAGAACAAATTGCTCGTGTTAGTTACTACCACAGGCTGGCAGGCCAGAAAATACATTTGGTGCCTAATATGCATAAGCACAGAAATATGGTCAGGCTCATTACTGTAATAAAGCTGTGATTTGCCAGCAGGATCAGTAGAAACACACTTGAAGCAGTCTGTCCCTTCCACTGGCTCATGTGCCATAAAGCAATAAGGTTGTAACAAGGGTGAATCCTCAATTCAGTTGGGCTACCTTGTCTGGGTTATTTGAACCCTTATTTGCCTTTGGGGGCCCATTTGCTTGTCCTAATGTGTACACAGTGATAATGCAGCCATTTACACAATAAGGAAGGTCTACAAAACAGGAGTCTGCTCTGCAGTAATGTGAGGGAGCAAGAGTGTGGAGAACTAGCAATTGTGGGTCCAATTACATAATTCCGCGGAGGCGTCTTCAAATCCGAGAGGTGGCTTTTGAATGCGTTTGAGAGTGAGAAGAGTACTGGACAAATAAAAAGCCAAATGGATTTCTTTTTAGTGCTTTGATGAAATTAGAAGCAGGTTGATGAAAGAAAATGCCTTGGGTACTCTGCTTGAAGTTTCCATATTATACAAAAGGCTCTTGAAAAAATTATAGAATTTACACTGAGTAGAAAGCAGGTTAAGATGAAAGTTTGTTACTTGGAGGGGAGACACTAAAGGGTCATTTCCTATGAGAAGGGACATACTATAATCACACAAGCGAAATCTGAGTGAAAAGATGAAGGCAAGGTGGCCTCAAAATGGGCCAGAGTGTCCCCCCAAAGCCCTCAAGCATCTTGGAGCCCTGTCCTTGTTACCCACATTAGTCGTATGGGCTTGTGAAGGATATTCTTTGACTGCTGAGAGCTAGAAAATTGAAACCCAAGTCTGAAGTTCACTGGCACAAACTTTGAAGATCAGATGGTATGTATTTTACTCCTCTTCCTTTCTTTTACACTTTTTCTAGCTTTTAATGAATGCTCCTTTTGTATCTTTACATAACCATGTAACAGGCTGAAGAGCCGGTGGTGGAGTAGAAGGAAGAAAGCTACTAACTGACGTATCTATAAAGGCACACGTCCTTCCCAAAGTTTGCAAGAGACTCTACTCACCAACTAGAAAAAAATTCAGAAACTTGCACTTTCTGTTACCAGCATTATCTACCATACTTTTCTATGATAAATATCAAAAGTGCAAAAGAGATCTTGCTGCTCTGGCCAACCTCAATTAACTGCCTCTTGAAACACTGTGTTGAGAAAGACTCTGAGACATCATGCATGTTTGTCTCCACATGCATGAAGAGGAGAACGGTGATGTGAATTTCAGCTCACTCACCACAGGAGTCAATTTAGTACTTCCACATGTCATTCACAGCATCTCATCCTCATCCCACCATCTAAAATGCCCTTCTACATCCCTCATTCTTCAAGAGGCAACTCCACAGAACACTTTCAGATCTTCTTCATTTTGGTGTGCTAGAAACATTGTGTTAGGCTATATAAAGAATCATTACCTATCAAATACATTATTTATTATGATTGTTTTCAGCTCAGTTCAGTCGCTCAGTCGTATCCGACTCTTTGTGACCCCATGAACCGCAGCACGCCAGGCCTCCCTGTCCATCACCAACTCCTGGAGTCCACCCAAACCCATGTCCATTGAGTCGGTGATGCCATCCAACCATCTCATCCTCTGTCATCCCCTTCTCCTCCTGCCCTCAATCTTTCCCAGCATCAGGGTCTTTTCTAATGAGTCAGCTCTTCACATCAGGTGGCCAAAGTATTGGAGTTTCAGCTTCAACATCAGTCCTTCCAATGAACACCCAGGACTGATCTCCTTTAGGATGGACATTATTAAATATGAACAATTTTTAGTTGCACACCTTCTTGTCGAATATAGAATAGATAGAAATAATGTTCTATTTATGTTGATTCTCTATGATGTAAGTAACTATTAAAGAGAATGACCTGCCACTAATGAGGAGCACATCCAGGTTGGCCTGGCGGAAAAATGGAAGAGACAATACTCTGCGGAGTGTTATATGCAGGGATTTAGAATTTTTGTATCCTGGTGCTGTTATTTACCACTGACTTTCAGTTGTGTCTCAAATATCAGCAGAATGGCTACTGTGACATCATGTCCAGGATGTACCAAATTGATGGGAAGCAGGCTACTAGGCTGGGGTCACACTTTAAATCAGTCAATTATCCCGCATTATCAGATCAGGTACTTACTTCCAAAGAGAGGATAGGAGTCTAAGGAAACTGCAGGACCTTTTTCTTTCATCAAGATTATTTTTTAAATATGTATGTTTGTATGTTTGTATACACATGTGTAGGACTTCCCTGGTGGCTCAAGCAGTAAACTATCCGCCTGCAGTGCAATGCGGGAGACCTGGGTTCAGTCCCTGGGTCTGGAAGATCCCCTGGAGAATGGAATGGCAACTCACTCCAGTATTCTTACCTGGAGAATCCCATAGACAAAGGAGCTTGGTCGGCTACAGTTCACAGGGTCACAAAAAGTTAGACATGACTAAGTGACTAATCACGCATGCATATACGTATGCATGTATGTATCTTTGGCTGTACTGGGTCTTTGTTACTGCATGAGGGCTTTCTCTAGTTGCAATGAGTGGGTGCTACTCTCTACTTGCGATGCCTGGGCTTCTCATTGCGGTGGCTTCTCTTGCTATGGAGCACAGGCTCTACGGCTCATAGGCTCAGTAGTTTTGGAGCATGGGCTTTGTTGCTCCATAGCACATGGGATCCTCCCAGATCAGGGATTGAACCCGTGTCCCCTGCTTTTGGCTGGCTGATTCTTAACCACTAGACCACCAGAGAAGTCCTTTCTTTTATTATTTTAAAGAGATGGAATGTAGATTGAGTAGGAAGAGAACAGGAAAAGACCTCACCACACTGAACTGACCTCGAAGGCTATGGGTTCCTGAGAATACAGGATGTCAAAGCAAATCAACATACATCTCTAACATACTTGCTAGATGCCCCGGGATCTATCGCATGACACACAGGCCGAGTGCGGGCAGATGTTGAGGGTCACAGATAAAATGCCTTAGTGTGGGAGATCTCACTCTAAGAGACCACTTATCTTTGTTTCTACTTATTAGTAAAATTTTGTGAAAAACTGAATTTTACTCTGTATCAGAAGACATAGAACTATAGCTGGCATTTTTCCCTTGGTGTACTTTTGGGAGCACTGTCACATTTCTGAAAATTCAACATTTTCCCTACTTGGGCACTTTCTTTATCACATTTTAGCACTGCAAAACCTCCTCCCACCCCTCATGCTCTGCTGATAAACACAGTCTCCACCTTTGAAGTGCTTCTGTCTTCATGGAAGAGGACAGATGAGACAAAAGGATGAGAGTACCTGCTGAGACTCCCGATTCTAAACATCTCAGAAGGGCAGCAAACAAGCAGCGGGCCATTGGTCATGCCATCATCACATATCCAGGCCCTAGAGTGAAATGGGCGTCCTTCAGAGTGAAAGCTGCACCTCCTCCTGGGAAGAAAGGCTCCTACAATCATAGTACAAACGTCAGCCTGGGACCATCATTTGTGGCCACTGTGCTCACCAGTGTTCTCCTTTCCAGACTGAACCTTTTACACTTGAGGTTCCCAGGGGAAACCCTGGTTCAGGGAAACAAAAACAGCTATTGATGTTTGGTTTACAGGCATTTCTGTACTTCTCTTGTCTTCCTTACTCCCCATGTTCCCCTTTCTTTCAGCCCTCTCTGCAGCCTCGCTAAGGTCTCCCTGGGTTTGATCTCCTGACCTGGGTGCTGAGGCTGGATTTGAAATCTTCTGAAGGGTCCTTAACATGCCAGAGTTAACAGGCCTGCCTGGGCCAGCTGTCGTCTCAGAGCTGCCACAAACTCCACGGATTGTTTGGCAATAAAAATCAGCTATAAAAGTGTGAAAAATACCAGAGACCCAAATGAGAGAGGGAGGAGAAAGGGGGGGAATGGCTCTTACACCCTTTTAGTGGACATCTGATTTATTTTTTAAATGGAAGAGCCCCTTTTATAGCTACTGTAGTTCAATTATCTCTAATTTTACACATTTTATGCAAATTCTCAGCATCTTAATTGCAGATGAGAGGGAAACTTATTTTTTAAAGCAGAAAAACAAGGTATAGTTTCGTATCTTCTTTTCAATTTTTAATTCCTATTCTTGGTTCAGCACCATTAAACTTTTAAAACTCTTTTTACACAGTTGTTTAAAATTATGTGTAATTTAAAGCACACTCACATATTCACAAACACCCATAGACTTAAACAAGTAGCTTATTTTATTCTTAGACATCACTTTCCCTTCAGAGAAGATAACTCTGATGTTCTCCAACATATAGTTTCAAAGGATTGCAAAAGGATATACTCAAAAGGTGTCCCAGAGAAACTTGGTATCTTCCAAATAAAGCACATTGGAACACATTCTAAGCATCAAGAGACCTAGTGGCAGGATTTTTGCCTAGATGCTCGGATTTCTAATCAGGAGTGTGCTGATCGAGTGTGTGACCCCAACTCTCTTGAGAGCTGGAAACTAACTCTCTGATCTGTGTGTGTGCTCAGTCGTGTCCAACTCTTGGGATCCCATATACTGTAGCCCACCAAGCCCCTCTGTCCATGGTATTTTCCAGGCAAGAATACTAGAGTGGGTAGCCATTTCCTCCTCCAGGAGATCTTCCCAACCCAGGGACCAAACGGGCATCTCCTGAGGCTCCTGCACTTGAAGGCAGATTCTTTACCACTGAGTCACCTGATCTGTAGTGCTTGCCAATTTCTGTGGTGTAAACACTCCTTTCAGGGCCCATTTCAAGTTACCAACATGGTACCAGTGAACATGAAGGTAGGAAGAGATGGGCTTTATTGGTTCTCATGAGCAAAACCAGCCCTAGCATACCCGTATCCGACTCTTTATGACTCCATGGACAGTAGACCGCCAGGCTCCTCTGTCCATGGTATTCTCTGGGCAAGAATACTGGAGTGGGCTGCCATTTCCTCCTCCAGGGGGTCTTCCCAATCTAGAGATTGAACCCAAGTCTCCTATATTGCAAGTGAAGTCCTTACCAACTGAGCCACCAGCAAGCCATTTTCAGCAATTCAGACATACTTCCAGGATTGCAGTTGGTTTTATTCTGATTTGGGGTCTCTAGAGGTAAAAAAACCAATAGAAAGCAAGTTTTTCACTTTTTTTTTTCATTTATTTTTATTAGTTGGAGGCTAATTACTTTACAATAGTGTAGTGGGTTTTGCCATACATTGACATGAATCAGCCATGGATTTAAGTTTTTCACTTTGGATAAAGATTTTAAAGATGTTGCAGACAGGAAACGTAGCAGCATGGTTTCAAACTGAGTCATGAGTTCTAGCCAAGAATCTGGGGATTACCAGCCACCCACCTTGTGCCAAATCTTTGCAATGAAGTATGTTTCTTCATGTCTAAAATGTGAATAATAAAGTTTGCTCCACTGTGGGCTTATCTTCTAACATCAAAAGAGCTAATAGCCATGGAATCACATGACAAATCGAAAGGGATAAGTGAATGAAAGCAAAATATCTTCATGGTTTATTTCACAATGACTGGTCAACAAATATGCCCTGATGTCACCAGGAGAAACACAAAGATGTACATAACAGAATACATAGAATTATTCTTCAAGAGTTAGTGATTAGTGTTTTCATCAGGAAACTCCATCTTGGCCATGTGTGGGAAATTTAAATATTTTTCTGAACACTGAATCTTGAGAAAAGTCAGCCGAGAAATCAGGAAAAGGGGAAAAGCATTACCACTTTCTTGTGAGGGTAAAAGCTTAATTTGGATGTGTGGTAGCCTCCTTGGAAAAGGGCAAGGAGAACCTGAGAATGTTCTGATTAAAGATTCCAGGGGAGGGAGGAGAGCTGAGAGTCCACAAAAGACTCCAAAGACGCTGGCTTAGCAAGCTCCAAGCCCTCGCCACCTCCTCCCCTGTGTTACCAACCATATTATATTGGAACCTTCCTCGATGGCTCGCACAAACAATCTGCAGCCAAGAGACTTTCCAGTCTGGGTCCTCCTTTTCCTCAACAACCATATTTTATTCTAGCACATCAAGCAGAGGGAACATAATCATTTGCCTCCAACAAAAATTCAGACTCCTCTACAAACAGAAGCCACTGGAAACAGAAAGGAAGGCTGTGTGTGTAGCACTTCTCATTAGGCCCTCTGCCTAACCATAATTAGGCTTGCTCCCACTAATGCTGGACTCCAGGCAGCTGGTCCAATACTTATTTTTCCTAAAGGAAAATGAAGAGTACATCTGAGTCCCTGACTTTTACTTCTTCCCTTTCCTCCTTTCCCTTTGTGACTTCATGCTGGTTTGCAATTTGTGTTTTCACCACTGTAGTTAATTCTAGACACAGACGATCAACTCAAAGCCTCCTTAATAATGGAAGTGCCTCTAAATAAAATTGCATAAAGCTCAACACTTCGATGGAGAGAAGCCCTTACCAATCCTTTCATCTTGTATTTAGCTGCTACCCTCCATCAAAGTTACATTAATAGCATAATTAAAGAAATCAGCTTTTCTTCCGATTCGCCTAAATAGCAGGACCAGGTGACTTGACAACATGGTACCTTTATTTTAAAGTACCACTACCTAAATGGTCTGAGACCTTTTCTACACAACCCCTGGCAGATGAAATATTCCACCCTGAGCACATGACTGAAACCTGACGAGCTGAAAAATACACATGCCTCATAATGCATGTCAACAGTTTTACTATCTGGTACAAATGGAAACTTGCTGAATTTATTCCCTAAAATGCTTTTTATGCTTTTCTTGGTTCTGGCTTAGTGGTAATGTATTTAAATGTCTGGGAGAAATATTCAAAAGAATGAAACACATAACTTTACTTGAGATGCCTACATTTCAAACCAAATACTGGCAGATCAGTGAGTATCCAGGTTAATACTCTCCTTATTTGATTAGGATAATCCACGGAGACACTGACTCATTCCTTCAGATCCTGCCTTTTAACCAATCAATATTTTTAGGGTTATGGTTTTCAGAAGGCAAGTGATAATTTTGGAGATAGCATCTCAAGGTGCAGCTGACATGGAGTTGCATATTTAATATGTTCTTAGAGTGACAGAACACAGCAACATTGAAAACTCTAACCGGAAATCCATGCACACGAGCACACTCACACCCAGGATTCCTCTAACCATCGAATCTTGAAGCTTTGATATAGATTAAACAAATCAGTTCTCTTTTTTTTTTAATGATTTTTCTTTATGTGAACCACTTTTTAGAAATCTTTATTGAAGTTGCTACAGTGCTGCTACCTTTGTATGTGTTTTTGTCTCAAGGCATGTGGAATCTTAGCTCCCTGACCACGGATGGAACCCACATACTCTGCATTGGAAAGCAAAGTCTTGACCACTGGATAGCCAGGGAAGTCCCAGAACACAGGCTCTCATTAATGCCAATGAAAATTGGAAAATTCAAGCAGTGGGCAGTGACTACCTTGCCCTCGAAGGTCCTGTATTTTCACTATAGGGGGACCCCTAGAAGGAAAGAAAAAAAGCAGCTTTCTACCCAAAGATCAATAGTGGGGATGGGAGGAAAGAGCTGTTGAGGGCGGCAAAGCAGAGAGCTGGTCGTCTGCCTGAATTAGCACCTGTCACTACCTACACAGAATGGGATCCCATGAGCACAGGGAAGGTGGGGAGAAGCAAAGAAAAAACATTAGACTTGGATTTTTCAGAATGTCATTAAAATGTATCTATTTTAATTTCACGTGATAGAAGTTATCTACCTGCTTTGTATTAATTTCGCCTTGACTGAAATTAGTTGTCAGACCTCTGTTTATAGCCTAATTACCTTTTTCCTGAGGAAAAAAAAAGAGGTAAAAGAAATAACAGTAAATCCGAAATGGAAAAGCTAGAGCAAGTGTGTAGGATCAGTACAGACTGGGGATGGTTCCAGGAACAGGGCTTGAAAATAATATAAAGAAATTTGGAGAAGCCTTGTCTTTCTCAGAACTAGGATTTTGCTGGTTCTCTCGATATTGTTTGTTGCCATAGTTGTGACTGGTGGCCACAAACACTTGGGATTTAAGCAGTGCTCAGGGCAGCTTCAATGTTGCTAAGTCCTGTCCAATTTTTTGTGATCCCCATGGACTGCACCACACCTAGCTCCTCTGTCCTTCACTATCTCCTGGATTTTACTCAAATTCATGTCCACTGAGTCAGTGATGCTATCTAACCATCTCATCCTCCGCCACCCCCTACTCCTTTTGCCTTCAATTTTTAATTGGGTGACCAAAGGATTGGAGCTTCAGCGTCAGTTCTTCTAATGAATATTCAGGGTTGAGTTCCTTTAAGATTGACTGGTTTGATCTCCTTGAAGCCCAAGAGACTCTCAAGAGTCTTCTTTAGCACCACGGTTTGAAAGCATCAATTCTTCAGCACTCAGCCTTCTTTATGGTCCAACTCTCACACCCCTACCTGACTATTGGAAAAACCATAGCTTTTGTCATACAGACTTTTGTTGGCAAAGTGATGTCTCTGCTTTTTAATACACTGTCTAGGTTGCTCACAGCTTTCCTTCCAAAGGGCAAACGTCTTTGAATTTCATGGCTGCACTCACAGTCCACAGTGATTTTGGAGTCCAAGAAAAGAAAATCTGTCACTGATTCTAATTTTTGTCTCTTCTATTTGCTATGAAGTGATGGGACCAGATGACATCATCTTAGTTGTTGTTGTTTTTTAATGTTGAGTTTCAAGCCAGCCTTTTCATTCCCTTCTTTCATCCTCATCAAAGGCTCTTTAGTTTCTCTTCACTTTCTACTATTAAAGTGGTATCATCTGCATATCTGAGGCTGACATTTCTCAGGAAAATCTTGATTCCAGCATATAACTCATCCAGCCCAGTATTCCACATGATATACTCTGCATATAAGTTAAATAAGCAGGGTGACAATATACAGCCTTGTCATACTCCTTTCCCAGTTTTAACCAGTCATTTGTTTCATGTCTAGTTTTAACTGTTGCTTCTTAACCCAATACAGGTTTCTCAGGAGACAGTTAAGGTGGTTTGGTACTCCCATCTCTTTAAGAATTTTCCATGTTTTGTTGCGATCCACACAGTCAAAGCAGGAGAAGGAAATGGAAACCCACGCTAGTATTCTTGCCTGGAGAATCCCATGGATGGAGGCACCTGGTGGACTGCATCCCATGGGGTCGCAAAGAGTAGGGCACGAATGAGTGACTATCACACACACACACACACACACACACACAGTCAAAGACTTTGGCATAGTCAATGAAGCAGAAGTAGATGTTATTCTGGAATTCCCTTGCTTTCTCCATGATCCAGCAAATGTTGGCAATTTGATCTCTGGTTCCTCTGCCTTTTCTAAATCCAGCTTGTACATCTGGAAGTTCTTGGTTCAAGTACTATTGAAGTGTAGCTTGAAGGACTTTGAGTATAACCTTGCAGGCATGTAAAATGAGTGCAATTGTATGGCAGTTGGAACATTCTTTGGCACTGCCCTTCTTTGGGATTGGAATGAAAACCAACCTTTTCCAATCCTATGGCCACTGCTAAGTTTTCCAAATGTGCTGACATATTGAGTGCAATACTTTAACAACATCATCTTTCAGGATTTTTAAATGGCTTAGTTGGAATTTCATCACCTCCATTAGCTTTGTTCATAGTAATGATTCCTAAGACCCACTTGACTTCACACTCAAAGATGTCTAGCTCTAGGTGAGTAACTACACCATCGTGGTTATCTGAGTCATTATGACTTTTCTTATACAGTTTTTCTGTGTATTCTTGACACCTCTTCCTAATCTCTCCTGCTTTTGTTAGGTCCTTATATTTAGTTGTAGCATATGTTGTAGCACATGGTATCTTTAGTTGCAGCATGCAGGATATAGTTCCCTGACCAAGGATTGAACCTGGGCCCTCTGTATTCAGAGCCCATAGTCTTAGCCACTGGACCATCAGCAAAGTCCAGTTACAATGTAGTGTCATCTATTTTATTTGGCTCTCATAAGAGAGCCAGCTAGAAAATTGAGGGTTCACTCAAGATAATGGGTTGGCAACATTTGTGTTAAGAGACAAATGGCAAATATTTTAGTTTTTATGAGCCATATCTTCTTTATTACAACTATTCAGCTCTGCTGTTGTGGTACAGAAACAACCATTGACAATATGCAAATAAATGAGCATGATGGTGCTCCAATACAACTTTATTGACAAAAACAGGCAGTAGGCTAGATCTGGCTCCCAGGCCATAGGTTGCCAAGCCCTACTCAGGATAATTCAACCATGGAACGTGGGCAGAAACCAATGTATGCATGTCATGGCACAGAGTAAGTGCTCAACATGTATTTTGAATAAAACATGAGTATGATATATATATGTGTGTATGTGTGTATATATATATAATCTCCAGACCACACAAACAAAAACTTAATAGCAGAAACATGGAGCTACATCCTAGCAGAATCCTTACAGTTTTAGTGAATTCTTATAATCAACAAGAATAAGTAGTAGATGAATATGGTGGGGACAGAGGGGCAAGATAAACAAACACAGCCTGCTTACCATCTGAGCCACCAGGGAAGCCCTACTAAAGCTTAGCAAAAGGCAAAATTCTCTGCATAATTAGCCATAGAGAATGACACCATATTATGATCAGCTGAGTTCAGTTCAGTCGCTCAGTCATGTACAACTCTGTGCGACCCCACGGACTGAAACACGCCAGGCTTCCCTGTCCAGCATTAACTCTTGGAGCCTGCTCAAAATCATGGACATCAAGCCACCACACCATCTCATCCTCTGTCGTTCCCTTCTCCTGCCCCCAATCCCTCCCAGCATCAGGGTCTTTTCCAATGAGTCAGTTCTTCGCCTCAGGTGGCCAAAGTATTGGAGTTTCAGCTTCAGCATCAGTCCTTTCAAATGAATATTCAGGACTGATTTCCTTTAGGAATGACTGGTTGGATCTCCTTGCAGTCCAAGGGACTCTCAAGAGTCTTCTCCAACACCACAGTTCAAAAGCATCAGTTCTTTGGCACTCAGCTTTCTTTATGGTCCAACTCTCACATCCATCCATGGCTACTGGAAAAACCATAGCTTTCACTAGACGGACCTTTGTTGGTAATGTCTCGGCTTTTTAATATGCTGTCTAGGTTGGTCATAGCTTTTCTCCCAAGGAGTAAGCGTCTTTTAATTTCACGGCTGCAGTCACCATCTGCAGTGATTCTGGAGCCTCCCCCAAAACAGTCATTCACTGTTTCCACTCTTTCCTCATCTATTTGCCATCAAGTGATGGGACTGGATGCCATGATCTTAGTTTTCTGAATGTTGAGCTTTAAGCCAACTTTTTCACTCTCCTCTTTCATTTTCATCAAGAGGCTCTTTAGTTTCTTCTTCGCTTTCTGCCATAAGGGTGGTGTCATCTGCATATCTGAGGTTATTGATATTTCTCCCAGCAACCTTGATTTCAGCTTGTGCTTCATCCAGCCCAGCATTTTGCATGATGTACTCTGCATATAAGTTAAATAAGCAGGGTGACAATATACAGCCTTGACATACTCCTTTCCCAATTTGGATGATGCCATGTAATGACTGAGCTTTGCAATTATGCCCTCTGCCATCAACATAAAGAAACATTGCGGGAGATGTTGGCTATGTTAGGGCAATGCAAAATGTACTTTTTAAAGATGTGTATCAAAATGATTAATTTTTGAAAAATGATTTCCCTTGATAAGATGAACTTGAATTATGTCATAAATAAGCATCTGATTTGGGAGGAAACATTCTGGGTCTCAGTCTTGCATCAGTAGTACAAAGATTGGACCATATAGTCTGTGATACACAAACCTTGACTCTAAACTCCTATGATTCCAGCGCTAGCTTCGCCTATTTGGTTTTTGTTTAGAGGGTCCCCAACTCACTCTATTATGCTGTTTACCTGAGAATGTATTATTGAGCTGACTTTGTTTTATCTTCTACTGAGCAAGTTTCCATTCCATCCCAAACCCGTCACAGCAAGAGTCTTATCTTAAATGTTAAGGCAGCTCATCTTCTCCACAGGCACCTAGGGACAGGATATAGGCAGGACAGCAGCCCAAGACCCCTCTCCAGGCCGAGCCTATGAAGCCACCCTGGGCATCCTGAACATTCCTCAGCTGGAGGGGCTTTCCCCACTCAGTGCCTGGACCATTGCCAAGAAGATCTGTCCAGCTGTAAGCCTGATTTTATATAGTTATTTTCACTTATTTTTTATTTCACAAGATGTAAACGAATCTGTTTAACTAGGAAATCACGTCCCTTGAAAGTGATTATAACCTAATTTGACATGCAGTATTTGTATACTTATTCTAGTGTTATGATGCATTCACTGTGTTTACATAAATAGAGATTTCTGTATAATTACTACAAGATAATGTAAAGAGTTAATCACATGAAATCCCCCCAAATCTCATTTGAGTGAATTTTTTTAACTTGAATTCCAAAATGTTCTCTAAATCATTTTTGAGAGCCTTACAAAAACATCTGCTTTTGTCATCTATTCTTGTTTGCTCATTAATTGATATAGTCAGATAAGTTACTGTATGCCTAATATGTACACAGATACCAATAAAGACAAAATAGGCATACCTATTGCCTTCAAGAGCATTGCATCTAAACAAGTCTGGAAGCACTTCACAGAGAAAGGTCCCCCTTGATCTTGTCTGGTTATCTTAGATAATCACTATACTTTCTTCATGAAAAATACAATGAAAAAAACATACAAGAATGCTTTGCATAAAAAAAAGTAATCAAGAGAAGAGAGAGAGGCAAAATTAGCATGAAATTCTAAAGACAGGGCTGCAAATATTTTAACATTTTCCTCTTTTTATATTTTATTGACAAGGAACGGAATTTCTCCCAAACTGGAATATTTTACTAAAACTAGGAAGGAACAATCACATAAGGATCCATTGAATAGTTCCATACTTATCCACCAATTTAGGAAAGATCTATTTGTCTATCTTCCTGAGGTTAAGTAAATGCTTCTCATTGCACTCATTTGCTTTCATTCATTCCATTTATACCATTGCTGACCTTGGCCTTAGCATCTTTGAGGGTGAAGTAATAGGTAAAAGTTCTGCCAAAGTATACCAAGCTGTGTCTATGGTGAAGAGAGAGCTGAAAAAACGTCTACAACAGCATCTGTAGATGTTCAAAAAGTGAGGATGCCACTGCATGTGCATACTTGACAAGCACCATCCCTTCCTCACTTTCACTGGACACTGTACACTCAGGTGAACCAGGGAGAAGGAAGCATCTTCACTTCCCCTAAGAGTGATATTCCTCCATCTCCATGCTCCAAACCTCCTCTCAAATCCTTGGGCTCTTCTCTTTATTGTGTTTCCTAGAAGACAAATGAAATTTAGACATAGTTATAAGGTAATACCTTTGGCAAAATAGAACATCTATATTTTTAGAATGAATTTTGTACAATTCCTAACCAAAATTTGTCAGCATAAGACACAGAGATCATGGAATAAAAGAGATTACAGGAATTACTTCTGGTCCCCTTAAAAAAATCCAAGTCAGTTTTAAACCTAGGATCCCAATCCTTCAACGTAATTTTATTCAAATCAATATACACTGACCAAAGTGCCTTGTATGCCCAATAGTTCATGAGTACAATTGGTTTTCTTGAAAAAAAGAAATAAAAAGTACATATCATTTGGCAATAAAGTCCTACAGAACTAAAACATAATGTATATTACAATGAGCATGACATTATATCACTATTTGTTCAACAATTTATTCACAAACTATTTCTATAATGGAATTATTCTGAAGCCATCAATTTGTCAACCCTTAGAACAATGCCCTACAGGTAAGCTAATTAACCATGTATGGCCTATTTGCTATGTAGGCTTTTCATTACAGATTCAGGGTAGTCATCATGGTGAAGAGTCATAATAATGTGCTTTGGATCTCCGGTGAGTACCATGTTCCTATGAGCAAGTTACTCAGCCTTTCTGTGCTTCAGTTTTACTTCCTATAAAATAGGAATAACTCCCGTTGTTATAAGACTTAAATAATTTATACATAGAGGGGACTTAGAGCACTGCCCGACACATGCAAAAGACAGTAATGTTTGTATTTGAGTAGACGCAGCAGTGATCACATTGGCTTTGGATGTGATACACTCACTGCTGTGTTTTTGTTCTCCACTTTTATATATATATAGCCTATTCTCTAAATGCTAGACCCCTGTGCAACATTATCAATGCCAATAAGGGCCTCAGGTAATGACAAATTATCCATTTAAGTGTATGTATTCTCCCCACCCCCAAAATCCTCACTACATTTCAAATTTCCCTTAAAGTGGCTAATTCTGAAGGGACTGTGTCCATGACAATTTGTATATTGGATGTTTCTAGAGGCAGCACTGCTGCTGCTATTTCTGCATTGCTTCAGTCGTGTCTGACTCTGTGAGACCCCATAGACGGCAGCCCACCAGGCTCCCTCATCCCTGGGATTCTCCAGGCAAGAACACTGCAGTGGGTTGCCATTTCCTTCTCCAATGCATGAAAGTGAAAAGTGAAAGTGAAATCGCTCAGTCGTGTCCGACTCTTAGCCACCCCATGGACTGTAGCCTACCAGGAAAATCCCATGGACGGAATTTTCCAGGCAAGGGTACTGGAGTGGGGTGCCATTGCCTTCTCCGGAGGCAACACTAGACACTAACAATGACATTAACTATCAGCAATAGAGGAGACTTCCTGGTAAAGTTTCTTTTTATTATCTACCTCTCATTTTGGCCTGCTTCCTTTCAAATGGAGCCAGCCCACCCCACCCAAACCAGGCTTCAGAAGAGGAAGACGTGTGAAGTACAGCATTTCCGAGTCCCACCTTCCTTCCCCTCCTACCATCAGTCCTTATTAACTCTGAAGATGAGTTCACTTATTTTTGACATGAGGTGTTTGCAATAATCATCGTAGGAAAAGAACATTATTTCTCTGGCTGCATCTACAGTGTTTTCTCATGTCACATCCAAGCTGACTGGATCCAGCCTTTAGGGAATGAAAAGAAGTGAAGCGTCTTCTCAGAGGCGGGAGGTTGGGGGGGTGGGGCCCAGTCTGCAGGAGCACCATATGCCCTAATTCTGAGGAGACCGCTCAGTTTTAACATCCTGTCTCCTGTGCGTTCCCAGCAGCAGATCCAACAGTCACTTCCTCCAGGTGTCGGTTGGTTGCCTGAACGTGATATTGCTGCTTGAAGTGGCAAGAAGATGGGGTAGGCTTGGAATTACCCAAATCAAAAGCACGTTGGATGAGACCCACAGTCCACTTATAGGCTCTGCGAGGCCGGTGGAGAGTTGTCAGGTTTTCAGCAGAATATTAGTTGGTTATTTAACAAATTCTATTGTCTTCATTAAAGGCTTTAAATCCAGCTTTGCTCAATTTTACTAAATAAGATACCTAGAAAATAGAATCCTTTTTCCTCTCCATTACTAAATGAGATACCTAGAAAATAGAACCCTTCTTCCTCTCATTGGTATGATGAGGGGAAAGCATTCCCTCGAATCAATGCTCTTTCCACAGGGGGAAAAAACATGATCTATGAACTTCTGTATCTGATCTGTTATTAAAGTTCATAGCATCATTTAATGCAGATATTCTTCCTTTCAGAATTTTCAATTGAAAAATTTTAATGCTTTAATTATTTTTCAAACATTTGTCAATTATGTTTTTTTTGTTTTCATTTTAATCTTCTATAAGCTCTAAAATGCAACATTTTGGACTTGAGAAAATCAAATAAAAAGCAATCTATATCAAGAATGTCTTGCGAAGTGTTATGCTGATTTCTGAGTAAACACAGGAAAGAGCTTTATTCAAAATAGGATTAATATTCTCTGGCTCATTCTCTGCAAACATAAATTGCTTCTGCTGTGGCATTTCTCAAAGGGGGAAAATATTAGATGTGAAAGTTATAAAAGGTGACACAGAAGGAAAGCAATACCTCAAAAAAAGCGATGTCTCTAGTAAGTATAATAATACATAATTATTAGAGAAACAAAGTGGCGGAGTGATATCACTCTAAGAGGTTTTCTCCAGAGCAAGAACACCTGCTCCAACATTGTTTCTGTTCAGCTTTGTTTTGTTTGGTAGATCTACTTACCATAACAATAACCTGTGCATGCTAAGTCACTTCAGTCATGTCTAACACTTTGTGACCCTATAGACTGCAGACCGCCAGAGTCCTCTGTCCGTGGTATGCTCCAGGCAAGAATCCTGGAGTGGGTTGCCATGCCCTCCTCCAGGGGATCTTCCTGACCCAGGGATCGAACCCACATCTGCTGCATCTCCTGCATTGGCAGACAGGGTTTTTTACCACTAGCACCACCTGGGAAGGCCTAACCACAACATACATGAAGTCATTTACCAAGGTAATTAAACTAACTTCTGTTAGGGTGTCAAACTGCCCGAAACTGGAAGACCTAAAAAGAGTGTGGATGTTGGACTGACAGCAGTTACTGTAAAAGACTGATAGCTACTTTCATCCTTGCTCTATAGGCTCCCATCATGGGCCTTACTGCCTCTGAGAAATTCTCACCAAGGCCCACGGCCCAGTTTACAGGTTGCCTTTCTAAATTCTCAGTGAAAACAACCTAGACTGGAATGAATCAACACATGAGAAGGATTGTTAGGCAGGTCTCCTCTCTGTCTAGATCTCAGTGATTGTTACAAAGATGAAGGATCCAGTCATTTCTCTAGCTCTGAATTGTCATTTGACCTATAGTGGATGTCATCAGTTACTAGAGCCCTATTTATTTCTATTGCATGGGAAGAAATCCACCTTATTTATCACTGGGATCAAATACAGGCAAGAGACAAATGTGGCTGAAAATTTAAAAGTGTCTGATGATCAATATTAATAACAATTTTGGGAATTGTTCGGTAAAAATGTATTATTAATTGGTATCCAAGGATAGGCTTAAGGGTTGTAAACACATTTCTTATACCAGATTCCTGCTTTATCCACTTATCTAATTTATATGCCTTAAAAATATATAGTCATCTTAAAGCCATATATTCTTGAAGCACTGACATCTGCTATTCTAGAAAATGTCATTTCACATAGTTTTCTATTATAACAACTGAAGTTGTATCTTAATGGGATTCAATAGGGTTTCTAGAGTAGAGAGAATAATGAATGATTCTTGTCTGAAATTTGGGAACAATGTCCCTGCTAATATCTCAAATCCAGTAATCTGTCAACTCTTCCAAATTATGACTTGATTCTTCCATTTCTTTCAACCCCACTTTTAGGCTCCTGTTCCAAACCCACATCACTCTCCCCAAGAGTACGTAGAGAGTCCCCAGCTCCCAACTGGTCTCTTCTTTTCCATCCTTCCTCACTTCAATCCATTTTTCACAAGCAGCCAGAATAACATTTTTCAAATGTTAATGAGATTATGTCACTCACTGCTTAAATTTTGTTTTCATTTAAACTTATAATAAAATCCAAATTTCTTAACTTTGCAATAAAGCCCTGTAGACTTTGGTCCTCTCTCATCCTCCAGCCGCGTTATGTTTCATTTTGCCCCTTTCAGATAGGTCACTCACAGGTGAACTCAATGAACATGCCAAGTCTTTGCATAAGCCATTCCCTATACCTGAAACACTCTCAGCTCTGTGTGAGTTCTCAGCTCAGACATCTCTTCCTCAGAAAGATCTTCCTGGATTGCATAGTCTAAATTAGGTCCTTCTTATTACTTTCTTAGAGACCCATTTTACTGACCACAATTTAACTATGAGTCTGTATATGTGATGTTTGATGTCTACCTCCCCAAGTAAACTGGCAATTCATGAAAGCAATAGGTTTCATTGCTTTAATATGTTCATTTAAGTATAATTTGTTCAGTATGGTATACCCAGTACTTGTATACTGCCTGGGACATAAAAAGTCCTTTTGGAGAGAGGGAGGAAAGAAGGAAGAAAGAGAGAGAGGAGAAGAGAGAGGAAAAGAAAGAAGGAAGGGAGGGGGGAGAGGGGAGGAGGGAGGAAGAAAGAAAAGAAGGAAGGGACGAAAGATAGTCACCATGCAGCTTGTGGGATCTTAGTTCCCTGACCAGGGATCGAACTTAGGTTCATGACAGTGAAAGCCCAAGTCTTAACCACTGGCTTGCCAGGGGACTCCCCAAGCTATTATATTTTTATTTTTACCCATTGTGCCGTTGACAAGCCCACCTTGAGTAACTGTCATAACCTCTCTGTGTCACTTTTTCTAGCTATAAAATGATTCAGCCTCATCAGAGATGGGAAGATAAGAGGCAAAGATGTGCTAAGAGGGAAATCTGTAATTTCTTGCATTTGGGGGAAGGAGGAAAGTTGGAGCAGAAGAGAAGAAAACTGAGTAACAAGTTGGTCCTACTCTGGGGTTGGGTCTCTGGGCTACAGGAGGAGCAGAGGGACAAAAATCCTGACATAACTTTCTCAGAGCAGAGAAGACCTGTCCAGGGAGACAGCAAATCTATTGAACTTCCTCACCCCCAGTATCACACAAACACCATGATTTTCCATGGAAGGAGAGGGACCCAGAAGAGGTCCTGGGAGGCCCTGAATGCCTGTGCCTCAGTGGATTTGTATGGATTGGTGACTATGGCAGGATTGACAGAGGCCCAGTGGATGGATGTCCAATCAAGGGCTGATGCCCTGCCCCCCCACCCTCACCACCTCCATCACCTTGGTACTATTGAAGGCCCCAGAAATGAGGGATAATCTTAGGGATTTAATAGAAGGAAGCTGCAGTGACAGAGATTGCATTTCTGCCTCCTGCAGATTGCTAGCATGAAAGGAAAGGAGAATAATTTGCATAAAATAGTTACATATTTTAACTATTTGTGAATAGTTAAATTTGTGAGTTGAACTTTGTGAATTTGTGAGTTGAACTCCAAACCTGCCACATCATAATTTTGATTAATTTCCTTTGTCTTCTACTTCATTGACCACGTGCTCTTTGTTCCTCTCATCCTTCATTCTTGTCTGATTTTCTGTCTCCATTTTAACTTCTCCTGGTCTCTTCCTTTTATTCTGCTCTCTTTCTCCAGCATCCCCCTCCAGGCATCTCCTGGGCACCCCACACTGCCTTCCAGCCCACAGTATCTAGAGCAAGAGGAACTGAACTCTGAAACGGAGTCTCAGTCTTCTCCCTGCCTTCCAAACTTCATTGCCTCCATGTCTCCATCATGTTTCCTGCTTTATTGCCTCTCTTTCTCACCTGCTCCCCAAGTGGCTTTGTGAAGTCTTTTTTTTATTCCTTTTCTCTTAGACTCCATTGTAAAACATTTCCACAGAGCAGAACAGCTTATAAAGAAAAAGGATAAAAGGACCTCTGTGCTTGTGAGCTAAAGGCTAAGATTCTTCCCCTGACTCTTTTTTTTTTTTTAACATTTACTTATTTATTTGGCTGTGCAGAGTCTTAGTTGTGACATGTGGGATCCTCCATTTTTGCTGCAGCTCGTGAGAACTTTAGTTGCAGCATGTAAACTCTTAGTTGCAGCCTGCAGAACTAGTTCCCTGACCAGGGATAACATCTGAGGCCCCTACATTTGGAGGATGGAGTCTTAGTCACTCGACCATCAGGGACACCTCATCTCCTGAATGTCAGTACTTTTCCAGAATGGAAGATGATATACCATCCCTGGCCCCACTCTCACAGAAACCCTGCTGCCTAGATGGATCTGGAGCTTTAGAAAATTCATATACCTCTTAATCTTATCTAATTCGATACTTTTCACAGACTGTTCTACCTAAAGTGGCCTCTCCTCCTCTTCACCTGTGCTAATATTATCATGTGTCAAGGAACAATGGAAGATGTTCCTCAACACTTTCTGTTCACTCTAACACAACTAACCACACCCCCTCACTTCTGTCCCTTATAGCCTGTATCCTTCTCTTGGACCCTATCCATGTACTGTCACATGAAGTCACCCATCTCTTTACCATACACATTCTCACTCCTGAATAAGAGTAGTAGATCTTCAAAGTCAGGAATGTATCTTTCTATTGATACTATTATTACTAACAATGAAAACTTTGTTATATATGTAGCAGGTTCCACCTTCAAGATGCACTGAATGCCCTATATTGAATGACTCAATGGTATTGGCTGAATATATGTTTATTAATATAATAATGAGATATGGAAGGAACAAAGCAAGTATGTATTGAATAAAGGAATGCCTGAAATTAAGCCAGCAGACTGCCCAGATGTTCTCACTCATGGGGACAGTTCCACAGTTCCAAGTCACAGTTGGATGATATTTACAAAGCTTAATACCATCCTTACTGACTTATCTCAAGTTTTCTCTGATATCAGACATAAATGTTTTTGTCATGGAGCCTAATTTAAAACTCTTGGCATATAGAAGCATTTTATTCATAAAACTGACTGCTTATAATCATTTGTTTTGTTTTTAATATAATTTAACTCGGAGTTATCAGATAGAGAGCATTAGATTAATTTTTAATGGCCCAGTAAAGAAAAATGCATTTCAGAAACAAATCTGAGCCAGAGGGCATTATTTCATGGATGAGGGCATGGGGGTGCAGAGAGGCTAAATAATATGTCCCCCAAACACACAGCTAATGGTTGAAAAGATCTGGTTGAGAACACGGATCCCTTGAGTGCCCATACCATAATTCTCTTCTACATCCTGCTGCCTCTGTTAGTGAAAGAATGAAAGGACAATCTGCAATATAGACGCCCTCCAATTTTTTAAATGCTATAAAAGACCATATCATAATCTACACCATGTTGTGAGTAGGAGCAGCATAATTCCCAGCACCCTCAGTAAGTCCCTGCGGCAGCTCCTCTCAACATGAGCAGGATTGAAATTAACGTAAACACATGGTCCAAGAGCAGGCACACAGGGGACAGCCAAGCTGAGCTGAAGCCACTGCCAAGACTTCAAACATGGAGGTGCAGGAATGGCCAAGTTGAAATCAGCTACCACCACCTCACATTCATGTGGTCATTTAAGCTTCTCAAGTGGCCATCCCTCCTTCGTCAAGTCCTTGATCAGACTTTAAACTTGTCTCAGTTTTGTGTTAAAAGGAGGCGAGATGACCAAGTCTTCCAAAGTCACATAGGTACCTATTATCAATGGCCTGCTGTGGCAAGGACTTAGTCCATTAACACAGGTAGGCGATATTGAAAAATCAAAACAAACAAAATCTTGGCTAAGGAACCAAAAGATTGGATTCCATAGCTTAGTCTGTTGTCAGCTAACCATGTGGATTTGAGATTATGTATTCAGTCTATACATTTGTATCCAAAGTGGGTTGGAATAGAAAAATGCTTTTCAGATAGTGTTCCCAGGAACACTGGGATCTCTCAGAGGGACTTCCATGGTTTTATCAGCTGAATTATCAGATTAGGCATCCACATCTCCCCAACCTGACTTCAATCAGAGTTGTTCTATTTGCATCTACCTTAGTATCCTGCATATGCTTAATCAAAAAACAATTCTACTTTAAAAACAGTAGTAATAAAAACAAAATTGCATTGCATTTTCTCCAATCTATGAGGCATCCTGAGGTAGGCTGGGCTTCACAGAGCCTTTCCAATCACACCAATCAGGTAGGTCTGAGCCTGCCGGGGAACAGTCTGTATTATTGAAGTTGCCCACCACAGGAAGTAAGAGAAGCCCTCTTCCCCTTGAAGGCTCTCTAGGCCATACATCACTGAGGATTCTAATTCATCCAAAGGTTGTAAAGGAAATAAATCCCTTTTCTCTATTGCTTAGACATACTGTGAAAAACGTCTTGGGTCTTAACAGGTGTAATTCAATTCAATTCAATTCAATTATATTCTCTCCATTAACTTAGTACTGTTACTCTTTGAGGCAGCGATTTGACATTTTGTTGTTTATTTTTGTTACTGTTTTTTCTTTCTAAACTTACCCCAGAAGCTGTAGCTTATACATATCCCTAGAGGAAGAAAACTTAGTGTCTGATGTCCTTTTTCCCTTACATATTTCCATTAAATCCTTCCAGTCTCTAGTTAACATCAACTGAGTGTCCATTTCCAAACTAGGTGCAGGGAGAAAAAAGTTTAAAAGATGCAGTCCTTGTCTTCAAGGATTTAGTCTGTCTGAGAGAAGAGACTTCCACACACAACACCAGCAGGTAACAAAGGAACAGTGTTAGATTAGCTGCAAACCCCTACCACAGGTAAATGCCAAATCTACTTAGTAGTAATAGTTTGGAAAGGGTGAGACTGGGGCCAGCTGGAGTTCTCAGAGGTTTGTCCTGTTTGTTTAAGGGCTAAAAGGATGTAGACCCAGAGGAGCACCCTTTATGGGAAAGCATAGAAGGGAGAAGACAAGTCCCAGTGGCAGAGAGAGGACCAGCTGCTCCGGAGGGAGACCCGCTATGTCAGGGTGCCCAGGCTCCCAGCCTCCACCTTGGTGAAGGCTCCTGATCAAATGACTTACATGCTCTGGATCACAACCCAGCATCTTCCAGTGGAAACTGGCTCCTGATCTCCTATTTATCTCGAAGACACGTCTCCATTTCAATGTGCTTTGTATTTGCCATGTGTTTAGTGCTCACTACCTGGGAGAGAGGCACATGTTATTATCACCATAATCATCGTTTACCACCTGCCTGCCTCACTTGAACCCATTACTCATGCCAACCCTCTCCCAGGAGGAGCCTTTCGCCAACTCCCAGGGTTCACATATCTGCTTTTGGGAGATGAATCGACTAAATGTTAAATTTTAAAGTGACCACTTCCAAACGCTTGGGGGAACATACAAGAGAAAAAGGTATTAGCTTTGGGTTCCTCAGAAAATATACTTATTTTTCCAAAGTGGAGGATGCCTGAGGGTGGGTGAGTGCCCTCTCAAAGGCAGTAAGAGGCAGCCTGCCAGGTGACTTAGGGAAGACAAGTGCCAGGATCTCTTTCAAAGTAGGGGTCTTCCCACATGTGAACAAACTCCCACATTTCCCTATGTCTCCCATGACCTCTTTTTCCTAAATCAGCCATGATAATATGGGAATAAATTCACATTTTCTAAGGCAGAAATACTGCCAGACTTGTTAATTTCATGCAGATGTGATGTTACTTTTACTGTGTTGTAATATGGCTTCTTAAAAAAAAAAAAAAATACCAGTTGGAAGGAGGTGGGGGAAGAAGAGCCCACCACCAAAAAAAAAACAACAAATATTCGCCAACCCATATGGTCAGTAATTGCTGTTTAATAGTCCTCCTATTACAAACCTAAGAGGCAGCAGTCTGAATTACCAGTAGAGTATTAATAAACAGGAATGAGTTAATAGAGCATAAAGACCTTCTCCTGGAACAGTGGGGGAGTTGAATATTCTTTTCTTCAGTCAGCTGTAAGTAATTACTGCATGGTGTGCTTCTGACTATTACCATAACAGAGCAATTGGACGTGAAGAATGGATAATAGTACGGACATGGAGGTATTTTTAGAATATCAGCAGTGAAGCAGGTAACTGGCCTACTCCAGAAGAAACCTTTAAATAAGTTTAGAAGACTTTTTTTTCTCCCCCCACCTCTTCTCCTTATGACATTTAGCCAGGGTAGAATTTTAAAAAGATCAATCTAATAAATTATTTAAAATAACTTTACAAAGAGGATGCCTGTGATATGTAAATAAGAAGGCAAGAAGGGAGGAAGGAGAAGTCTAAAAAAGCCCAGGCGGACCGGGAGGCATCAAGCCTACCTTACTGTAACTACATAATCACGGGTTCCTTTCTGCTCCTCAGAGACTACAGCCCGGATGCGAATCTGCTTGACTGGCTCCCACTGGCTGCTCAGGTGAAAGTGGAAATATTCAAATCAGAGCTGTAACTATGATTGCTGGAGTTGTGGGTTTTCTAAAATTGAGTTAGTCATCCTCGGTGATTTAATGATGCATATCATTTATTTTAAAATATTATTACAGGGGCATTGACTGAGCGGCGGCGCCTTCTTCGCGGGACTGGCCATTATGCGATGCGGCGGGGGATGTCAGGGGCGTCGGCAGGCTGGGAGGCTGTCTACCGGCACAACATATGTTCTTAGACGCAAACAGCTTGAGACTTCGATTCAGAAAGCGGTAATTTTGCAAATGCACACAAATATCATTTAAGGGGTATTTTGGAAAAAAAAATTTTTTTCAGGGTATAGGTCCTTCTCCTGTCTCCCGGCTGCACAGGCCGATGCTGATTTTTCAATTTGCAGGTTTGTTAAGCATCATGGAATGTTTTGGTTCTCAATCAAGAATATTCTTCCCAAGTGGTTCCAAAGTCCCACGCTTGAAAATAAATGCATGTCCTCTTTGTCTCCTAGCAGCATGTGTTCCAAGGGACAATAGCGGTGCAGGACAGAGTGAGGCAATGCCTTTGATTGAACTGTCCTATAGGTTTGTAACCGGCCACTCGCCCGGGCTGGACGCTTTCTTCAGCGTGCTCTCTTCTCTGGGCAGTGCTGGTGGCTGGAGTCCAGCGGAGATGGTTAGGAGCCAGGACCCAAGTCCTCCTCCTGGCAGGATTCCTTTCCTGCCTTGTGGCACAGGAGCTGAACAGAGCCTCAACTGCCTCGGCGCTGATGACCTCCTCTGGGCCACACCTGAAAAGAAGAGGTGCGGCCACTGGGACAAGGGGTCACGCTTCACTGCTCTCTGCCCACTGCTTTGAAGTCTTCCGACAAACACGTGTGTGAGATAAACATTGTCGCATTTATTTCCCCCGAAAAAAACCACATGATTGCGTCTGAGCTCCAACAGCCAGCCTACTCTGATTCAACTAGACACAGTCCCTTTCTTGCTAAAAGATGCTGCAGTGTAAGTTTACAGCTGTGGATTTCACCTGTTTCACTGGTTGTTCTTAATAGAAGTCAAGGGCACACCTGTAGAGGTGTTATTGTGACCCAGGGAGAGGACCTGCTCCTCTGGGTGGCTGGTTTGGGTTTCCTGGTTTCACATGTTTGAAAAGAGAATAGCTCTCTTTTACTGTGCTGTGCTGTGCTTAGTCGCTCAGTCATGTCTGACTCTTTGCGGCCCCATGGACTGTAGCCTGCCATGCTCCTCTCTCCATAAGGATTCTCCAAGCAAGAATACTGGAGAGGGTTGCCATGCCCTCCTTCAGAGGATATTCCCAACACAGGGGTCGAACCCAGGTCTCCCACATTGCAGGTGGATTCTTTACTGTTTCAGCCCCCAGGGAAGCCCCTCTTCTCCTTAAGTCTACACAAAGATGAGGGCAAAAGAAAATATGGCTTATTAAAAGCCAACATTTAATCAAGTTTTTCACAATGGACCAAGATCAATGGTCATTTTTAGAAGATGTTCAAGATCTCATGATTTAGGGCAGGGGTCCCTAACATCTGGAATCTAATACCTGATGATCTGAGGTGGAGCTGCTATAATAATAATAGAAATAAAGTACACAATAAATGCAACGGGCTTGAATTATCCTGAAACCACCCCCGCTCCCTGGTCCATGGAA
The DNA here is from genome assembly GCF_910594005.1 of Cervus elaphus. NCBI lineage: Eukaryota > Metazoa > Chordata > Mammalia > Artiodactyla > Cervidae > Cervus > Cervus elaphus. Next base: position 62,793,695 of record NC_057825.1, read on the forward strand.
AAATTATCTTCCCCGAAACCAGTCCCTGGTGCCAAAAAGGTTGGGGACTGTTGACTTAGGGCATTTCAGTGGTCAGCATTTCTGTGTTTCTGGTTCATTTTGAGATACGTATGAGTGACTTTATATGTGAGTGCACTGCCTGTGGTCATGAGTGTGCCCCACTTGAACTTGTTGACACCCTGATGAATCATGAACTTCCCGAGGGCGTGAATTACACTTTTGAGGTTTACACCCAGGGTTACGTCCTTGTCCAAAGGACCAGCACAAAGACTTCTGGGGAAAAGATCATCAACAATCAGGGATGTTGCTGTTTCAGATCTAGAAAACCCTCTAGGGAGCCAGAGAATAAGAGGTTTTTCCCAAGAGTGAGACTAAGCAGAAAAAGAAGGCACTGACTCCTTTATATCTGCAGTTAGTTCTCAGAAGCCCAGGGCAAAAGAAATACCTGGAATTGTTAAGAAGCCAACTATTTCCGGAGGCCACCATTTTACCTCTTGAGTATCTTTGCTGGTATGTCTCTAGTCGAGAGTTCTTACATTTTCAGGTGTTCCTTTTGAAACAACTTGGTTGGCTAATACTCCAATAAGAATGAGTGAACAGGTAAATTATTTAAAGTGGATTACGCAACTCAATCTGAATAAAACTTTCCAGACTGGTTGACTTCAGCTACCCTACTCATGGGTTATCATGACAACCAGTAGAACACACACACACACACACACACACACACACACACACATTTTTTTCAACATTTAGTAAACAATCCTCTGAAAATCCAGTTATATGATAACGCCTCTAACAGTGATAATGTGTTCTGTCGCTCAGTCATGTCCCACTCTGTGGCCCCATGAAATGTAGCCCCACTAGGTTCCTCTGTCCATGGAATTTTCCAGGCCAGAATACTGGAGTGGCATCCTATTTTCTACTCCAGGGGATCTTCTCCACCCAGCCAGGGATCAAACCCATGTCTCTTGCATCTCCTGTATTGGCATATGGATTCTTTACCACTGGTGCCATCTGGGAAGCCCAACAGTGATAATAACAGAGGTCTAAATAATCTCTGCCTATGTCATTAATTTCATCTTCTACCACCCACCTATGATTTTATTTTAGTTCCTCCATCACCCTGAGCTTATCTCTGTTTCTGGGTCTTTGCACTGTCTGCTCCTTTTGCCTGAAAGGCATTTAGCCTTGGTATAACTGTCATCTCCAAGTAACTACTCTTAATAGCTTTTCAGGCATCCTCTAAGTAAAACTCTGCTTTAGTTTCTTCACAGCATTTATACGAGTTGTTCTTAAGAGTCCCTTGGACCACAAGGAGATCAAAGCAGTCAATCTTAAAGGAAATCAACCCTGAATATTCTTTGGAAGGGCTGATGCTGAGGCTGAAGCTCCAATACTTTGGCTACCTGATGTGAAGAGCCAACTCATTGGAAAAGACCCTGATGCTGGGCAAGATTGAAGGCAGGAGGAGAATGGGACAACAGAGGATGGGTGGTTGGATGGCATCACCGACTCAATGAATATGTGTTTGAGCAAAATCCAAGAGAGAGTGTAGGATGGGGAAGCTGGGCATGCTACAGTCCATGGGGTGGCAAAGAGTCGGACATGACTGAACAACAAGTACAAGTTGATGTGTTTAGTATGTGTCCTAGCTGAACAGTTCTCAATTCTTGATTCCCTCCCTGCTCTAATATTCATCTCAGGTGACATGTAACTGTGGGTAGAAAATAACCCTCACCCCATGGTGTTAACGCTTAGCCACATGCTTAGCCATGCGACTGGCTCTGGTTGACTAAATGTTGGCAGGCATTTAGTTAGCTGATGTTGAGAACAGAGCCTTTATATACCCTGTGTATCTTGCTTGCATCCTGGTGCTCCTGCCATTCCCTGGAAGAAATATATGTCATAAATAATCACTTTTTGAAGAAGAATGAAAAACTCCTAGAAGAAAACTGAACCTAATCAGAGACCTAGAACCAAGTCCCCTGATGACCTGCAGTATTACTGTTTCAATCATTATCAAGAAAATGAACACTTGTTATTTGAGCCTCTGAGATTTGGGTCATATTATGAGGCTTGTCATTCATCATTAATGTGCCAATTGCTAGTTTACAGAAAAATTATACCAGAAATGGGCGTCTGCTCTCAAAAACCTGTAAAATATGTATCATTTGGTTTGGGATTATGTGGTAAGAGAAAGAAAACTATAAAGAAACTGTAATAAGAGGCTGGAGAAACAACTACCCATATTATGTAGTAACAAAATATTTTATTTATTGCAATAACCTAGGAGGCATGGGGTCGCTAAGAGTCAGACACAACTGTGTGACTTCACTTTCACTTCTCACTTTCATGCATTGGAGAAGGAAATGGCAACCCACTGCAGTGTTCTTGCCTGGAGAATCCCAGGGACAGGGGAGCCTGGTGGGCTGCTGTCTATGGGGTCGCACAGAGTCGGACACGACTGAAGTGACTTAGCAGCAGCAGCAGCAGCAGAAGGCAAAACAAACAAACAAAAAGTAAGTACTAAGTGTACCTGTAGTTTGGGTATTACAGGTGGGAAGCAGGTTGAAAAATCGACTCAGCTACCAAGAAGGACATATTTCCAGTACTTATAAGAAAAGCCAAAGAAGGCATTCATAGAGCAGAGTGAAGACCCATGTATTACAGTATATCAATGACAAACTCCCAGGTGGGGAACCAGGGACTAGCCAAAGTATATGCTAGTCTCTTTGTAGGGAAACCTGGCAGAATTTCAGGTTCCTGCTATAGACCAGTGATTTCTATGTTTCTTTCAGTTTTTTCCCTTGTTGAATGGAACTATTTTAATTTGTTTATCCTGTCCTTATTCCAACATCGTATGTTAAATGTGTGGGAGGCAGATAACATGTGATTCAGTTCAGAGATATTCAGATCCAGAGCATCCCACCTATACCTGATTTAAATCATGAGATCCTGGACTTTGAACCTGATGCCAAAGCTGAGAGAGATTTTTTTATTTTCTTGGGATGGCCAAAAGTATGCAGAAGGATCCTGATCAAGAGGGAAGATAGAGTAAATTGTTATTTTCAATAAAATTAATTATAAATCATTAAAAAATACATAAAACTATACATTTACACATCTTGCTATAAAGCTTGCAGTTCTTGCCATTATGAATGAAAAATACTTCCCTGATCCACTCATGTTAGGCTTGACATGTGAATTGTGTTGGTTAATACTTGAGAGTCCCTTGGACAGCAAGGAGATTAAACCAATCAATCTTAAAGGAAATCAACCCTGAATATTCATTGGAAGGAATGATGTTGAAGCTGAAGCTCCAATACTTGGCTACCTGGCGTGAAGAGCCAATTCATTCAAAAAGACCCTGATGCTGGGAAAAATTGAGGGCGGGAGGAGAAGGGGGCAACAGAGAATGAGATAGCTGGATGGCATTACCAACTCAATGGATATGAGTTTGAGCAAGCTCCTGAAGATAGAGAAGGGCAGGGAAGTCTGGCATGCTGCAGTCCATATGGTCACAAAGAGTTGGACACAACTTAGCAACTGAACAACAATGAAATATTGCTAAATGTGACTAAAGCAGAGTTTTATACTTGCTGCCATGCTCCAACTTGTTCTCTTGCATTCCTGCCATTCCCCACAAGAAGAACATGCCCCAGGTAGCTGCTGGTCCAGGAAGAAACCAAACAGACAAGGGGGAAAGATCTGATCCCAGCTGACAGTCTTGAGTCAAGATAAACTGAACCATGGGCTTCCCAGGTGGTACTAGAGGTAAAGAATCCACCTGCCAATGCAGGAGATGCAAGAGACACGGGTTTGATCTCTTGGTTGGGAAGATCCTCTGGAGAAGGGAATGGAAACACACTCCAGTATTCTTGCCTGGAAAATTCCATGGAGAGAGGAGCCTGGCAGACTACAGTTCAGTTCAGTTCAGTTCAGTTGCTTAGTCATGTCTGACTCTTTGCAACCCTATGGACTGCAGCACGCCAGGCTTCCCTGTTCGTCACCAACTCGCAGAGCTTGCTCAAACTCATCGCCATAGAGTTAGTGATGCCATCCGACCATCTCATTCTCTGTCATCCCCTTATCCTCCTGCCTTCAATCTTTCCCAGCATCAGGGTCTTTCCCAATGAGTCAGTTCTTCACCTCAGGTGGACAAAGTATTGGAGTTTCAGCTTCAGCATCAGTCCTTCCAATGAATATTCAGGACTGATTTCCTTTGGGATGGACTGGTTGGATCTCCTTGCAGTCTAAGGGACATGCAAGAGTCTTCTCTTCAAAAGCATCAAAAGCTATAGTCTATGAGGTCGCAAAGAGTTGGACATGACTGAGCAACTGAGCACAAGCTGAACCATGCTAAGATCAGGCGCCTTCCAGCAGATCCACAGAACAGCTAATGAAAAAAAACAATGTTTGGTTCTTCAGTTGATAGATGATAGGGTTGCTTGTTTCACAAAATTATTGTAGGATAAATGCTGACTGATTTCATGTTTACTTATTGTCTGCCCCTATGGAAATGTAAGCTCTATGAACATAGAAACTTTTCCCATCTTATTCATATATGTTTTCCAGGGGACAGAAATATTCTTGGTACATATTTATTGCAGAATACATATTTTTATGGATAACAATGAACTGTGGAAAATTCTGAAAGAGACAGAAAGACAGACCACCTGACCTACCTCTTGAGAAACCTGTATGCAGGTCAGGAAGCAACAGTTAGAACTGGACATGGAACAACAGACTGGTTCCAAATAGGAAAAGGAGTACATCAAGGCTGTATATTGTCACCCTGCTTATTTAACTTATATGCAGAGTGCATCATGAGAAATGCTGGCCTGGATGAAGCACAAGCTGAAATCAAGATTGCCGGGAGAAATATCAATAACCTTAGATATGCAGATGACACCACACTTATGGCAGAAAGTGAAGAAGAACTAAAGAGCCTCTTGATGAAAGTGAAAGAGGAGAGTGAAAAAGTTGGCTTGAAGCTCAATATTCAGAAAACAAAGATCATGGCATCTGGTCCCATCACTTCATGGAAAATAGATGGGGAAACAGTGGAAACAGTAGGTGACTTTATCTTTTGGGGCTCCAATATCACTGCAGATCATGATTGCATCCATGAAATTAAAAGAAGCTTACTCCTTGGAAGGAAATTTATGACCAACCTAGACAGCATATTAAAAAGCAGAGACATTAGTTTGTCAACAAAGGTCTGTCTAGTCAAGGCTATGGTTTTTCCAGTAGTCATGTATGGATGTGAGAGTTGGACTATAAAGAAAGGTGTGCACCAAAGAATTGATGCTTTTGAACTGTGGTGTTGGAGAAGACTCTTGAGAGTCCCTTGGACTGCAAGGAGATCCAACCAGTCTATCCTAAAGGAGATCAGTCCTGGGTGTTCATTGAAAGAACTGATGTTGAAGCTGGAACTCCAATACTTTGGCCACCTGATGCAAAGAGCTGACTCATTTGAAAAGACCCTGATGCTGGGAAAGATTGAGGGTGGGAGGAGAAGGGGATGACAGAGGATGAGACGGTTGGATGGCATCACCGACTCAATGGACATGAGTTTGGGTAAACTCTGGGAGTTGGTGATGAACAGGGAGACCTGGTGTGCTGCGGTTCATGGGGTCACAAAGAGTCGGACACGACTGAGTGACTGAACTGAACTGAACTGAAATGATTAAATGAAAAATATGTATCAAGAAATTACCAATTCAACATTAGCTATTGGAGCCCTATTTGGGTATAATTCATAGTGGGCAAAGAATAGAATACTTATAGGAAAAGAAGTCCTTTGGAGTTCTTCAGAAGAAAGTATGAGATCTCCTCGAGTGGTGTTGTGGATGGCTAATAGACACAGCTGTCATGATTAGAATAATTAAATTGGTTGAGAAAAGAGAATTATTATGAGACAATGTCCCAGTTGTCTTTGTATCTGTAGCTCCAGCACAAAGTGAGTTCTCAGTACATGTAAGCTTAAATATATTGACTTTCAGAGCTCATAGATGAATTATAACCTACTTTTCCTTTAATTAGGAAGATATTTAAATGACAACAAATAATGCAGGCCTCTGGTTACTTCTTCACTCTGTTGAAATCTTACTTTGGAGAAGCTTGGTTGTGCCTTTGGGGTCAGCCTTGGAGAATATGGTACTCTTCTTTATACACAGGTTAAAAAAAAAAGAAACAGAAAACAAAACAAACAAAAACAGCAACAAAACCAGGAACTGTGCAGATATCCTCAACAAAACTTGTCTTTCACCCTTTCCTATTGTTCAAAGCAACTCATTTTACTTTTTTATTCTGCCTTAGCAACGCTTTCCTTTAACCCCAACATCCCAATCTTTATTTAAGGCAGTACTACTACTGAACAGTTTGTTTTCCATCCCAGCCCTTAGTATTTACTACAGGATTCAGGTGCTAAATCCTAGGGGTAAAACATTTGAGTAAGACATAGTTCTTGCTACGAAGGTGTCTATTTGAAAAGAAAGGCAAATAATCTGATTGTGTTGTTTTCAAGGGCTACAATTGAACAATACATCTTGAGAACACAAAGGTAGGACATCTCTGTGAAACTGAGGGACCAAGGAAGCATGGAACTTGAAGTGGAAGTAGGAGATAAGGAATGGTGATAATGATATGAGAGAAATTTCCCCAAACATGCTTTTGTTTATGCTTATGTTCACTATAGGAAAATAAATATCAAAATATCTCTGAGAGAAAATGACATGGATAAACAGATATGTAATCTAGAAAAGGGAAAAAGGAGTTTGTAGCCTTCAAAGACTCTTTCTCAGAATATGGTATTTATCCTTTACCACAATCTCAAGAGAAGTGATGAAATGACAAGAAAACACAAAAAAGAAACTATTCTGAGAAAGAAAAAGGTAGAATCTACTGATTGAAGCAGTTTGTTCACTTGTTAAAAGTGCTTTTTTTTCAAAAGGCACTTGGAGTCAGTAAAGAGAAATTAAAAAGCCAATGAAGAAAGTCTGGATTTTAAAAACAAGACCAAATTATATAATAAAGGAAAAAAAAACAGGATGAAATTTGGCCTTACACAGTAGGGGTGTGAAGAGACAATGGATTATCAGAGTCTAGAACTTTATAGAAACTAAAATAATAAAATAAAATCATGTGGGATGATTGATGAGACAAGATATCTTGTCTTGATGAAATAGCATACAGTGAGAAAGAGCAGTATTGCATAGGAACCTGGAATGTTAGGTCCATGAATCAAGGCAAATTGGAAGTGGTCAAACAGGAGATGGTAAGAGTAAACGTCCACATTTTAGGGGTCAGTGAACTAAAATGTACTGGAATGAGCGACTTTAACTCAGATGACCATTATATCTACTACTGTGGGCAAAAATACCTTAGAAGAAATGGAGTAGCCATCATAGTCAACAGAAGAGTCTGAAATGCAGTACTTGGATGCCATCTCAAAAACGACAGAATGATCTCTGTTTGTTTCCAAGGCAAACCATTCAATATCACTGTAATCCCAGTCTATGCCCCAAGCAGTAATGCTGAAGAGGCTGAAGTTGAATGATTCTATGAAGACCTATAAGACCTTTTAGAACTAGTACCCAAAAAAAGATGTCTTTTTCATTATAGGGAACTGGAATATAAAAATAGGAAGTCAGGAGCTACCTGGAGTAACAGGCAAATGTGACCTTGGAGTATAAAACAAAGCAGATCAAAGGCTAACAGAGTTTTGCCAAGAGAATTCGCTGGGCATAGCAAACACCCTCTTCCACAAACACAAGAGAAGACTACACATGGACATCACCAGATGGTCAATACTGAAATCACATTGATTACATTATTTGCAGCCAAAGATGGAGAAGCTCTATACAGTCAGCAAAAACAAGACCGGGAGCTGACTGTGGCTCAAATCATGAACTCCTTATTGCCAAATTCAGACTTAAACTGAAGATAGTAGGGAAAACCACTAGACCATTCAGGTATGACCTAAGTCAAATCCCTTATGATTATACAGTGGAAGTGATAAATAGATTGAAGGGACTAGATCCGACAGACAGAGTGCCTGATGAACTGTGGATGTAGATTCGTGACGTTGTACAGGAGACAGGGATCAAGACCATCCCCAAGAAAAAGAAATGCAAAAAAGCAAACTGGTTGTCTGAGGAGGCCTTACAAATAGCTGTGAAAGGAAGTGAAGCAGAAAGCAAAGGAGAAAAGGAAAGATACATCCATTTGAATGCAGAGTTCCAAAGAATAGCCAGGAGAGATAAGAAAGCCTTCCTCAGCGATCAGTGCAAAGAAATAGAGGAAAACAATAGAATGGGAAAGCCTAGAGATCTCTTCACTTCTGAGACACTAAGACACTTTAGAGACACTAAGGGAACATTTCATGCAACTGCTAAGTCGCTTCAGTCGTGTCCGACTCTGTGCGACCCCATAGACGGCAGCCCACCAGGCTCCCCCGTCCCTGGGATTCTCAAGGCAAGAACACTGGAGTGGGTTGCCATTTTCTTCTCCAATGTGTGAAAATGAAAAGTGAAAGTGAAGCCACTCAGTCGTGTCCGACTCGTAGCGACCCGATGGACTGCAGCCTACCAGGCTCCTCCGTCCATGGGATTTTCCAGGCAAGAGCACTGGAGTGGGGTGCCATTGCCTTCTCCCTTTCATGCAAAGATGGGCTCAATAAAGGACAGAAATGGTATGGACCTAACAGAAGCTGAATATATTAAGAAGAGGTAGCAAGAATACACAGAAGAACTGTACAAAAAAGATCTTTATGACCCAGATAATCATGATGGTGTGATCACTCATCTAGAGCCAGACATCCTGGAATGTGACGTCAAGTAGGCCTTAGGAAGAATCACTATGAACAAAGCTAGTGGAAGTGATAGAATGCCAGCTGAGCTATTTCAAATCCTAAAAGATGATGCTGTGAAAGTGCTGGACTCAATATGCCAGCGAATCTGGAAAACTCAGCAGTGGCCACAGGACTGGAAAAGGTCAGTTTTCATTCCAATCCCAAAGAAAGGCAATGCCAAAGAATGCTCAGACTACCACACAATTGCACTCATCTCACACGCTAGTAAAGTAATGCTCAAAATTCTCCAAGCCAGGCTTCATCAATACATGAACCATGAACTTCCAGATGTTCAAGCTGGTTTTAGAAAAGGCAGAGGAACCAGAAAGCAAATTGCCAACATCTGCTAGATCATCAAAAAAGCAAAACAGTTCCAGAAAAACATCTATTTCTGCTTTATTGACTATGCCAAAGCCTTTGACTGGGTGGATCACAATAAACTGTGGAAAATTCTGAAAGAGATGGGAATACCAGACCACCTGACCTGCCTCTTGAGAAACCTGTATGCAGGTCAGGACGCAATGGTTAGAACTGGACATGGAAGAACAGACTGGTTCTAAATAGGAAAAGGAGTACATCAAGGCTGTATATTGTCACCCTGCTTATTTAACTTATATGCAGAGTACATCATGAGAAATGCTGGGTTGGAAGAAGCACAAGCTGGAATCAAGACTGCTGGGAGAAATATCAATAACCTCAGATATGCAGATGACACCACCCTTATGGCAGAAAGTGAAGAAGAACTGAAGAACCTCTTGATGAAAGTGAAAGAGGAGAGTGAAAAAGTTGGCTTAAAGCTCAACATTCAGAAAATAAGATCATGGCATCTGGTCCCATCACTTCATGGCAAATAGATGGGGAAACAGTGGAAACAGTGTCTGACTTGGGGGGGGCGGGGCTCCAAAATCACTGCAGTTGGTGACTGCAGCCAGGTAATTAAAAGACACTTACTCCTTGGAAGAAAAGTCATGACCAACCTAGACAGCATATTAAAAATCAGAGACATTACTTTGCCAACAAAGGTCCATCTAGTCAAGGCTATGGTTTTTTCAGTTGTCATGTATGGATGTGAGAGTTGGACTATAAAGAAAGCTGTGTGCCAAAGAATTGATGCTTCTGAACTGTGGTATTGAAGAAGACTCTTGAGAGTCCCTTGGACTGCAAGCAGATCCAACCAGTCCATCCTAAAGGAAATCAGTCCTGGGTATTCTATGGAAGGACAGATTTGAAGCTGAAACTCCAATACTTTGGCCACCTGATGCGAAGAGCTGACTCATTTGAAAAGACCCTGATCCAGGGAAAGATTGAAGGCAGGAGGAGAAAGGGATGACAGAGGATGAGACAATTGGATGGCATCACCGACTCAGTGGACATGAGTTTGGGTAAATCTGGGAGTTGGTGATAGACAGGGAGGTTTGGCATGCTGTGGTCCATGGGGTCGCATAGAGTCAGACACAACTGAGCGACTGGACAAAACTGAACTGAACTGAGGGCATTTCAAAGAATAGTATAAATAGAAATATGCCATGATTACATCCACTTCTTTTAATTTTTTAATAATCATCAACCCATTTTTAATTGTTATTTTCCATTATCTTCCTTCATGTATTTTATAAATTGTGTGAAGAAATAAAGTATAACTGAAAATACATGTAGGGGAAAAGTTCCTTGAAAATTATGTGCCTATTTTTGATCTTCATAATAAATTGGATAGGGTAGGGTAGGTTAGGGTAGGGTAAGGAGGTAGATGGTCAGAGCAGAGAAGAGGATGATTTTTTAGCCATGGATGTGCTAAGTTGCTTCAGCCGTGTCTGACTCTTTACAACCCTATGTTCTGTAGCCCAGTCCATGGGATTTTCCAGGCAAGAATACTTGGGTTGCCATTTCCTTCTCCAGGGGATCTTCCCAACCCAGGCATTGAACCCACATCTCTTATGTCTCCTGCATTAGCATTGGTAGGTGGTTGCTTCACTGCTAGTGCCACCTGGGAAGCCTTTTAGTCATGGATGCCTGGGTAGAATCTAACTCATTAGCGATAGGACCTGGAACAAGTCAGTTAACACCTGTCAGGCTCAGTTTCCATCGTTTATAAAACAGGTAGATTAAACCTACCTCATAGACTTACTGTGGGGATTAAATGAGTGAAAATAAAGGCCTTGGTACATACAACTAAATAAAATAAGTCTGTAATACCAGGTAGAATTAGTGTTGCCAAAGTGTTACTTCTTTTCCCCACTTGACACATGAAAATCCTGAGAGACAGAGACAGAGGCAGGATTAATAGACATGTGTCCATACAAGGAAGGCAGAGGACTGAGCTGATGCCCAGACTGAAGGAAAACTTTCTCTTTGAGGTTTTAATATTCAGAGGCAACTCTCCACATTTAGCACTTATAACCAGGAGGGGAAAAAAAAATCCATTAGAAAACTATGTACTGATGTAATTTTAAACTTAATTACTAAATATCTTTTTAACAAATGTACCAATCTAGTTACAGTCTTTCAGAAATACAGTGAGTCACAGTCAGAGCATTGGCAGAGCCCTGAAAGGTCAGACTCAATCTACAGGGTAGCTTACTATAGTTTCTCCCCAGCTTGCCGGCCAACTCTTACATAATGACATAATTAAATGGCTATAAAGTTCCATAATTCTTGCTCCTTTAATTAACTGGAGGAAAACCTCTTATCTTCTCAACATTGAAGATAACTGCTGTTTCACTTTGCACAAGTTACAGAAGGCTAATGTTCAAATTCTGTAACAATTGCAAAGAGTGCTGCTTAATTTTAAAAAAATAAATATGTGAAAATTTGTACATAAGTGCAAACTTTCAACCAACTATATAAATCACCAGCTGCAATTTGTTCAGTATATCTTGCTGTTGGTTTCCACCAAACTTTGTTCTAGATAACAAATATAAACTTAGCAGAAGTCCAAATCCCTGAATCAAATGGTTCTCTTGAAAGCTCTTTTGGACTCAGGAGTGTGGCACTAAAACCCTTGCCCAGAGGCTTAAGGGCTTTATGAAGAAAAAGTCTGAGCTTGAGACAAGATCCAGAACACATGCCGTAAACTTGTACATTTTACGAAAGTTTCTTGAAATCACTTTCATTGTGTCTTTGACCTTCTAGGAATTTAACAGGTCTAATTCAAGTAGAAGTTGAAATGATCTCAATTAGATGTATGATGGGGGATGACCACATAAAATAAACCCAGTGGAGCCACCTAGGTAGAAAAAGGAAGGAAGAAAATTTATATTCTATAAATTATGCTCAGTTCCCATGTGACAAAAGCAAGACCCAGAAATTTCTTTATGTTCCCCAAGAAAGTACTCAAGGGGAACTTAGTTGAGCAGAGTAGTCTCAGCATGAAGAACTGTGATAGGGTGCCTCCTCACCTGACACTCTGGGAGGACTTTCTAGGACAGGGGCTGGTTATATGATGTGGCAGAGATGCAAAAAGCATCAACAAAAACTGATACAAGTCAGAGGCATCTAGGGCTTTCTGAGATACTGGCCAAACAATAGGAGAGCAGGTTCCAAACCAAACTTGATGATGATATACCTGCAGGGCAAAGAGCATCTCGTCAGAGGAGAGATCTTGCTACAGAGGCCTGCAGGGCCAGACATAGGACAGGGACCCAAGCACCCCATCCCTCTGCTTCCATGGAGACAGAGCAGGCCTTTTGGCAAGGATGTGCCTAAGGGTTGGGACTGTTGTGCCCAGATGTGAATTCTAAGGAGTCACCCTCACCTGGAGAACCATGCGCCCTGGTGCAGGCCACCTTGATCTGGAGGAAGGGAGCTTTTTGACATTGGTCATCTCAGAAGAGTGGCTTCTAAACGGTTTATTCTAAGTGTGTGCTAGTTACAGCCCTGTCTCTCAGACACCAAGCCATCATCTTGAGAAAGTGAAAAGTGAGGCTATGGGGGCAATTTTTCTAAAGTGAGCATTTTTCTAAAGCGATTAAGTCTTTTAAAGAAGACTTTGTAAACCATGGTAACTTGGACTACACTGAATGTTAAAATGAAAGGAGACTTACAAATCAGAAGTGACTGAAGTATTGCTAATGGATAGTAAGTTGTTTTTACCATTCACTGAAGTGGAGTTACATAGGCCAGATCAGAGTTTCTAGAAATTAAAGGGCAGCATTTGTTTTCTGCATATTTGAGAGTAGCATGAAAAAGTTTCCAGCTCCAGTGTATGTATGTGTGTATGTGTGTGTGTGTGGGTGGGGGGTAACATAAGACTGGAAGATTGTATTCGAAACCTAATCATGTTTTTTATCTACAAAATGATATTATGGATATTTATGGTTTTGATTCTTCACTTTTCACATCCTTCAATTTCTCGGCAAGGAGCCTGTTTTAGCTGTTTAAAACCAAAGATGCATAGGCGCAATTTTAAAATCATTTTTTAATATCTTCTAGTTGTTTTTTTGTCTAAATCCTAGCTGTTTTTAAAACATGCAGTATTTGGTCAGTCAGTTCTATTCATATATAATGTATAGTGAGTGTATACTACATATATAATTTTTATTTATATATATATATATAATTTTTTAACTCATAAATCCTTTCTAACTTTACCTTTGCTCTATTTTAATCCCTTTATTTCAAAGATCATGTTATATCTCCTTTTTTCTCTTAAAGTTTCAAATGGCCTTTGGCCAAATGCAATAAAATTTTGCCCTGACCTGACATAAAGCATGGAGTATGTATATGAAAGCACTTTGAAAACTTTAAAGGACTTTAAAAAGGCATGGTGGTAATGGTGGTGGGAGGCAGAGGAGGAGGTGGGGAGCAGGAAGAGACACAAGAGGAACTAGGTTGTATCTTCACATAACATAAATTTCAAAGGTCCCTCCTGTATGAATTTGCAAATAGAAGCAAATGGAGTCACTGCCTGGCATCCTTGAATGCTCACAATTTTATAACATTATCCCAGGCTTGTGGTAATGTAGACACCCCTTCAGGTTGACATTTTTCTGCATCCTTGGCTGCTCCTAAGAGCAAGGAACCGCTTTCAACAGAGTCACAAGTACCTGGGAGCCATGGGTCTGCTTGGTAGGAACCCTCAGGGTGCCTCCTCTATCTATATTGTAAATGGCTGTCCTAGAAGTGAGTCCTAATTGGAAAAGCTCCTTTAAATCTAGAAACTCTCTCTAGTGTTTCTACATTTTGTTTGTTTATTTGTTTGATAAGGAGGACCCAGAGATCCCAGAAGAATGAGAAATTCTAAGAATGCACTCCCAATTTGAATTGACTTAGAAGACAAAAATATATATAATTTGGGACTTCCCTAGTAGTTCGGTGGTGAATATTCTGTGCTTCCAATGCAGGGGGCCCAGGTTCAATCCATGTTCAGGGAATTAGACCCCACTTGCTGCAATTAAGAGTTCTCATGTCATAATGATGATTGAAGATCCCATGTGCTGCAACTAAGATCTGGCACAGCCAAATAAATAAATAAAGATAAATATTAAAAGAGGATTTCTTTATTTGGTTATATGGTTCCTTTTATATATATAATTTGCTGACAAAGGGTTCATTTTCCCTTTCCAGACTCCCCAGTTATGGCAGAATAAGTAGGCTTTAATGGTTAGGAGCACAGAATGTGGAGTCAGAGGACCTGGATTCAGATTTCAGGCCCACCACTAGTTAGTTATGGCTTCCCTGGTGGCTCAGATGGTAAAGAATCTGCCTGCAGTGCAGGAGTCCTAGATTTTATCTATGGGTTGGGAAGATCCCCTGGAGACGGGAATGGCTACCCACTCCAATATTCTTGCCTGAAGAATCCTATGGACAGAGGAGCTTGGCCAGCAACAGTCCATGGGGTTGCAAAGAGTTAGACATGACTGAGCAACTAACACTTTCACTTTGATGTGTTAGTTAATATGACCTCGAAGACATTTCATCACTTCTCTTTGCCTTAAATTCCTCATTATAAGTGGGGATTATAATACAACCTACTTTATAGTATTCTTAAGAGAGTTAAATGCATCAATATATGTGAAGTATGTGTAACAGCAACTGGCCCTCACTAAGGGCCCCATTAATGCTCACTGTTATTATTAATTAAGAAGTAATCCTCAAGTATATCCAGACCACCACAAGCCTCTGGGGTTCACACCTGTCCTCCCAAGGAAGATAATCCTGAGATAGTCTGCAAACCCAGAGAAAGAAACACTTCTCTTCGCTCCGCAGAGTTGAAGTATGTGTGATGCCTACCAGGCCTTCTGGATTCACTTTGGCAGAAGTAGGTTAGGGGGTGCATTGCATTATCCACACATTCTACATCAGAAGTCTCTGGCATGACCCAGGCTTCTGCAACACACCCATCTGGAAAAGGATTCAATGTCCTGGTCTGACGCCTTCTAGGAAACAAGTGCAATATTGTCGGATTTACCGTTATTTATTACCTGGATTTACCATTCTCTCACCAGTCTTTTTGAGTGCTAACGGTTCTCCAGCAGACATTGAAATGAAGACTGTGAGACCATATAGACAACCTAGGAAGTGTGAGGCATAAAGATGTGTTTTTACCTGGCTGCTGCTGCTGCTAAGTCACTTCAGTCCTGGAGAGTCCTCTTTTCTTCCTTTTTTGACCAAATGAAAAATTATGAGTAAGAAGGGAGCAGAAGAAATCCCTGAGTAGATGCAAACATTTCTTAAAAACAAGAGCATCACTTTTAAGATGCCTCCAACATATCCTGGAAGGGCAACTTTTAGGGGATTCCTGTCTTTTGTAGAGTTCAGCCAGATCTTTATGAGGCTTAGGTACATTAATACACAATAAAATTGTCAATAAACACATGAAATTACATGTATGGCTGAGTCACTCTGCTGTGCACCTGAAACTATGACAACATTGTTAATCAGCTAAACTCCAGTATAAAATAAAAAAGTTTTTAAACAATACACATATGAATTTTTTCTAGATGGTATCAAAGATTCATCAACTGACCTAATATTATGCCTCACATCTCTGTCCAGAACAGGGTTCATCTCATCAATACACATTTCAGAAAAATGTTGGTTAGTCCTAAGCCACTCCTGCTCTATTTTAATTCATTCATCAAACACATTGCTCTGGGTATTATTCTTCCCTCTGTCCATACTCTTATATCCCCACATCTTCCATTCCCTGCATCATCTCCCATGATGTCAGCTTATTAAGTGTATATATATATATTTTTTTAATAGGCCCATAGATAAAAATTATTTCAGATCTGTTTTGGGAGGCACAGATCAGCCTGAATTTCCAGGGTACAGCTCAGTCCTGCACCACACATATTTTCTCCCACTCCAGTCATGGCATTTCATCTTCCATCCATCCAGCTAAGGAGAACAGAGGCTAATTTAGGAGCCTCTTTATGCCTGTACATACTCAGCCAGAGGGGTCACTGTTGATTGATGCAAGACACGCTGTCCTCCAAGAGCTCGCCAAGTCCCTGCTAGTCCAGTGAGTAGCAACCAACAGTAACTCACCCTTTAGTGCTGGTGCATTTCTGTGCCTCCAGCTAGAAACAGTCAATAAACACCAGAGGCAACTTATGTTGCTTTAGATCACTGATAAATGCCTCTCATCACCACCTCAGAGCCCTTTCACAAAAAAATGTATTTCTCTACAGATAGATGCCAAGCCCCAGCAGCCAATTACTACAGAAATGCCCCAAAAGCTAGAAGGAGGAGACAGGGAGGGAGAAGAGGTACTCTCCAAAGACAAGAGTTTTCTACTTCCTCCTAAGAAAAACTGCTCCCTTTTGTTGAGTGCTTCCTAGGAGCCAGGTGCTAGGATGATTCTTCAGCTCAGTTCAGGCACTCCGTCATGTCCAACTCTTTGCAACCCCATGGACTGCAGCATGCCAGGCTTCCCTGACCATCACGAACTCCTGGAGCTTGCTCGAACTCATGTCCATTGAGTCGGTGATGCCATCCAACCATCTTATCCTCTGTCATCCCCTTTTCCTCCTGCCCTCAATCTTTCCCAACATCAGGGTCTTTTCCAATGAGTCAGCTCTTCACATCAGATGGCCAAAGCATTCGAGTTTCAGCTTCAGCATCAGTCCTTCCAATGAATATCCCGGACTGGTTTCCTTTAGGATGGACTGGTTTGATCTCGTTGCAGTCCAAGGGACTTCTCAAGAGTCTTCTCCAAAATGACAGTTCAAAAGCATCAGCTCTTCAGTGCTCAGGTTTCTTTATGGTCCAACTCTCACATCATACATGCCTACTGGAAAAACTATTGCTTTGACTAGACAGACCTTTGTTGGCAAAGTAATGTCTCTGCTTTTTAATATGCTGTCTAGGTTGGTCATAGCTTTTCTTCTAAGAAGCAAGTGTCTTTTAATTTCATGGCTGCAGTCACCATGCTTAACTTACATTTTCTCCTTCCTTTTGCACAATTCTGGGCCTCAGAAAGCTCTGGCCCATCTTACAGATGAGGATGCAGAGGCTCACAGAGCTTCAATAACTTCTGCTTTCTGCTCCTCCACTCCCCACACAAAGTGTGTTGCAAAGGCAGCTGGGAAACTTCCTGGATGCCAGGCAACTCAGGCTGCTGTCTGGGCCTCAGAACACTACCCTCCTCCCATAAAGATGGAAAAGGTCTCAGTGGTTTGGTTATGCCCCAGGCTGCCAGTAACTTGTCCCACTGTATTCTGCCCATGATCTAGACATTGCAACACCTCCAGGGCCCTCTACTTTATTTCTTTAAGGTTTCTTTATTTATCTTTTACATTAACTTTTATTGGAGTGTAGTAGCTCAAGAAACTCTACCCAGTGGTCCATGGTGACCTCTACTTTAAGGATGAGGGTCAAATATTCTGACAAGTTTTTTGGAAACATAAAAAAGCACCAGGTGCTCACTCTGTTTGACACTGTGGTGCATACCATGGGGTCCCAAAGAGTCAGACATGACTGAGCGACTTTCATTTTCAAGGGAGTTACCTTAAAAAAAAAAAAAAAAAGAATGGCATGATCACAGTCTTTCACAATTACTTTCAATCATGCAACGCTCAACAAAGCCAGCCCTTGCCAGCCTCTGGGTTAAAAGCTAGGGATAAAGTGAACAAACATGCCTGGGCCATAGATTTTTATCACTTCTCTTCCTTCCTCCTCTGCTTTCCCTCGATTTCCTAAGGAGTCTCATTATCTCCCTTTATATACACAAGTCTTAGGCAGAATTTTGTGGCAGAAGGAAGCAAAAGTATTCACCAAAAATCTATCTGAGGAATAACTACAGAAAAGCGAATATCTCCACACCCTGAAAAGATCACATCGCTGGACACTGGTTATGGTCTGATAGGTTAGAGCTGTCCATTTCTCAATTCATCATGCTTCTCTCTTGCAAGAACTGAACCACAGAGCATCAGGAACTTTTGACTCTCTCTTAACCCTCTCTGGAAACTTACAACACGTGAGCATTAAATACCCAAGATAATTGCTTATATGTAATATTTGCAGCAGGAAGGGCCCCGGGGATGCTGCCATCCATCACCTCTTACTGAGCTATTCTGCACTATTTCTGCAAAGCAAGGGAGCAGACATAAGCTGTCTCCTCTTTTTCAAGAGCAAAGGTCTGAGGGTGGTAGATGGAGGCTTGAACTTAGAGATGATGATCATCAACCTTTTCTGTTATAGAAAAAAATGACCTAATAAATATGCGATGCTAATAATAATACAGATGATAGTAATATCTTATATTTCTACAGGGCTTCCCTATTTTTCAAGCACATTAAACCTTTGGTTTCAGTGGCTCCACACACCAAGCTACGCTGGTATAAACACTGTGATACTCTTCTCAGTGTTAACACATCTCTGTATTTCATTTGATCACCACAATCGGAGAGGGAAACATTGCTATCCCCAGTTTAATCAAGGAAGAAACTGAGGGTTAGAATCATTTTCTCAGGCTATAAAGCTGGACTTTAAACCCATGTGATTCTCTGCAAAATCCAGAGTTTATTCCTCTCCCCAAATCTTCCTTTGATAGACAGGAAACGTGGAAGAAATAGATCATGTGTGCCTTGTAAGCCGCCTGTCCCACCTCATGGACAGAAGTCACGATGGTGAGTACAGGGCCACAGCCAATGAAACCTTGCCCAGAGCCTTTGTATGGACGGCAAATCCAATCCATTTCCAAAAGCTGGGCTCCTAGAGAAGGCTTCTGTTGACACTTTCTCTGTAGGTTTTGTTATGCTTGTTTCTGTTGGCCCACAGAGCCGGCAGCCAGGGCCATGGCAGGATGACTGAGCCAAGGGGCGGTCTGTTCACACCCAAGGGACCGGGCTGTTTCACTAAGTTGCTGCTGCTTCAAAGCACAGGCACTGCAGTCTTCTCGCTCCCGGTTTTGTTATTTCTGGGATACTAAAGAAAGGCTCATTCTGTTGTGTCCCAAAGACCCTTTTGAGGAGACCCACTCTTGCTGGAAGTCTCCCGAGCCTCCTCACCCAATTACAGTCAGATGCTAGGCATTTCAAATTAAATTAGAACAAATAACAAAAATGAAAACGACAATGGGAAGGAGGAAGAACAAACCAACGAAAATGGCATTCATTTTAAGTAACCGATGAGAAAAATGGTACCTGAACAACTCAAATGATGTTTGTCCACTTGTCTCAGGCGAAAAAGAGCCATAAGCGAGATATGGCAGGGATGACAATGCCAGGTCCATTTTGTCTAGGTTATTCTGATGTAGAGATGGCCAGATAAACAACAAGGTGTTTTAAGTCTAGACCTGAATATTTATACCTTCTCGGTGGCTCAGATCTTCCCTGTCGCTCAGATGGTAAAGAATCTGCTTGCAATGCAGGAGACCCAGGTTCAATCCTAGGTTGGGAAGATCCTCTGGAGAAGGGAATGGCAATCCACTGCAGTATGCTTGCCTGGAGAATTCTATGGACAGAGGAGCCTGGAGGGCTACAGTCCATGGGGTCGCAAAGAGTCAGGCATGACTGAGTGACTAACACTACTACTGGTGGCTCAGATGTTAAAGAATCTGCCTGCAAAGCAGGAGTCCTGGGTTTGATCCCTGGGTTGGGAAGATCCCCTGGAGAAGGAAATGGTAACCCACTCCAGTATTACTGCCTGGAGAATTACATGGACAGAGGAGCCTGGTGGGCTACAGTCCTTGGAGTTGCAAAGAGTCGGGAACAACTAAGTGACTAGTAGTTTTCAGTTTTGAATTTTTATGGCTCTTGGACTGTGATATGAACTTTATTTGGTGAAACGATGGCATATGCAGATAGGAGGCAGAGATTTTGGAAAGGGACCAGAATATTTGCCCATGTGCCAGTTTTCTCCTCCAAGTGCTGCTGAGGAGGAAGTGTCATTTGAGCTCAAAATTTTGCTCATGGTGTGCCTAGAGACCCACTAGAGTGTGGATGGGTGGGAAGTCAAGACATAGATTCTTATAATACCCAGTTTCAAAATGCTCCAGTGGCAGTGAGGTAATTTATAATTAAGTGGAAGAATCCATGGACCAAGTTTATAGTATGTCTGTCACAGAGAGATGTCAAGCAGAATTATTAATGTTCTATTAAAAACAACGTGAAATCAGCCAGTCCAACAGAGCCCCAGCATCACGCAGTGGCCTCCTTGATACCACTTTACCGTGGTTACATCTTCATCACATTTGCCTGTTATGCTGCTATCACCTGTTGCCCTTGCACTAAATATCACTGGATCCTAGAATAGCATGAAGATATGTGATAAGACAATGTAACTTCACTATCCAGATGCAGAAAGGACATTTACATTTGTGTGCTTTCCAATCCTGTAAGCCAAAGTTACACATTGTAGAGTAAAATATATTGTCGTACTTCAGTACTCTCGTCATGACAAAACAATGAGTCCACAGAAACATAATTCATATTAGTTGTGTTTGCTTGGTTGCCCAGTCATGTCCAACTCTTTCCAACCCCATAGACTGAACCTTCCAGGCTCCTCTGTCCATGGGATTTTTCAGGCAAGAATACTGGAGTGAGGCTCCATTTCCTCCTCCAGAGGATCTTCCTGATGCAGGGACTGAACTTGCATCTCCTGAGTTTCCTGCATTGACAGGTGAATTCTTTTCTACTGAGCCACCCAGGAAGCCCCAATTCATATTATTTGGCCTATAAGTATAGGAGAGCTCCTCTACAAACTCAAGCCCAATTTGGATAAAATAAGTTATTTAATACTAGAGAGTTATCTTGTGCCCAAACTAGTTGCATCATATATTAAAGGCCATTATTAACTAGGCAAAGAGATTCAAGAGAATACAAAAGTTGATTATCTTATAAGAGACATTCTTGCACATAGCATTACAAACACAATTTGGTCACCCAGCTGTCCCCTGATGTCACTCTTCATCTTAAATTCTACAAGCCTGGCCTAAGTACAACTTTCAAGTATCAAAAGGAGCTGGTTCTATGAGTATTTCCTCCAAAATGTGACTTAAAAACAAAACAAGAAGCGTTCTGGAATGATCAGTAAATATGTCTCTTAAGGCCATTATTTTTAGCCCAGTGTTATTGTGACTGTTTCCATAGCTAAACCATGAACATGTTTTCTGCACAAGCCCGGTCATCTAATGGCCTTAATTAACTTTCAAATGGAGAATGTTGTGGTTTACCACTTATTAAATATCCACCATACCAAGTTACAATCTTACCCTTCCACACCTCACTTAGTTAAGACACCTCAAAAAACCCACAGTGCTGAATAACTGGTCATTTAAAAATATGAACCATGTGTAATTATCAGACTGAACACACAGGCTGTATGAGAGAAGTTTACAAAAACCCTAGGCAGCTATCATATCCAGATTGAGTGATTTAATTTGTAAATTGAGGCAGTAGGATAAGTCACCCAGAGAGAATAGAATAAACTGTTGCTACTCATTCTAAGGAATTCAACAAATACCTAAGTGTTGCTTTGTCTTCCAGATACTGAGTGTCTTTCCAGATTCTTCATGTCACAGGACACTGTAAAGAGAGTTCAGAGTATAGTGAGGAAGGAAGAGGGCAATATTTTTAAACAGGAGGCCCCCTAGAGAAGGAAAATAGAGCCTGAAACTGCTCATCAAGCTAATCTACTCTTGATACCACATGCAAGTAGGCTAACCAAGCTCATTTCACCAAGCATTTTATTCATGAGGGAGATGATACCGTTTGAGATTCAATCGAGACAGAATTAGTTTTCGTGATTAGCTAGGTTGAGTGGCTAAGGTATAGTAATAATGATATCATTATTTTTTCTCTCCTCTCTCTCCTATAATACTAAGACACACACACACACACACACATCCCTTTACTCATATCTCTTTGGATTTGACTTGTGAATCTTCACAATCTAGAGTTGTCTATGTTTCAACTTGAGTACACTTTCAGGAAAAACAGTGAATTCACTTCCCATTGAATTCCACTGTGTATTAAATGGTCTTGGAATTTGAAGGAAGAAAAAAAATCCTGCTGCTATAAAGAGAACATGTGAAAAGGCCAAGAGAGAGCATAACTGAAAAAAATATATAAAAATGCAAATGTTCCTAAACTTCAGCTTTGGATGGACTGAAGCATAAGTGAGAACTTCAACAAAGCAATAGAAAAAGATGACAGCTCAGAGTTTCAGAAATTTAAGACAGCAGCAGGATTAGACACTTTGGGTTGTCTTCGCACACATTTCTTATGGGAGTTAATTCCATTTGACATGCAAGACCAAAGCAAGATTACAGAGGCATAGCCCCATGGCGAGGTGTATGCTGTAGCTAAAAGCTGGGATTTGAATAATTGTGCAGGCTTACTCCAAGAATCAGGCGAGAACAGAATGAATGGATTATTACAAGGAACTTTGTACATTTTTAACTGCTGGACTTAATAAAATACCCTCTATGTGAGAGTAATGTTATGGTCGTCTGCACTCACTCTTGCTGAAGTTTGTGGTAGGATCCATCAAAAATGAGGAAAAACAGAAGCTGTTTTTAAAAAAGGAAAAAAGAAAGAAAAGAATTTTGTCATGAATGACTGGGCTGGGTCATGCCCATATGATTTACAGGAGAGCAGAAAACTTGGAAAACTTGAGATCAACACATTCAAGCCCCCACCCCCTGCCCCCCAAAGGCAGAGGGAATTCATTTCCTGTGCAAAGAATTTTGAGGAAAGTGGAGAGTAGAGTTCAGGAAAAAGTGGGCCACAAAAAGGTGGATTTTTATTTCACTATTTCAGCTCGTTAGGGAGGTCATTTGTTACTGAGAAAAATTACTAACCCACACATCATTTTATATATATGTATAAATGTGACCTCGTTCCTTGGAATCTGCGGAAGCACTTGTCTGTAAAAGGTAGAAAGAGTAGCAGTTCTAAAGACTTCTCACTGCTTAATTAACTGTCCAGTGAGAATTATTAAAATCCTTGATATCATTCTTATTTAGCACTCATTAAAGTGAAAGATACAAATGCTGGACAATGCAAGGTTCAGGGAAGTTCTGAGAAAGAAAAGTTAGTCTTTTTAGGGGCTAAGAATTATGACAAGCTGTCCATTAACAGCAGCGAGGTAGACCTTTGATTTTAAAAGTCACTGATTCAGATCTGAAATGATTTGATTTGATTTTCTCCCTTAAAATGTTCTTCATCTCCTTTCTTCCGAGAGAGCCCATATCTGATCCTCCTACAGTCCTGGCCAGCCTAGTGGGATGGCAGTCCACCCCAGAGATGGAGGGAACGGCTCTGGGGCCACGACACTGGGGCAGTGCGCCCTCTGCTGGGAGACCAGCCTGCAGTCACGCTTGGAAAAATTCCCCCAAAGAACCTGCCCCTGGGAAAGCAAAAGGGATACAAGTTTTCAGTTGTGAAAACCTCTACTGTGAATGGCATCTCTCTCTCATAGCTGTGAATGGAGATTAGAGGAGGGACAGGAGAGGATAGGATGCAAGGGTTTCATTAAACCAGATACAGCTCTCCTCACAAAATATGTCTGTCAACGTCAGCCTGCCATGCAAAATGGCAACAGGAATGATGAACACATTACAAATTTGTAGACCCTAAAATTAAACTCCACCTCATTTATTTCATAGTTCAGCAGGCTGGGGATGGCTGGCATTAGAGGCACACGTCTTTCCTGATAAGCTCTGTGGTTTCCTTCCTGGAGAAGGAATTTTTGTGCTCTATATGGATGCACCCCATCTTCTTGAAACCCCATTTCTTCTTGGTGGAAGTCAGAAGAGGAGGCACACTGCAGTGCTCTGCAGAAGAGAGCTGAGAATCACAGCCCTGGGAGGGAGCAAATAGATGTGTTCCCAAAGGAAGACAAGAGCTTCCTTCCCACACCTTTGCTCTGTGCATCACTGAGATCCTTGCTACTAGGAGTGTGGTTCACAGACAAGCAGCTCCAGCATCACTTGCGAGCTTGTAAGAAAGGCAGGAGCCCAGGTCTCCCCTAGACCTACTGAATCAAAATCTGCATTTTAACAGGATCCCCAGTGATTCCTAAGTATGTTAAACTTTGAGACACACGACTGTAAACACAGAAAGCTAAACCACAAGCAAGACCAGAGCATTGCAAGTGGAAGGAAGCCCAGACAACCTTTGCCTCCTTGGATAAGGAAATCAAGACTCAGAGAAGAACACAGCTCCTGACACAACTAAGAAGGAAGGGTTACATAGGCCTCAATTGGGTTTGCTGTGAAAGCTGGAACATAGTAATCCCACGCCTAAAGCTGGAACACAGTAATCTCATGCCTTTTGCAGCTGACCTCACCACATACTACAAAACCAACAGAAATGTGGCACCAATGCTACTGTGATGTAGGGGACCATCCCAGGTGGGAGGATCTATTATCAGCTCTATACTACTGAAAAGACTTGTGTAAATTCTGCAGGAATTGACATAGAAATGAGATTATGATATTCCTTCTATTCACACAATGATTGATGAAACACATGGGAAAAATAAATTGAATTACGTTCTAATCTCCCAGGGAAACATAATTAAGTTGTAAAGCATTCCCTTGAAATCCTAAAAGCCTTATATCCTTTAGACAGTGACTTCTACTACATGATCAATAATTATATTAATTAAAGATAATTATTTTGATAGACTGGTTTGACTTTGGGGCTCCACTTATTCTTGATCTGATGTATGGCTTGAATAGTGAAGACTTCATTGGCTCCAGAGTCAGAGATAAAGAATTCTTTGGGGGCCCCCAAAAGGTTTATGATATTGATGCTAACTTGCACTGATTTGTAATTCCTGGCCACCAATTTGATGCTTATTCATACAATCCAATTAGCAATACTTGTGCAAGATCAACAGAGCATTTCATTCCCTATTCTTAATCTCGTATAACCTAGAAGCAAGCTATCTTCAGAAAGTAATAGATAATATATAAAATCGAATATTCCTTGAAATTTCAAAATTCTAGGACATCCAATTCATTCTTTGTGTATGCAGGATTCTCCAGCACGTTGATGGCAACTCTGGGGCAGAATCTGATCTGATGTTAACAAAGCTCAGAAAGCTGGTGTGAGAGCAGACCCTTACACTTTCACTATCTTCCTTCAAGAATGCCTAATTGTGAGGATCAGCTCTGGGACACATGTGTGGTAGTGCACATTTTAAGCACAGGCAGAAACTGAGACTTCTTGTTGATTCTCTCTCTGCACCTTCCAGAGATCCACTCAAGGGTCTATGCCTTCTTATCCTCATAAAAGCATCAGTGAGCATCCACAGAAAGTAAAAAGTGAGGCAGAGATGTAAACTGAAAGTAATCATGTATGGAATCATATAACAAACAAACCAGATTTGGATTTTTTTAAAAGCAACAACCATTAATGTTAACTCCCCTGAATTCTCTACATGATTCAAGACCACTTGCTTGCTATTTTAACATTAAGAGATAATAGAGTTGAAAGAATTACAAAGAAATCATTACAATTATATATATTATTTCATCAGAATTTTTTTAAGGTATTCATAAAGCATCTTGCTGACTAGATGCTCACTACATAAGAGGCTGCAGATTGTTCCCTCAAGGAGGTGGAAAGGGCAGTATTTAAGAGTCGAGACTCAGGAGTCAATGCCACCTGATTTGAATCTGGGCTCTGCCACTTAGCACCTATGGCTTGAACAAAGAAAATAACCTCTTTCTATGCCTCATTTTCTACAACTGTATAATAGGCATAATAATAGTACATACCTAGAGGGGTTGTTGTAAGAATCTAGTGTATTAATATGCATGGAGCAATTGGAAATGCATAAGTAGTACTAAGCACTCAATTTATAGTGGCTCTTATCAGTGTCCTTATGATTTATGAAGGTTGACTTCTTTGTGGTCATATAACAATTTATTGTGGAATAGTCTTCTTCATACCCAACTTTCAGAGGATCTAAATGCCAAGTTTTAGTCTCTAGCTTAAAATTTATTTTCTTAATAGAATCATTTAAAACATTACTTACGGGGACTTATAAACACAAGCTTATTCATGTTACCACCTCATCACACACATACACACACACAGAGAATAGTAATACCTCACAGTCCAATGCCGGAAGTTCCCCCACAGGAGATTTGCCATAAAGAAGCTAAATGTGACCCACTATTCTAGTGAGAGATCTTACCATTCAGAGCAGAATAACCTGAGAACAAAATAAGGCAGGAAGCAGCCCTGAGGTTCCTCTGTCTTTCCTCCGGTAAAATCAATTCTGTTATTATCCACAGTTGGGTATAGAATAGCATATGAACAGCGTGGCTTCCGCCAGCAATACCTCTCCAAGAGTGGCTTTCAAGGGTAATATTCCACACCCTGATTTACTCAGCATTGTCAAAAGAGAAAAGGGGAGATCTATCTTTACATAGGGAAATTTATTCTAAAGAATTCTTAAGACACTGGAAAAGATGAAGCAAGAAATATCAGTGTGAATTCATATAAAACTGAGTATGCTAAGCTGCCCTGAGCCTTAGACATAGAGTCCAAGGTGATGAGCAATAGTGGGAGGCCTAATATCTTCCTCTTGGCTCTTTCACAGGGGGGGTCGTTTAGCCATATTTCCTACGCCTGAAAGGGAAATGGACCATGCATGTGAGGCTGTACATCAGTGTGAAACAGAAAAAGCTTCCCAAAGAAAGGAAGCAGACTTATGAATGTGGCATTATGGAACCCACAAAATAGACCAGCGATGATTGAAAGCAAGAAAATGACTTGGTCTTTATTAAAACTACAACAATTAGGCAATTGAGTTAACTAATAGGATCTGAGGAGACGTAAATAAGATTTTTATTTTTGTTAACAAAGGGAGTGAAAAGACAAATTTCAACCCGAATGAAAGAAGGTAAATGATTCCTCCTCAAAGGCAGAGCCAAGATTCTTCAAAATGAGCTTCCTCCTAAAAGAGATACAAGTAAAATATATGGAGCAAGATGACAACCTGCTGTTGCCTAAATGTAGGCAGTGATGGTATTCTACTCTACAGACCAAGCTATGAGTAATTGAATGCAAGATAAAGCAAAAATATAGAAAAGGCCACTTGGTAACAGAAGCATAAAAATGCAGTGTGTGTAACAGGACTGAGAAGGGTACAGCTCTGTAGAACTGATTAATAAGGAGAGCAGTGAATAGAACAAAGTGGATTTGCAGAGATTAGGATGTAGCAAGCTTTGTCCAGAAGACTGTATAAAGTTCTTATTGGTCATGAATCTGAAATAAGGTAAAAAACCTACCTCCCATCATGAAAGACCCCTTGTGAACTTGGTATATCTTAATCAAGCACCTTACCTGTTCTCATAAGTCATTTAAAAAATAAAATTTATAATAATATTTATATTCTTCTATGCAAGTTATTTTCTATGGCATCTCTCCTTTCCCATGGGGTTAGGGGAGGGAAAACATGGTATTATATTTTTGATGTTATAGCATAACAGAGATATATCTCTTTATTAAAAAAGTCAATTTCATCCATAATAGCTGAGCTCTGAGAAAATGCAGAGCTTGATAAAGCCTAAATGTCAGGTTCCAAGATAATCAAGAACAAGAGTTAGAAATGGAAGATTGCCAAGTGGGTGTAAGGAACTTGGATATTTGCATTTCCAAACTCTAAGGACTCCACACTATTGTGAAGAGCCTCACCACTGCCTCCAGGTTCCAGGCAACAGAAGACATTTTTTTTTTTGAAGGATGAAGACAAAGTAAGATCCAGCAGCACTCAGGAATCCCAAGGCAAAGATAGTGTTTAAGAAGCACAGAAGTACAGGCAACAACTGGCAACTGCCATGGCTTGGGCAAGAAGAAGGCACCTCAGTCTGTGGGCTTCTCGCGGGTAATCACAAGATAAGACAAGGGATCGCCAGTAAGGGACAATTAAGTGTGCAGCCCTTTGAGGGTATGGGAGTTACTCTACCACAGGCTGGGGGTGGTGGGGGGGCTCTCCTTTGTTTTAATCAGAGTTCTGAAGCCACTTCTGTAGTCAGGGTTCTAATTTGTTCTGTGGGGACTTTAGAGATGTTGATGTCAGGTTAGGTGTCTGTGTCTTTATTTATGGCCAGAAGGAAAAAAAATAGTTGTTTGACCTTTCCCAAGGTAGACATCTGTGCTTCATATTCAAAAACAGAAGGTCCAGGGGCAGAGGGAAGCCAAAGGACTCCTGTGTTCTCAGATCACCCCCACTGGGTGTTCCTGGGGGTGAGGATGACTAATTAGGCAGGCAGGACAGAAAAATAAATCAATAGCAAGAGAAGTACATATTTAAAAGGATGCAAATGTAACTCAAAATCAGGGAACATTGGACAAGAACTGCTCTCAAATCTTCCAGTTCTTTTAAGATGAGAGAAGGGAAGATTTCCCAGCAATAGAAATTCAGAATTGGCTAAGAAGTGGAGGGAATTGCCATGGCTGTTGGGGGAAGCTCTATGTGTCTCAGGGAGCTGCAGACCTGGCTATTTTCTTTTTTCATTTTGACTTCCTTTGTACGTTTTTCCCTGTGGTTTTTAGGGATATTTAAAAAATAATAAGAAGAAAAATGCAGATATATATACTTATAGACACTAATATATACACACATGTGTATCTATTATATTCTTTTCTATAAATGGAAATAAAGACAAAAGAAAAGTCTAATTTGCAGTTCAGTTTTCCAGCCTCAATTCTGGCTCACCAATGAATCTTCTTATATACAGAGCTGACTGGAGGGAGGGGTGGGATTGAATAACAAATTTATGTGATACAATCACATCATTTACAATCACATAATGGACCATATCCCAATTTTCAAAAGGCATAAAGTATCCTCATTAATACGATAAGTGCAGCAGTCAAATCAGCACTGTGATTTTATCAGGGTTTTTGACTGTACATGAATTAGAATGTAAAATGCATACAGAATTTTTAATGGGAAGGCTTTAACATTCACTGAATGTATTTCTTACTGTCATTTGCATCACATTAAAGTGAAATTCAACATAAAAGGATAAAGAGAATATGTCCTAAATTACAGTTTTTCCATAGTTGTCATGTCCACACATAGAAAAATCTGATTCATAAGCTTGAACATGATCCTAAATCTGAAAAGGCTACACTGGTTCCCTATCTGTTTGTGAGTTTTATGTGGCTGTCAGAACTGGGTAGAGCTTGGGAAGGTCAGATTGTCAGGACAAAGCTAATAAAGATCATGGGGGCAGGAGGTCAGGGCAGAATACAGGATGATTTTATTCACTGTCTTTTAGTATAGTAAGATATTAAACACTGTGACTGCATTTCTTTTTCTTTCCATACAGGATTACTGAAAAGTTACTTGGGTTGCCTTAGAAATATTTTGTTGCTCCCTTAGAAAGAGAATCTACTTTTGATTGAGTTCACTTCAATGGAGTTTATCAACTTAAAATGTTATAGAAACACAGTTCTGTAGATTTCACCCTGAAGGAGTATGCATACTGGACAATGTCATGTACATGGGATATACAAACTTCTTATCAAACCTGTGCATGCCTACTTGTATGTTGAAATATTTTCCATGTATCAGAGTGAATGTCAAGGTAATGGCCATTGGGAAGATGTGCTGGGTGGCTTCTATAAGTGAAAGTGAAAGTGTTAGTTACTCAGTTGGGTCTGACCCTTTGCAATTCCATGGACTGCAGCCCACCAGGCTCCTCTGTCCATGAAATTCTCCAGGCAAGAATACTGGAGTGGGTAGTCATTCCCTTCTCCAGGGGATCTTCCTGACCCAGGGGTTGAACGTGGGTCTCCCTCATTGCCGGCAGATTCTTTACCATCTGAGCAACCAGGGAAGTCCCCATACAAAGAGGCAAAAAAGCAATGGGTCTCTTCTCATTAGTCTCACATCACACAGAGAGAAGGCAGTGATTGGTACACAGCAGCAGTTGACACAGAATCCTGAGAATCTGAGAAAGAATGTTGTATGTTCTAGAAGAGACTAAGGTATCACCTGTCAAACTACACTAGCCTAGCAATGGTGTATACTTGGTGTGTATACCAATATGCATGCACATTTAGAAATAGCCTTCAAACATTTACAATAGCTACAGATTTTACCCTAAGCATCTTTCTTTTTTATTTTCTTTTTTCTCTATTTCTCTCTTTTTCTCTTATTTTCTCCTCCCTTCCTCCCTCCCTCTCTCCTTCCTTCCTTTCTTCTTCTCATATTAACATAGGGATTGGTATTTGGACCAAGAAGAGGGAAAAATTCAGGTATCTGATCAATTTTCAGACACAACCAAAATTTTCACTTTAATACCTAAAATACTTCAAATGACCAGAACCTTGTGAAGAAGCCATTTATATGATCTTAAAATTTGCAGAAATTTCCTGGTAACACTATTACTCAGTGCAATGTTTTCTGTCTCAAAATGTATGCAAATTATTATTGTATATTTCATAACACTTTTTTTAGTTCACCTCTTGGAATCCTAGCCCCAGTTGCTTGTGGGCTAGGAGAGCATTAGCAAGCCTCTTTTCCTCTCCAAGGAAGAATTCACTCATTTATAGAATGGGAATAATAATATTTAACATATTGACTTATTACAACTGAAATAGGATGATGTACATCAAGTATGTAGAGTAGTTCTAGGCACAATGGAAATAGTTCACATGAGTTTGATCGCCATGCAAGAGAAACATTTTATTTCATTTTTGCCAAAAGATATGAGTGTCCACATATTTTTTAAGAATCAAATTTGATGCTATGAAACCTGGTTTCCATCTGTGGATTTCCATCCACAATGACTGTATAAATTCAGGTAAGTGAACCACCTTCTCCTTCAATAACATTAGAATAAATGTTATTCTAATAACATTCTAATATCCTTTTCAGTCCCTACTGACTCCCCGGTGATGTTTCTAAAGTTAAGAAATTAAGAGAAGTATATTAAAGAGATACCAGGTTCTTTTCTATTATTTGAGTTTATTAAGTAAAATTGTACAGATTTAACTTGTACAACATGATGGTTTGATATGCATACATACGGTGAAATGAGGACTGTGATCACGCTAATAAACAGATTTCCTCACATAGTGACCACCTTTTTGTGTGTGTGTACGATGAGTGCACCTAAAGTATACTCTCTTAGCATATTTACAGTATTCATTACTTTATTTTAATTATAGTTATGCTCTACATGTAATAGTATATTCTTTATTGCTTATCAAGTGTCAGAGAACAAAATTCATTTAAATAGCTTCTATCCCATTCTTTCTTTTTTCATAACTTCAGCAGCAGCATGGTTACAAGTTGATCATTTAGATTGTTATTTCTTTGGCTTAAAAAAAAGAAAGGCATAAAACTTTTTAGTTCTAACTCATCTCCTAGCTTACCTTTTGCCTAATACAGATAAATTTTTACCTAATTTATATAGATAGAGAATGTATTTCTGTGACAATATGTCTGTGTGAAACTGAAAGTTGTTCAGTCCTGTCCTACCCTTTGCGACCCCATGGACTATACAGTCCATGGAATTCTCCAGGTCAGAATACTGGAGTGGGTAGCCTTTCCCTTTTCCAGGGGATCTTCCCGAATAATAGAAAAATAGATTAATATTTCCTTGAATTCCACATTTGTTGCATGACACCAGGTATGTCTAAGACATTATCTTCCACCTCAGTGGAGTTAAATTTATGTCTCTATTTTTTTCCTTCTTTTTAAAGCCTGCTGCTTGTTTTTCAGGGTCTTATTAACAGTGCTTTGCTGTTTTCCCTTTTACTGCTCATAAGAATGGTCCTGGTAAACCTACAGTCCAGATGCATTACAACCTCAAAGATCTCATGTCCCCAGAATGACTGACTCCATTTAAATCATTAAGCCATGAGAGTCTAACTTAGCTACTCATCATATCATCTCTTGCTCTGCTGAAAAGAAATCACTAGTTTGTAATATCTGTAATGTATTTACCTAAACCTGCTAAATACAATGTCATCCATATTGTTTTCATCTGTCTTTGAGGCTTTGTCTACAAAACCATGGGTCTGGGAGACTGATCTAAATCAGCTATGCTACTAATTTACCTGCACTTGAACTTGTATTTGCTCCTTATGATTCAATTGTTCCAGTTCAAACTTTTCCCAATAACATTTCTATAAATAGATAAAGTTATAGGTTTGATCCTGGCAGAAATAAGAACTTACAGTTTTCTATTCAACAAATTTAAAAAGTAATAAAAGTTAAGGTCCAAAACTACAAGTCACTTCACTCATTGTTTATACAACAAAATTGTATAAGTAATTTGGGTCTTCATTGGGGTTCATCAACCCTCAAAACTTTGATTTCTCTGACCATGCATTTGAAAAATCTTCTGAACATACTCTTCAATAAAAGACTATATAAATAGGTATATATATATATATATATATATACACATTCACCTTCCTTTTCCAGATAGTAAATGTTTTGCTTTGTTTTTCAGTCTCTCAATCATTCTATCAATCTAAAAATGCTGATTCATTTCCCTTGGTTTATTATAATGACTCAGTTGTTTCTGAGAAATGAGTCTTCAACAGAAGATTTTTTATCTCATGTATTATATTGTGATTATCTTTCTTCATTTACATATCTGGTCTACTCTCCTCCATCCTTAGTTTTGGTAGGCTACATATTGCAACAGTTGCTGCTGCTGTGGTTCAGTCACGAGGTCATGTCCAGCTCTTTGCAATTCCATAGACTGCAGCCCTCCAGGCTCCACTGCCTATGGATTTCCTAGGCAAGAATACTGGAGTGGGTTGCCACTTCCTTTTCCGGGGAATCCTCCTGACCCAGGGGTCGAACCCATGTCGGCAGGCAGATCCTTCACTGCTGAGCCACCAGAGAAGCCCTATGCATTATGACAGTAAGCGGGTCCATCAAGGCCCAGGGAGCTGGTTATACCCAGGGATGCCCTCTGCAGACTTATGGGGAAAGGTTGATGGTGGCTCATCTCCTGCTGGAAGAGTGGACACAGAACTTGGCCTCACTCAGCAGATTCCAGGGGTGCTGACCCAGGAGCAGGAGACAGGGATTCAGGCTATATTCATTGCATTCATATAATATTTTTCACTCAAACATCTCACAGAATGTTTGTAGATACTTTAATCAAAAAGAATTGACAGAAACTTTTACAGATTTCATATTTCCTCCAAGACCCCACACTCTCTTCTACAGATGTAGAAATTTCCTAAAATTATCAAAGTGATGAAGAACAGAACCTAAGCAATAATCAAATTTCCCTACTGCTCCACAACTTCTATCTTTCTAGGCTCTGCTGAAACCCTGCAGCTCTGAACCTCTACAGTTGATCAGTCCCCATTTCCAAATATGAAATAAACCAGAGCAGTCTGTCCTTTTTTGAAGTCTCAGCTTCCCAGGTCATGAACATGTCCTTCTCCTTATTGTAAGCATATTTATGTTTTACTCAATTCTATATCCAACAATCTATTTCATAGTTAAGGTACACCATGAGGTATAATACCTTAAATGTATTGATGTGAACATGTGGCATTTTCCTTTTTACCCTCCCACAAGAGCATATATCGAAGAGGACTGTTGTCATCACTTATTTTTATTCTTCCCGCCTATATCCAAAGAACTTCCCAAGTAGTGAAGCCTATACATCCTGACAAAATTGCTACGTATCAACTTCATCCCAGTCAATTCCTTTTTCATTGCAGGCACCAGTGTATTGACACTGACACATTGATGTCCTCCTTGTGAGAATTAGCCTATCACATTCATTTACATCCACTTAATTGCCGCTGCTATTGTTTAGTCCCTTAACCTCCAGCTAGGGTGCAATTCACTTGAACGCTGGGGAAGCACAACCATTCGATTAGTTCTGCAAAGCAGATTAAAACCTTCTGGCTAATTGGAGACTGTCCATCCTGCTGCCTTTCTCCCAGTTCTAGATTGAAGCAAATGTCTTCAAAGGAGGGCTCTTAGCTGGAATATGGAAGACTTGACTGGACCCAACAGCATTTTTAGAGTGCATCTATATACAGGGCACTGTGCGGAGCACTAACCATGCAAGCAATTATCACCAGTCTGGTCTCTGCCTGCAAAGCAACAACTAGGTTTTTGATTGGCAGCTTCCCTTCTTCTTTTTCACAAGGAGCACATGCACCCTGGATAAACTCCAACTTGGTATGTGGCTACAGCATTAGTATCCCAAACTGGTAGGAATTTCCATTTTGAAACACAAGGATCAAGGAAAAATTTATGAAAGAGTTTGTTCAGTTTGAGGGGAAATGAGAATTAAGAGTATAATAGTCACCTTGGATTCAAAGTATAATGCCGAGCTGAACATAGCTGATTTATTCAGAACCTATCACTGCTGTGATGGCAAGCATGCTTTGGTAACTAAACTGTTGCATGGTTGAAAGAAAATTTCCAAGGCTTCCCCTGATAACATGTTATCACCATGTATATATGAGCTGAGGTGTTCTAAGAGGTCTAATTATGTTATATCTAAAGAAGACATAAAGATTCAGTTATGACCCACTTCAGGAATTCTAAGAAATCACAATAGGTCAGGTTTCTTCATTTAATCTAAAATGTCAACTCCAAATTTGGTTTCAGTCTACTTCTGTGACATACATACTCCAACATTCAGACATTAAAAACTGGTAGGTGGCTCAGTGGTAAAGAACCCACCTTCAATGCAGGAGACATGGGTTCAATCCCCAGGTCAGGAAGATCCCTTGGAGAAGAAAATGGCAACCCACTCCAGTATTCTTGCCTGGGAAATCCTATGGACAGAGGAGCCTGGCCGTTTACAATCCTTGGGGTCGCAAAAGAGTTGGACACGACTTAGCAACTAAACAAAAACCTTCTCAAATGTATTAGATTTTCTTATGGCCTCATGTCTTTATGTTGTCCCAACTTATCTGACGTTTGTTTTAAAAGTTATGAACAGGGGCTTCCCTGATGGTTCAGTGGCTCAGACTCTGCGCTCCCAACGCAGGGGGCCTCGGTTGGGTCCCTGGTTGGGGAACTAGAGCCCACATGCCACAACTAAAAAAATAAAAAAGAGAAAGAGAGATCCTGCATGCTGCAACTAAGATCCAGTGCAGCCTAATAAATAAATAAATATATTTTTTTAAAATTATGGGCACACACAGGAAGAAGGGTCTGCATTGACTGAGTCAAGTACACCAGGGTCTCTACAGCAATTACATCACTGAATCGTCCCAACAGACATGCAGAAATGTTGTCTTATACCTGTTTACTTTAGATTTAAGTAGACTGGGGCTCTGAAAGATTGAGTGATCCATGTGAGGTGACTTACAGTAGTCAGTATGTAAAAAACATTGAACTGAAATCCAGTTCTGTGCGAGTCCAAACTTACTTTTCCCCAATGACATCAGAGGGGATTCTATAAGAAGATAGAAGTCTTGCACTACAACTTGAAGAAGGTGTAAGTTCTCACAAGGTGGAAAAGAAGCCAGTCCACATTTGTGGAGAGGAACCCTCCCTGTCTCACCAGATGTAGGTGGTTGGAGCACAAGAACAGTAGGCAGTTGACAGAAGAAGATGGTGGGAAAGAGTGATAGAAATTGCTCAGATCACATGACCTCTCAGAGGGGCAAATCAAAAACTGGTACCCACACACCAGCTGGAGAATTCCAAGCAGTTTGTGGGGAGGATAAAGGAGATACTAAGACTCACTAGGGATCCAAGCATTCTAAGACTTAAACACCATACTGCTGACTCTGTCCTTTGAAGATGCCAAAGAGGAAAGCGCTTCAACACATTTTCTCTAAAGGCTGCAGAAGTGGTAATTAGATAGCAGATCATAAAGTAGCCACCTTAGGATAACAGGATTTGGCTGATTTATCAGTATTTTGTCCCTCTCTGTTTGCCTGTACATGAAGGAGAAAGAAGGACATGCCTATTTGGAATGAAGTCACAAAACAAGAGTTACTACTAATATTTGAAGGGTTTGGAGGAAGACAAAGTCCACATACAATATATCAAAATATTTTAACAGTACAAGTCAATCTAGTAAACCGTTGGCTGAAATAGATTCTATTGATTAATCTTGATTAATACACTGTATTAATACATCTTGATTAATACACTGTAATAAAAACCAAGAAGTACAAGTGTCAATTTAGAATCTTTGGGCTCCTTGGAGTTCTGTACCCAAGTTGACAAAAGAGGGAAACCTTACACCAGCCGCTGACCTGCCTCCTGCTCTCCTCAGCCCTGCACTCAGAGGGTCTTCACATGTATGTGTCTCCCTTTTTTCCCATGCTGAGTGCACACCGCACTCAGGGGTGCGGAGGCCATAGGTGAGGGCCACCTTTTTTTTCTTTTCCTTAAATTAATTCTATTGGTTATAATCATGTTACAATGTTGTGTTAGTTTCCACTGTATGGAAAAATGAATCAGCTACACACACACATATATCCCCTCTCTTTTGGACTTCCTTCCCATTCACGGTGGCTCAGAGGGTAAAAGAATCCCCCTGCAAAGCTGCAATGCGGGAGACCTGGGTTCAATCCCTGGGTTGGGAAGACCCCCTGGCGGAGGGCGTGGCAACCCACTCCAGTATTCTTGCCTGGAGAATCCCCATGGACAGAGGAGCCTGGTGGGCTACAGTCCATGGGGTTGCAAACAGCCAGACACGACTAAGTGACTAAGCACAGCAGTGCAGTGCATTAAGTGGAGTTTCCCGTGCCATCCTGTACTGATATTAGCGTATAAAATGGATATCTAATGGGAAGATGTTGTATAGCACAAGTAAGGTCCACTTCTAAGAGAATGGACTAAGGGAAAAGGCCTACACAGGTCCTAGAAGTGGGCTTCGGGCCATTTAGGCAGGAATTTAGGGGCTTAGTATATTCACCACTTGGCCTAGAAGTGGGCGGCTGTTGGGGAGCTGGTTGGGAAAGTCCCTTGGTACTTTGGATACTTGACCCCTGAAGGAGGAGGAACAGAGTGAGCTCAGCAAAGCATGGGGAGAAAGGCAGGGGCATCTTCTGCCTAGTTCCTAAAACAGTATTGCGCCTGAAAACAGTATTACACACAGAAGTGCAAACGACACCTTCCTACAGCCCGTATATACCATTTGGCACCAAAGCCTCTCTTTGGTGCCCCACTAGTCTCTCGGCTGCACAGCATCAGGTAACCCTAGCCACATTCCAGCTTACGGTGGCCCTGCATTGGGCATAGTCAAATTTTCAATAAGAGCTCTTGAAAACTAGTTGTAATTTTTAATGCTAATCTTTTTAAATTTCAGGCAGCTAAAACTCTCA
Organism: Cervus elaphus; assembly: GCF_910594005.1. Taxonomy (NCBI): domain Eukaryota; kingdom Metazoa; phylum Chordata; class Mammalia; order Artiodactyla; family Cervidae; genus Cervus; species Cervus elaphus. The sequence continues at coordinate 62,831,255 of NC_057825.1, forward strand.
TGCAGTCTCTGTAGTCCATACCTTACCAGCTTATGCACTAAAATTCAAACTGTTATAAAATGAAGGAAAAAATGAGACAGTTCTTAATTTCTCCATTGACAACACACACACACACACACACACACACACACACATACACACAGTTGAACTAGCTATTCAATACTGTTCTAAATAAAGGTTGAAATTCATCAGAAAATTTAACCTAAGAAATGTGATCTCCACATTAGACTACTTGTCTGGATATACAGCTCACTCAATCACAAAATTCACAACCAGTTCAAAATGGAGAGCTTTCCTCTGCAAACTCACTCTTCAAATTGCATTAGGCTCCACATCACACCCACCCTCCCACAGCCCTAGTGGATAGAACAAGTTTCTCTGAGAGGATCATTTCTGTTGACCGAACTTTAAGTTCTTTTCCCAGATCCCTAACATGATTTGACTGAATTTCTTGAAGCTTTTGTGTGTAAAGGTTGCAGAATGTCAATTCTCTAGTGGTGGGATTTGGAAAAGGGAATGAAACCCAGAGCCGTTATTCAATGTGTGAGGGACCACCTTTATTATAAGTATTCCATACAATGATATTAAAGCTATTTGCCATGTTCCTTTTATCCAAGGGTTTGGCACAATTTCTCAGCATTCTGAGACCTGCTCCAAAGTTTTTATCAGTAACAACTAATAAGATTTATCAGGAGTCTATGATGTTCCAGACATTGTGCTTGGTATTTTTCACAACAAGTTATCTCCTAACCTTGAAAGTGTGAAAGCGTTAATCGCTCAGTCATGTCTGACTCTGGGACCCATGGACTGTAGCCCACCAGGCTCCTCTGTCCATGTAATTCTCCAGGCGGGAATACTGGAGGGGTAGCCATTCCCTTCTCCAGGGAATCTTCCTGACCCAGGGATCAAATCCGGGTCTCCCACATTGGAGGCAGATTCTTTGCATTCTGAGCTATGAGGGAATATCCTTCTAATCTTATACCAACCTTATGAAATTGTTATGATTATTATTTTTATTATTGTCATTGTTGATATTATATTATTAAAATGAACTTACTCCTTGGAAGGAAAGTTATGACCAACCTAGACAGCATATTAAAAAGCAGAGACATTACTTTGCCAACAAAGGTTCGTCTAGTCGAGGCTATGGTTTTTCCAGTAGTCATGTATTGATGTGAGAGTTGGACTGTGAAGAAAGCTAAGTGCCAAAGAATTGATGCTTTTGAACTGTGGTGTTGGAGAAGACTCTTGAGAGTCCCTTGGACTGAAAGGAGATCCAACCAGTCCATCCTAAAGGAGATCAGTCCTGTGTGTTCATTGGAAGGACTGATGCTGAAGCTGAAACTCCAATACTTTGGCCACCTCATGCAAAGAGTTGACTCATTGGAAAAGACCTTGATGCTGGGAGGGATTGGGGGCAGGAGGAGAAGGGGACGACAGAGGATGAGATGGCTGGATGGCATCACCAACTCGATGGACATGGGTTTGGGTAGACTTTGGGAGTTAGTGATGGACAGGGAGGCCTGGCATGCTGCGATTCATGGGGTCGCAAAGAGTTGGACACGACTAAGCGACTGAACTGAACTGAACTGAGGCTTGGAGAAGCTAAGTTGTCCAAAGTCATAGCTAATAAATGGCAGGAACCTGAGTCAAAACCAGACGCTATGATAGACCCCAAGGCCTTCTACTTCATGACACAAATACCAAACTGTATTTGTAGAACAAATTTTTAGTAACTACAAAGAGGAGCAAATATTCTTCTGCCTCTTAAGTCCTTAACCTGGAAGGAATTTAAAGGAGACAGTACCCAGGTGGAGTAACAAGGTCCATGTTATTTCCATCCCACCTGAAATAACTAAAAATAAAGAATTTACATGTATAATATTATACATATAGTTTTAAGACATTAGACATTAAGTATCTAAAGTGAGTGATATCTGAAACAGAAAACAAATGAGATAAGCCCAAAGGTGGCCCCACCTTACTAACTTGAGAGAGTTCATGGGTTACAGTACAAAGGACAAACCACTTTACTCCTAGGTATTTACTCAAGAAAAATTAAAGTAGATTTCATACAAAGACTTCCACATGATGTTTAGACGAAACAGCTAAAAGCTAGAAGCAATACAAATGGATAAATACAGTGCAGTATAGCTATACAATAGAATCCTTTGTTCATGCTCTGTCACTCAATCATGTCCGACTCTTTGCGACCCCATTGCCTGTAGCCTGCCAGGCTCCTCTGCCAGTGGGATTCTCCAGGTAAGAATCCTGGAGTGGGTTGCCATTTCCTCAGTACCCAGTGGAAAAAAAAAATAATAACTATTGATATAAGTAATGAGTAGATAAATCTTAAAATAACTGTGCTAAGTAAAAGAAATCAGACAAAATGAGAGCATACTATATGATTTTAATTTATATAAAATTCTAGAAAATGCAAATGAACCTAATGAAACAGAAAGCAGATCAGGGATTGCTTGAGTGCAGGAAAGAAGGATTACCAAGGAACACAAGCAATTTTGGGGGGGAAAGGATATGTTCGTTATCTTATCTATGGTGGCAGCTCAATAAGTGCATATATATGTCAAAACTTATCAAATTTTACACTGTAAATATGTGCAGTTTAATGTATATCAAGTATGCCTCAATAAAGCTGTTGGAAAAAAGAACAGAACAGTTTAACAAGATGAAAAGTTTCTATCTTGTTTGTGTATCATTTATGGTTTCTTATCATTGACTGCAAGCTTCAAAAGAGCAGAGATATGGTTTGTCTTGCTCTGGGACCTGTGGAATTAGGTGTTCCAATGACTACTTCTGAGTAACCATTATCCCCAAATATAGTGGCATAAAATGGCCATATGTCATGTTCATAGAATTCTGTGCATTGGGAATTAGGGTGGACTTGGGATGGCCCCTCTCTGTTCCATGGTGTTTGGGGTCCCAACAAAATTTCTGGGAACTGAAAGCATCAGGGTTTCTTTTTGAAAATTAGTTTTACTGGAGTATAATAGCTTTACAATGTTGTATTAGCTCCTGCTGTATAGCGAGGTGAATTAGCCATACATACACATAGATCCCCTCCCTTTCGGACTTCCTTCCAATTCAGGACATCACAGTACTTCACGTATGTTCTCATTAGTTACCTATATTAGACACAGTATCAGTAGTGCATTTACATGTCAATCCCCATCTCCCAATTCCTCCCACCACCTTCCCTTTACCCCTTGGCATCCATATATTTGTTCTCTACATCTGTGTCTCTATTTCTGCTTTGCAAATAAGATCATCTATACCATGCTTCTAAATGGTGCTGATGAACCAATTTACAGGGCAGGAATAGAGACTCAGAAATAGAAAACAGACTTATGGACACAACACGAGGGCAGGAAAGAGTGGGATGAATTCAGAGTAGTGCTGAAATATATACATCACCATGTGTAAACTATTAATAAAGAGCTAACGGGAAGTTGCTGAATAACAAAGGGAGGTCAACTGGGTGCTCTGTGACAACCTAGAAGGGTAGGACGGGGTGGGAGGTGGGAGGGAGTTTCAAGGGGGAGGGAACATATGTATACTTATGGCTGATTCATGTTGATGTATAGCAGAAATGGTCACAACACTGTAAAACAATTATCCTCTAATTAAAAACAAAATTAAAAAAAGATCATCTATACTAGTTTTATAGATACCTGCATCCCAGTGTTCATAGCAGGGCTCCTTTTAATCACCAAGTAGTCCTTCATGTGGTCTCTCCTGCCTGGAGGTTCCAGGGTAGCCAGATTCTTTCCAGATCATTTCTGGGCTCTCAAGATCTGGGTCCCCAAAAAAACAGCCAGGAAGGAGCTCTGTCACCTTTTAGTGACTAGCTCCAGAAGTCACAAACAATCACTGAATCATATTATTTTTAGTTGAAGCAATTATAAAGATCTTCTCAGGTTTAAGGTAAGAGAATATAGACCCTACCTCTCAGTGGGGGATCCCTCGACATATTGGTCAACATTCTAAGAAGAACACATGGGAAGGAATGCATATTGCCTCAGCCACCTTTGAACAATTCAGCAAGCTTCACAGTGTGTGTGTTATATAAATGAATATATGAACAAGAGTTAGTCATTTCACTTGGTTTGCAGTCTTACAGGCTGCATAAAATTAAATTCAGGCATCCATTCCATAGAGAGTTGGAATACATCTTTTTATATAATGTGGGTTCAAAGAAAAATGTTATAACCTACATCTTGGATGAAAAAGCTTATACATTAATAAGATAAATATGTGAGAAAAGATAAAGAGAAAAACATAGGTAATGGCATCTTACAGAAGGTTTAAGTCTTAGGGGAAGGTATTTAATACTATCAGGGTTTTGGGAAGGCAGAGACTATTACAAAGTAGGTGCTATAGAACTGAGACTTGAAAAATTAGTACAATTTCCACAGAAGATGCTGGGAGACAGCTGTTGAAAGTAAGGAAATCAGTAGAAGAGATTGATCAAAGAAACTGTCCAAGCCCAACACATTATCTGAAACTCCACGAACCCTACACCCCACTACAGATTCTACACCCTACCCTCTACTACACCCCACTACAGTTTCTATACACCACTTCGAGGATGTTCTAAGTTACTAAATATTTTCCTCTGCCAGAAAATTTTGAAGGTCAATCCCATTTTAGACCCATTGAACCATAGGGTTTACATAGTTGGGAGTAAAGATAACTATGCTAAAAGGTCGCAACCAAACTGGAGGAGTCTTGGAATAGGAGTCAATTGGTCTGCAATAGGAGCCAAAGGAGCTATATTAATTAATTGATCACAAGACCACACTTTCAGTGAAATCTAACCTTGCACAGTGTTGACAAATAAGGTCATAAATCAGTAAATGACAAATGATAATCAATAGTAACATTCATTATTCGTGGATACTTAGAAAATCCTACAGTGTGACTTTAAATTGCAGTGTTTTAAATTTGGAATTTTAGAGTGAGGAGAAAGCTTAGCATTCTTTTAAGTCATTTACCTAAGATCATGGACCTACTTATTTCTTCCCTAAAAGTATGAAGTTTACTGATAGGCAACCTTATTTTCTATGTGGAGGAGACAGTGAAAACTGGTCTCATAGGGACAGTTTTATTGAGCTATTTTGTGATATTGGAATGAAAGGTGCCTTAGACATATAAGATGTTATGCCAATCACATTGCTGTCATATTATTTATAAAACAGAGGCTTTTTGTATAGCTTTTATGCACTGGTAAGATTTTGGCAGTTCTGTGGTTTCCTTTGGTACATGATTTATTGTGTCAACTAATCCTGAAAAAAAAAATTTGCAGTAAATAAGTGGATAAATTGACATTGGTCCAGCAAGACAGTTCAGTAAGAGATTTATGTTCATTGGAAGAAAATGAAAGCTATAGGAGAAATGCCATCATTGTTTGTCAGTTTTGAGTAGCTAAGTCTGTTCTTTACCAAAATTGCTAACTTCTAATTAGGATTGTAATATTTCTCTGTCTCTGTCTCTCTCTCTGAATGGCATCCGTGGACTCTTTTGATAATGAATACGCCAAGGGACCCAGAGTTAAGTCCAGGCCTCAGAACTAGGACCGTTTCCATCAAAGATGGTTTGTTAATAATAAAGTAAGGAGGGAAAAAAGCTATTTGCTTCTTTTGTGGCTCTGACCCTCCCTTGGTCCTGCCAGGCCTGCCTGAGCATCAGCAGATTTCAGTGGTAATTAAAGCAACAGCGTTGTGAAAAAAGTGTGAATTACTTTTACAGGAAGACTTGGATGTTGCTAGTGACTGACAAGGCACAGCAGGGGGCTCTGCTGGATATTAAAGAGTGATGGTCGTCCCTGTGTTAGAAGGTGGCTTCTCAGCACAATACAAAATTGTGACTTTTCACAAGTTGATATCTCTGGAACCGTTCGAGTTATCAGCTAAAATTTAGAAAAAAAATTTTTTTTTTCCTTTGGCAGGTTGTGGAGCAAAACTATGTCACATTTCATGAAATATGGCATGGTGGTTGGAATGATGGAGAGCTAAAGTATATTTTCTTCTCTTCTGTGAGATTTTGGACTCTATTGTAGAATTATTTCAACCTCAAAGATTGTTGAAAGTAGTGAGGAAAAAGCTATAAAGGATCATATGTTCAACCATCTCTTGGCAAGTTATTTCAATGTCAATTACCTAGGCTTTCTGTGTCTGCCATTTTCAAAGAAATAGGCAGTACAAAACAGCACCCTGTTGACAATGCCAAGGAATGCCAACTCTGTACTCTCAACACCGGGGTATAAATATCCACATGGATGGTGAGCTCATTTGAACAGAACCAGACAGAAAAAATTCTGGTCCCATTCTCTAGTGCTGTAAATCTTGTGAAGCCACCTCCCACCCAAGTTTGCTCTTATGTTGATTCTGCTTCTCATCCAGTGAGAAAAAAACGTCTTGAGCCAAATCCAATAAACCACCTTCTGCAGATGTGAAGCAGGAGAATCAAATAGCTCAACAGGTTATTAATCACTTTTTATTTCATAAACTAACAGACATTATCAGTATTCCTGAATTGGGTTCCTAGAGTACATGTGGAATCTATGTTCTAACATCACCAACAGACTAGGGCAGCCTGCTTTGGTACAAGACAGGATAAAATGCAACTGAAATGCAGTGGGAAATAGGCATGTAATGTGAGCCTGGATTAGTGACAGATTTCTAATGTAAACAAGAAATACACAAGAGAAATAGAACATACTGGAAAATGCATATGTTCTTTACTGTTAATCACTTTTTCCCTTAAGTAAATATATGGAGATGATAAGTGAAATTCCTGCCATTGACATATTTTCAGTAAACCTGGACACATTCAAGAACCATGGGATACTTTGGGGACCGATGATACAGGAAAGAAGAAAGCAGTATTGTGTCACTGTGAACCAATAACTCATTGGAAAAGACCCTGATGCTGGGAAAGATTGAAGGCAGCAGGAGAAGGGGACGACAGAGGATGAGATGGTTGGATGGCTTCACCGATTCAATGGACATGAGTTTGAGCAAGCTCTGAGAGTTGGTGATGGACAGGAAAGCCTGGCATGCTGTGGTCCATGGGGTCTCAAAGAGCTGGACACGACTGAGGGACTGAACTGAACTGAACCAATGATCAGCAAAGAAGAAAGTGGATAACAGCACAGACATTGGAGTCCTGATGTCCTCACGGACTGTGCAACCTCAACTTCCTCATGTATAAAAGGGGTGTAATAACCAAAAACCACCTTACTTTGAAGATCAAGTGAATTAAGATTTTAAAATCATTTAGCAAAATGCCAGATGAGCACATAGGGAGCAATTGATAAAGTTGTTATTATCATCAGAATCAGCATCATTATTATCATCTATATCATCAGACTCAGTGCTACTGCGAGGAAAGGCGGGTTGGGAATTCCCTTTGCTTATAGATATACTGATTTTGTTTGATTTGCCAAGTAGTGGGGTAGCATTTTTTAAAGCAGTGCAAGGTTACAAAATGGCATTTAGGGGATGAGGCTGTAACATGCCAAACAATAGACTGTTTAAATAGACAACAATGCTATAAACAGAATAAGTGGGGTGCTCCAAATGACATTCTTTCACCCCACTAGTGCAAAGTTTAATTAGTATGTAAATAGCATACTCATTTACAATTGACATAATGCCACCTCTTTTCATGCCAAGCTGTCAGGGCCTATGAAACTGCAAAATTCCTGACATTAAACATTTGTTGTAAACTGATCCTTCCAAAAGTAACTTAGCTAAAGTAGAAAAGGCGGTAAAGGTGATAATTGTGTCTTTTTAAGCCATTTCTCCTTTTTTTCAAAGAAAAGGGTTCAAACTGCTTTTGGGGAAAAGTTCACCACATTATATTGGGCTGAGGGTAAATTCTTTAAAAGAAAAAAAAAAATATATGAACCACCAATCCCAGAGTGATGAAAAGCAAAATGGGTAAAGAAAAAAAAATACCCTCAATTGACACAGTTATTTTCATCACATCAAATCAGCCATCTGTTCTTGACATAGTTTATTATCATTAGGAAGATTTTCTCAATTCAGACATGGTGATGAGAAAAGATGAAGAATTAACCAGATAAATAGCCAATTTGGAAAATTCAGGCTGAGACCCTTTTCCTCAATTTCCATCCCCTCTTTTCTCCCTGCTCCGTCATCACACTCCAATTATTCCAAGAAAAGCTTCAATGACATGATTAGACATGTTTATGGTGATGTTTTTCTCCCACTTGCATAGGCATAACAAACTAAACATACTAGGTATCAAACGCAACAAAGTGATCGACACTGTACCCAAAAAATGATAATTTTCCATTGTTAAAAATGGTTACAAAAACTTAGAAGGACAGGTGGTTACAGTTAAGGGTGAGGGAATTAAACACTCTGAATTCAAGTATAAAAATGCTGATATTTTCCTCCTGAAATTTATTCATTAGAAATCCATCAATTTACCTTGGCATAAGAGTGTGTAGAGAAGAAAATTTTCTTTGAAATCATCAAAAGGTAATTCCAAAAGCTCTGTGTGAGATAATCTGAAAGGAATAAGTAAATGCTGGACACTAATAATAACAAAATGTTTAAATCATATGTTTAACATTGACTTTATAAAGTGAAGTTGGAAGTTCACAAAAGTTAAAAGCTCATAAATTTAGGGAAAAAATAGCTAAAAGAAAATGCTTGACAAATTTCACCACAACTACTCAAAATTAGACAAGCTGGTTATTTTATCTACATAATGTTAAAAACAAGTTTAATTCTCCTATTTAAGGATCTCCTATTTAAGAATTTTAAATCATCATGTTAGAATTATACAAACCTAATTCACCAATATCAGATTTTAAATTAAAATCAAATCTTTTTGACTGAAAATCTTAAAATGTTAAGGGCAGTAGGGAAGCCCAACTATTGAAGTTACACCATGAAAACTCCTTTATAAAGATAATTTCATTCTACCACCCAGGTTATTTCGTGTGGAAATATCCTTTCTTTAATCACATTCTTGAAATCTTTTATTCTTATCTTCATATTTGTTACTAATTGCCAAAAACATTGTAACTCATCATTCTTCATATTCTACAGAGTCATCGTTGTTGCCAGACATTTCTTTTTTTTTTTAAGAAAAAGTTTTACTAAAAGTCTCTTCTAAATAATAATTTTTTCAAAATAATGTTTTTTTCTAAAAAAAGAAAGAGTTTGCCCATTTGCCACTGAGAACTTCAAATGAGATACCTACCAAAACATATTTATTTTTATAATTCACCTATAATAAAATTAATTCCCCAAGTTATGTATACAGGCCTACTGTTTCATAGTTGTTGATGATTTCCATGTTTTATCCATTAAGGCATTTAGAAAGAAAATTAAAATATAATTGGTACAAACTGTAAGTTCTAAAAATCTGAGGGGAAAACAACTTTTCCTCATTAGAATAATTGTTTGTCAAAAATATATCATTGTTTAGGAGGTGGGGAAGGGAAGGATTGGGAGTTTGGGATTAGCAGATGCAAATTTTTATATACAGGATGGATAAACAGCAAGGTCCTACTGTATAGCACAGGAAACAATATTCAGTTCAGGTCAGTTCAGTCACTCAGTTGTGTCCGACTCTTTTGACCCCATGGACTGCAGCATGCAAGGCCTCCCTGTCCATCACCAACTCCCAGAGCTTACTCAAACTCATGTCCATTGAGTCAGTGATACAATCCAACCGTCTCATCCTCTGTCGTCCCTTCTCCTCCCGCCTTCAGTCTTTCCCAGCATCAGGGTCTTTTCCAATGAGTCAGTTCTTCGCATCAAGTGGCCAAAGTATTGAAGTTTCAGCTTCAGCATCAGTCCTTCCAATGAATATTCAGGACTGATTTCCTTTAGGATTGACAGGTTGGATCTCCTTGCTGTCCAAGGGATTCTCAAGAGTCTTCTCCAACACCACAGTTGAAAAGCATCAATTCTTCAGGGCTCAGCTTTCTTTCTTTTTTTTTTTTTAAATGAATTCTATTTTATTTATTTTTTTTTTCATTTATTTTTATTAGTTGGAGGCTAATTACTTTACAATATTGTAGTGGTTTTTGTCATACATTGACATGAATCAGCCATGGATTTATGTGTATTCCGCATCCCGATCCCCCCTCCCACTTCCCTCTCCACCCGATTCCTCTGGGTCTTCCCAGTGCACCAGGCCCGAGCACTTGTCTCATGCATCCAGCCTGGGCTGGTGATCTGTTTCACCCTAGATAATATACATGTTTCGATGCTGTTCTCTCGAAACATCCCACCCTAGACCACAGAGTCCAAAAGTCTGTTCTGTACTTCTGTGTCTCTTTTTCTGTTTTGCATATAGGGTTATCGTTACCATCTTTCTAAATTCCATATATATGTGTTAGTATACTGTATTGGTCTTTATCTTTCTGGCTTACTTCACTCTGTATAATGGGCTCCAGTTTCATCCATCTCATTAGAACTGATTCAAATGAATTCTTTTTAATGGCTGAGTAATATTCCATGGTGTATATATACCACAGCTTCCTTATCCATTCATCTGCTGATGGGCATCTAGGTTGCTTCCATGTCCTGGCTATTATAAACAGTGCTGCAATGAACATTGGGGTGCACGTGTCTCTTTCAGATCTGGTTTCCTCAGTGTGTATGCCCAGAAGTGGGATTGCTGGGTCATATGGCAGTTCTAATTTGACACACTCTTTTCTTGATTTTTGTTTATGTCAGAAAATCTTGACTTTCCTCATGACTTTTACAATTCTCTTACTTTTGTGTTGTTCCAGTGCAGCTAAGAATGGACATAATCATTCTACCAAGGCATTCATCAATTCAACAAGTGTCTGTTAAAGACTAACTATAATCGAGGTGCTATGCTAGGTTCTAGGGACACAGCAGTGAGCCAAACAAATGTGGTCCTTGTGCTCATGGAAAAATCCAGCCAGTTAGCAATTTTTGTGACAGATTTTTATCAGAACACATAAATCATGTCAGCTGATTTGCCTGTTGTCTGTGCTGCTTTTGGTCTACAAGGCACAGTTAAGTAGGTGCAACAGAGGATTTTGGCCCATAAAGCTTAAGATATCTACTCTCTGGCCCTTTACAGAAAATGTTGGTTGAGTCTGGTATACTCCAGATCCATCTTCAACTGTTCTAACTCTGAATGATTTCTCTTAGAGCATGTATTAATATTTTCATTGCTTCTGGTTTCAATTTATTCTCCTACAGAAATGACTCCAGAGCCTCTATTCACGGTCATGACCTCTCTTTTGAACCTCAATCATAGATTTTTAACTGCCTTCTCCATATCCCTACCTACCCACCTACCCAACAAATGAACCACCATTACTTCAAGGTAGCTAAGGTTGACTTCATCTTTCCCCCAAAGCCAACTGTTTACCACACCAAGTACCCAATTACTAGGACTTGACAATTTGGTGTTCCTATTTCTTTCCAACTTTCAAATAACAAAGAATAATAAAAAGAAAAAAAAACTTACATATTCTTTATACTTGTCAAAGAAATTTCGTTTCTATGACCACTGCCCCCATAGGTTTAAACCCCAAATTTTCATCCTTAGAATAATGTCATCACCAAATAATCCCTCTGTAGTCAGTCTTTTATGTCTCCAGTGATCTATTGGTCACTTTCCTTCATGTATCACTTTGTATATCACAATCCTTCTCAGTAGCTCCTCATTACTAACAGCAGGATTGTCAGTCTGTGGCTGAGGCTGTCCATGTGAGGATGCTGCAGAATGAGTTCAAGGGGCCCACAAATCCCACTGAATGCACTAAGAATTGTCTGAGGCTTCCCAGGTGGCACTAATGGTAAAGAACCTGCTTGCAAATGTACAGACATAAGGGACCTGGGTTTCTTTATAAGGTTTCGATCCCTGGGTCAGGAAGATCCCCTAGAGGAGGGCATGAAACCCACTTCAGTATTCTTGTCTGGAGAATCCCATAGACAGAAGAGCCTGGTGGGCTATGGTCCATAGGGTTAGAAAACATCAGATATGACTGAAGCAAGTAACCATGCACACGTACATGAATTGCCTGATGCAGTTTTTCAAGTAGATGCATTACGATCTCTATTTCTCAGATCCACACAGATTTTTTTTGATAATCAAAATATAAATTTGCTTCTTAAAATTACTAATTTCATCTAACCTTTTCCCACTCTCTCTTTTCCCAAGCAATTGATTCTAAATGTACAGCTATTTGTTTTTTGTATTTTGCTACAAAAGGGTCCTCACTGGACATTTAACGCGTATTCTATCTTCACAGAGGATCTATTATCAATTCACTGTGAAACTGTGGGAGTCTAGGACCTCAGCTTTTGGAGGGGAAAGTGGAAGAGTAAAATAGTCTAAATACAACTCTTTTCTTTTCCTCTCTCCCTGTATAAGAACTACAGACTTAAGAGGACTTTGTGGGGTACAGAAGGGCCTTGGGAGAAAGAAAAAGGCTGATTAGGTTTAGGCTTAACTCAGTTCTAGACTTGAAAGGAAAGGAATACATGTATCCTGAAGTTTCTACACTGTACAGCTCTGGTGATGAGAGAGGGTGAGCAGATCAAGATTCGAGATCGAGCTTCAGTGAGTGATATGAATTTGTCAGCTTTGTCCTCCCAGTCATATTTCTTAGAAACCTAAAAAAATGTGGTGGAAAAGCAAACATGTACACAGAGGCAGTTCAGTTCCATTCAGTCACTAAGTCATGTCCAACTTTTTGCGATCCCATAGACTGCAGTATTCCAGGCTTCGCTGTCCTTCACCATCTCCTGGAGTTTGCTCAAACTCATGTCCATTGAGTCAGTGAGGCCATCACACTGTCTCACCCTCTGCAGTCCCCTTCTCCTCCTGCCCTCAATCTTTCCCAGCATCAGAGTAGGGCATCTAAACCCACTTTCTTAGCCTTGCAGGAACAATTACTTTCAGAGTAGCCCTTGGGCCAGGTTCCAGCTCTGCCTCCCAGCGCCTCCCTGTGACTGTCTGATACATGTTGATGGATCTCCTCCCTGTCTGGCATGTTACGTCAGTGGATCTCTGGTACCCAGTGCAGCACTATGAACCAGCAAACAGAGAGAAGCACAAAATTGTTCGTTTAGCTACAATGTCCCCTGACTGCAGAGTAATCCTAAAGCTCTACTTTTTGTCCAGGTGCTGATTGGTGTGTCATGGTAAACATGCAGGCTGATTAGTGGGAACTATATCTCAGAAACCTTGCCAGCATCACAGAACTTAGACGGAGGCAGAATGGGAAAGTGGGGCAAGATTTGAAGGGAGAATTATATCTATTGGCTGTGAATTTTGAGTTAGTGGATTTCTCAGAAATTCGGTCCCCTTTGTGATAATTTGGAATAACTACTGTGACATCATTTCAGTTATAAAGACCACAGAAGATGAAATATATAAGTGTCTAGCTTGGTACTGATACATAGCTGGTATCCAAGAGGCATTCTAAGAAGAAAGGAGAGATGGGGACCTGGGACTAAAACAAGGCCCGTTATCCATATTCCACCTGCTTTAGTGTAGCTCTGAATTATGTTTGGCCTAGGATTATATTTTAAGTATATCTGTAGGGGAAAGTTGCTCTGACCCAGCCAAAGGGAATTCTTCCATCTGAGAGTGATTAACCAGGAATGAATTAAAATTTATTGAGCTCCTAGGGCACATCAGCTAGTTCAGCAGTCCTTTTATGTATGTTTTATTTTTAACTCACAGCTATTCTCTAATAAAGATAGGATTATTTCTAGGCTTATGACATTAACAAAAATAAGGCCAGAGAAGTTCAGTAATGCCTTGTATCCACTCAATTATTAAATAGCATAAGGAGGACTTGCAACCAAATCTAGGCGATTCTAGAGCATTTCTACTCCATCTAAATCACCAACCTCTCTCTTCTATAGACTCTAAAGGAAGTCACTCTTAGCCATGTCCATGGCCACTGTTCAGCTTCCTTGTATATCACTCTTGCTTTCTACACTGAACAGATTACTTCATTTCCTGAATAGAAAAGGAAGCAACTGTTTACAAGACTCAAGTCTAAATACTTGAAATGATAATTCTTGAATTGTCTGAAAAAAGCAGGACAAGTCTGAGAATAAATGCAATAACTCCCTTTGAGACACGTTCATTACAGTTCAGTTGTTCAGTTGTGTCTGACTCTTTGCGACCCCATGGACTGCAGCATGCCAGGCCTCCCTGTACATCACCAACTCCCAGAGCCTACCCAAACTCATGTACATCACATTGCTGATGCCATCCAACCATGTCATCTTCTGTCATCCCCTTCTGCTCCTGCCTTCAATCTTTCCCAGCATCAAAGTCTCTTCCAATGAGTCAGTTCTTCGCATCAGGTGGCCAAAGTATTGGAATTTCAGCTTCAGCATCAGTCCTCCCAATGAATATTCAGGACTGATTTCCTTCAGGATTGACTTGTTGGATCTCCTTGGATCTCCTTGTTGTATCAGTCCAAGGGACTCTCAAGAGTCTTCTCCAATACCACAATTCAGAAGCATCAATTCTTCAGCACTCAGCTTTCTTTATAGTTCAACTCTCACATCCATTCATGACTACTGGAAAAACCATAGATTTGACCAGACAGATCTTTGTTGGTAAAGTAACGTCTCTGCATTTTAATATGCTGTCTAGATTGGTCATAGCTTTTCTTCCAAAGAGTAAGTGTCTTCAAATTTCATTGCTGCAGTCACCTTCTGCAGTGATTTTGGAGCCCCCCAAAATAAAGTCTGTCACTGTTTCCATTGTTTCCCCATCTATTTGCCATGAAATGATGAGACCAGTTGCCATGATCTTAGTTTTCTGAATGTTGAGTTTTAGGATAACTTTTCACTCTTCTGTTTCACTTTCATCAAGAGGCTCTTTAGTTCTTCTTCATTTTCTGCCATAAGGGTGGTGTCATCTGCATTTCTGAGGTTATTGATATTTCTCTTGGCAATCTTGATTCAGCTTGTGCTTCATCCAGCCCAGCATTTTTCATGATGTATTCTGCATACAAGTTAAATAAGCAGGGTAACAATATTCAGCCTTGACATACTCCTTTCCTGATTTGTAACCAGTCTGTTTTTCCATGTCCAGTTCTAACTGTTGCTTCTTGACCTGCATGCAGATTTCTCAGGAGGCAGGTCAGGTGGTCTGGTATTCCCATCTCTTTCAGAATTTTCCACAGCTTGCTTTGATCAACACAGTCAAGTCAAAGGTTTTGGCAAAGTCAATAAAGCAAAAGTAGATGTTTTTCTGAAACTCTCTTGCTTTTTAGATGATCCATCGGATGTTGGCAAGTTGATCTCTGGTTCCTCTGACTTTTCTAAAACCAGCTTGAACATCTGGAAGTTCATGGTTCACGTACTGTTGAAGCCTGGCTTGGAGAATTTTGAGCATTACTTTACTAGCATATGAGATGAGTACAATTGTGTGGTAGTTTGATCATTCTTTGGCATTGCCTTTCTTTGGGATTGGAATGAAAACTGACCTTTTCCAGTCCTGTGGCCACTGCTGAGTTTTCCAGATTTGCTGGCATATTGAGTCCAGCCCTTTCACAGCATCATCTTTTAGGATTTGAAATAGCTCAACTGGAATTCCATCACCTCCACTAGCTTTGTATGTAACGATTCTTCCTAATGCCCATTTGACTTCGCTTTCCAGGATGTCTGGCTCTACATGAGTGATCACACCATTGTGATTATCTGGGTCATGAATATCTTTTTTGTATAGTTCTTCTGTGTATTTTTGCCACCTCTTCTTAATATCTTCTGTTTCTGTTAGGTCCCTACCATTTCTGTCCTTTATTGTGCTCATCTTTGCATGAAATGTTCCCTTGGTATCTCTAATTTTCTTGAAGACATCTCTAGTCTTTCCCATTCTTTGTTTTCCTCTATTTTTTTGCATTGCTCACTGAGGAAGGCTCTCTTATCGCTCCTTGCTATTCTTTGGAACTCTGCATTCAAAAGGGTTTTCTTTTCTTTTCTCCTTTGCCTTTAGCTTTTTCTCTTTTCACAGCTATTTGTAAGGCCTCCCCAGACAGCCATTTTGCCTTTTTGCATTTCTTTTCCTTGGGGATGGTCTTAATCCCTGTCTTCTGTATAATGTCATGAACCTCTGTCCATATTCTTCAGGCAATCTGTCTATCAGATCTAATCCCTTGAATCTATTTGTCACTTCCACTGTATATGGTAAGTGATTTGATTTAGGTCATACCTGAATGGTTCTAGTGATTTTCCCTACTTTCTGCAACTGAAGTCTGAATTTGGCACTAAGAAGTTCATGATCTGAGCCACAGTCTGTTCCAAGTTTTGTTTTTGTTGACTGTATAGAGCTTCTCCATCTTTGGCTGCAAAGAATATAAATCAATCTGATTTTGGTATTGACCATCTGATGAAGTCCATATGTAGAGTCTTCTCTTGTGTTGTTGGAAGAGGGTGTTTGCTATGACCAGTGTGTTCTCTTGGCAAAACTCGGTTAGGCTTTGATCTGCTTTGTTTTTTACTCCAAGGCCAAATTTGCCTGTTACTCCAGGTAGCTCCTGACTTCCAACTTTTACATTCCAGTCCCCTTTAATAAAGAGAACATCTTTTTTGGGTGTTAGTTCTAAAAGGTCTTGTAGGTCTTCATAGAACCATTCAACTTCAGCTTCTTCAGCATTATTGGTCAGGGCATAAACTTAGATTACTGTGATATTGAATGGTTTGCCTTGGAAATGAACAGGGATCATTTTGTCATTTTTAAGGTTGCATCCAAGTACTGCATTTTGGACTCATTTGTTGACTAGGATGGCTACTCCATTTCTTCTAAGGGATTCTTGCCCACAGTAGTAGATATAATGGTCATCTGAGTTAAAGTCACCCATTCCAGTCCATTTTAGATCACTGATTCCTAAAATGTTGATGTTTACTCTTGCCATCTCCTGTTTGACCAGTTCTAATTTACCTTAATTCATGGACCTAACACTCCAGGTTCCTATGTAATATTGCTCTTTACAGTATCAGACTTTACTTCCATCACCAGTCACATCCACAACTGGGTGTTGTTTTTGCTTTGTCTCTGTCTCTTCATTCTTTCTGGAGTTATTTCTCCACTGATCTCCAGTAGCATTTTGGGCACCTACCGACCTGGGGAGCTCATCTTTCAGTGTCATACCTTTTTGCCTTTTCATACTGTTCACAGGGTTCTCAAGGCAAGAAAACTGAAGTGGTCTGCCATCACCTAAATACCCCAAACTAATCCAGCTTGGCTCTGATGGGAGTCACGGCTACTTATGGCTGGGTTGATGTCATCGGTCTGGTTCTTTGGTCTGTCTGAAAGATAACATTGATTTCTGGAAATTCTAATTTCCTGTCCTCACTTGCTGCAGCAGGAAGTTGGTAGACATTATTTACGGCCAGAACTTGCAGGGTGCAAAAACTGGCTCATATGTAAATAAAACCTAAGTAAAATAACGATAAAATTATGACATTCTTTAAGAAACAGCTATAGGTCCTTGAGAATGATTATTTCTGTTTGCCTACAAGGGTAAAATGAGTTTCAGGTAATAGCTTTTCTTTTATATAGTAAATGATAAATGACCATTTAAACATTGACTCATCCACCAACCAAGATATTATAAAAAAACAAAAACATAAAAACTTACTATGCTGAAAGAGAATTTGAAGACTGAAGTCCTCTGACTTTTCAACCTTGTGATTATACCACGGGGACATTCATTTGTCTTTATTTCAACTCTGGAATTATATAAAATATATTTTGCCAGCCAAGAAAATCCAGCCCTTTATCCTTTATCTCCTGCACATTATATATATATATTATATATATATATATATAATATACATATATAATACATATATAATATATATATATATAAAACCCTGTATATATGTTTTTCATCCAAATTAGTATATCCTCTTAGACTTTGGAATCTGTGATAATGATTCAAACTATCCAGTATACTACCCAAGAAAAGTAGGACTACCCTTCTTTGAATACTTTCTTTGCTAAAAGAACATGTAAAAATGTCATTCACTTCTTAGAGTCAGAGCCTGGGCGGGGAAATCACTATCCATATTGAGATCAAATCAGAAGAAACCAATCAAAGAAAAAAGAGATACAAGTTCAGGAAGGGATTTTTTTTCCCCAAGCACTTATTATTATTATTTTCACTCTTTTCAAAAAATAACATCCCAAAAATAAATATCTTCACAAAACTAAATACCCTATGTTCACTTTCTAGGTAACCTTAACAGCACTAGCAATATAATGTCTTACAGTTAAAATGTTTCAGAGAGAGAAAAGGAGAGTGGAAACAGGAGAAGGAGAGAATGTCAATAATTTTTCTGACATCAAGGGAAAAGGGGAACCTAGTTTGGAAATTTTCAATAAGTAATTGTCTGACAGATCACAAAATTATCAAAATTCAACCAAGCCAATGTCTTCCTTTCTTAGATACATGTGATGTGGGACAAATGTTCTAGCTATATATAATAGTTACTATCCTCTCCGAGGGCTTCCCAGGTGGTGCTAGTGGTAAAGAACCCACCTGCCAAATGCAGGAGACCTAAGAGAAGCGGGTTCTGTCCCTGGGTGGGGAAGATCCCCTGGAGGAGGGCACGGCAACCCACTCCAGTATTCTTGCCTGGAGAATTCCATGGCTGAGGGGCCTGGTGGGGTATAGTCCATAGGGCTGCACAGAGTCGGACATGACTGAAGTGAGTTAGCACACATGCACACACCTTACCTCCCCTGCCATGCTAGCCACAGCAGGATAAATTATTTGTCAAATCCATTATTTTCCACCATTTGTCTATCTATGGTTTTCAAATGGATTTGTAAAGCATGAAGTAATGATATTGAGAAATTAATGCCAACTTTTACTTCCAACTTTTACTTGTGGTACAACTTTAAGCATTTCTTAAATTAGAATGCAAAAATACACTTCCATCTGGGTATTAAAAGATGACAGAGATAAGACCCACCCTCACCCCCAAAGTAGAACTACCTATCTTCCATTTTAGAAGTATCCTTAACTTTAGTTGAACAATGTTTTTATATATCTATTTGCATATAAACAGATTGAAATAAATATTAGCTTCTTATTGTTGCTTTAACAACGGCCACAAATTTAGCAGCTTAAAGCAACATTACTTTATGATCTGACAGTTCTGTAGAAGTCTCAAGAGGCTAAAATCAAGGTGTTAGCCTCCTTCCTGGAAGTTACAGAGAAGAACCTGTTCTTCTTGCCTTTTCCTGCTTCTAGATGCTGCTCACTTTCCTTGGTTTGTGGCCCCATTTCTCCACCTTTAAAACCAGCAATGACTAGCTGAGATCTCAAATTATATTATTTTGACCTCTGCCTTCCTCTTTCATTTTTAAAGACCTTATTGATTACCTTGGGCATGACCAGATAATCCCGGACAGTCTCTCTAATTTGAAGTTGATTGAGGGCTTCCCTGGAGGTCCGATGGTTGAGAATCCACCTGCCAATGCAGGGGACTCAGGTTCTCTCCCTGGTCTGGGGAGATCCCACATGCTGTGGGGTAACCAAGCCTTGTACCACAAGTAGAGACCGTGTTCTACAGCCCATGCTCCACAATAAGAGAAGGCATTGCAATGAGAAGCCTGTGCACCACAACTAGAGAGTAGCCCCTGCTTCCTGCAACCAGAGAAAGTTAGCACACAGCAATGAAGACCCAACACAGCCAAAAATAAATGAATAAATAAAAATTTTAAAAAAGACTGAATAGTTAAAAAAAAAAAAAAGACAATTGATTAGCAGCAACCGTAATTCTATCTACAAACTGATTCCACTTGACATGTAAAGTTTTGGAAATAAGAACATGAACATCTCTGGGCATTTTACTTGCAAAAAATGTATACATAAATAAATGTGTATATATGTATATCTTATATATGAAAGACACTGAATTCCAAATAGATAATTTTATTTTTTAACCTTGTGTTTAATGGCTTTTACTTTTTTTTTATTTTTTGAAGTATAGTTGATTAACAGTGTTGTGTTAATTTCTACTTTACAGTAAAGTGATTTAGTTATACACATGGGCTTCTCAGGTGGCTCTAGTGGTAAAGAACCCACCTGCCAATGCAGGAGACCTAATAGATGTGGGTTCGATCCCAGGGTCAGGAAGATACATGGGAGGAGGGCGTGGCAACCCACTCCAGTAGTCTTGCCAGGAAAATCCCATGGGAAGAGGAGCCTGGCAGCTTCATCATCCATAGTCACAAAAAGTCGGACACAACTGAAGTGACTTAGCGTATAATGCACACGCACACACTCACACACACACACACGCATATATATTCATTTCCATTATGGTTTATCACAGGATATTGAACATATTCCCCTGTGCTATACAGTAGGACCTTGTTGTTTATTCATGCTACATATAATAGCTTGCATTTGCTAATTTCAAACTCCCAATCCTCCCTCCATCAGCCTCCCTCTCCCTTGGCAACCACAAGTCTGTTCTTAAATAGATATTTTTATATTGTGTTACTTTAAAATATATGCTTCTACATTTTAAAATAAAATGTTATAAAAATACTAGATGTTTGAAGTTATGTTTCTAGAATAAGCTTCAAGTTTAGAAAGGTTTGATTTTCTTTTAGAAACATGCAAAGAAACAAAAAGCAAAACCCTGTCTACTTCTCCTTTTGTCTATCTCTTGATGTTTCTGCTCTTGGTACAATTTTTGCATTACCAAGGTGTATAACACTCAAACTCAGTCCCCAAAACTGAATTTCACAATTGGTTATCTGAAGTTTATATTTAAATATAGTTAATATCCATCATTTCTCAATTTCTGTTATTTAATTCTTTTCTCTGTTGCCTGGTATTCACCTTCATATAGTTCTTTATTCCAAGATAGGTTCACAAATGTACTTCCCTAGACCGTCTGTGCTTAAGAATATCTGGTTTTGGTTTTGATACCTGGATAATAAGTTTTTTGGGTCACATTATTTTAACAGTAGGACTTTGTAGGCATTTTGTTATGGCCTTCTGGAACCAAATGTTACTTGAGGAAGTTGGAGGTCAGCATGATTTTTTTTTTAATATGATAGTATACTTGCTTTTTTGCCTCAATGACTAACAATATTTTCTAAATTACTCAAGTTCAATATATTAAGCAAGTTAAATTTTATCAAACTTTTTCTGGAGCATAATATCCTTAAATATACTTAATCATCTTTTCCCTTAATTTCAGAGAAAATTTCTACTTTTAGATTGTAGAATTGTATGTTTCCTTTTATGGAGTTTTTCAAAGCTAGGATTCACATTATAAATTGCATTAAATCATCTTTCTTTTCATTTCTTTGTAATATCTTATGCCTAATTGCTTTTTTTTTCCTTTGTCTTTTCCCTCTGCATTTATTGTGAATGTCTTAAGACTTCTCTATGCCATTACCTGTAGAACAACTGTGCTTAAGGTCTGCAGAATGGATTTCTGGAAATAGGGGGGCTACATGGAGGCAAACTACCTGAGGGGGTCATGGCAGTAGTACCTGTGAAGCTGTGTTAGATCAGCATTGACCATCTAAGCTATTAGTTCTTTTGGTTTATTGAGCAATTTCCTATATATCATCTCATTTAATCTTCACACAGTTCTGATACAGACAGGGAAATACTATTTCCACTTTTCAGATGTGTGTAAGCAATCAACTAAATTACTTGCCTATAATGAGATATTAAATAATGTTAATATACAAACCATTTTTTTAGCTGACATTCTTTTTCTCCCTTTCCCATCTCTACTATGAAGAAAAGCACTCATTTCCCCAGCTTTCCTTGAAGTTAGAGGTGGCCATGTGACAGATTCCTGTTGGATGAAATGAAAGAAATTCTACTGCAGGAGTGGATTGGGGGAAAGCTTTTGCTTTTCTGACAAAGCTGTAGGCAGTACTGTCACCTGTCTCCCCTAGTCCTTCTTAGCTTTACGTGAACACAGTGTCAGATCTGAGGAGTCATTGTGGATCCATGAGGATAAGGTCAGGAGTAATTTAGCTGACATCAGCTTCAGCAAGTCTGAGTCATGGAACCAATGTCATCAGCTGCCTGCTTATCTCTAAACCTCTTAGTACAGGAGAAAAATAAGCCTCTATTTGTCTAACCCATGTTAGTAATATTTTATATTACTTGTGGCCAAAGCATTCCTAATTCTAGCAACTGAAAATGTTGTAAATTCAAGGAGATGATTCAATGCAAGCTCAGTATCATGTATAAATATATCTTAAATTTAAATAATATAGAAATAATTTAAAAGTTATAACCACCTTTTTTTACCCCCTGATAATTAACAAGATCAAGTTATCTCCCATAAGGAAGAGAGACCTCACTTGGGAAGAAAAATTTTAGCATTTTAACTCATTGGGGAAGTATTCAAAACAAATTGTTCCAAGAAGCAAAGTTAATTTATGTTGGTTGAATAGAAAATAATATTAGTTTAAATCATGGTGTTTCCAAGTAAACCAGAAGAATAAGAATGACTAAAAAGTCTCTGCATATGCATCTAAATATTTTTCCTGATTTGCAAGATGGTGCTAGACACTGAATGATTATTTTCATTTACATAGTATAAGCAATTCACTTTCTCATACATCTTAAAAGTCTACCTACACAAGAGATAAGAATTATGTTGTTTTATATTAAAATTGATATAATTTCATGAATCATTTTCATTGATTGATGATTTATAAACTACTCCCCTTCTGGAAAAACTCATTATTTTTTGAAGCCTCTACTAGTTTCCAAAAAAATCCCAGTAATAATGAGTATCCAACCACATTGTGCCAATTTACAAGTTATGGATTGGGGTAAATCTTTTAATTGGTTTTGAATTGTGCAGTTTGCCTCAGGACTACATAAACATTAAATAATTCAGAGTCTGAATGACACCCTATAATGGAGCACACCAAAGTTTAGGCAAGTTCCTTTCTTTTTTTAAAATTTTTTGGATAATCAGATAGTTACACATAACTAGTCATCATTACTTCAAGCAAACTATGTCCCGTTGAAGCATGAAGGAGCTTTCTTGGCACTAATTTGAGTTTAACTAATCTTATTGACAAAAGGTGCTTCCTGGGAAAACCTGTTCATTGGTGCTACAGTTTGGTTATATAGCATGTGTAGTTACTGCTCTGTAGTGAGTCGCTCTTAATTATATCATTTTTCAAATAAATATTTGCATCTTTTATTTTGAAAAATCACAGGTTCAGTCATCTTGGCAAATGTGTGTGTATTTTGATTATGGAATGCTTTGTCTCTTATTCATTGTAGATTATCTATAATAATACACTGCTTCATAAGACAGCACCAGTGAAGAAAAACAGGCAAGCAGTTATTTGCTGTGCATTTAAGTACTTAAACAGTCACTCTGCTTTCAGACATTCTTGCCTGACAATTCACTGGAGTCGAATGGTTGAGAGTGCTGTGTTATGTCAATCAAGAGCACTAGCGTGGTTTGTGCAGTGGAAAAGCCTCTATTCAGAGACGGAGGAACCCTTTGGCTCTGTCTACACTGATTAAGCAAAATGGAAAACAAAGGCGTTTATCCAACTAATTCTGGCAAAAAAAAAAAAAGGTAATTCAAGTAGTTGTAAATGGTAACAGAGTTCAGTGGGTAAGTAACATATTGTCTTCTCATTTTCTACAATTGGAATGTTTTTGTGTTTCTGTAGAATGAGGGGCAGGCTTCCCTTGTGACTCAGATGGTAAAGAATCCCCCTGCAATGTGGGAGATCTGGGTTCAATCCCTGGGTTGGGAAGATCCCCTGGAGGAAGGCATGGCAACTCATTCCATATTCTTGCCCGGAGAATCCCCATGGACAGAGGAACCTGGTGGACTACAGTCCGTGGGGTCACAAAGAGTCAGACACGACTGAGCGACTAAGCACAGCACAAAAAGAATGAGGGGCACCCTAGGAATATCTTCATGGAACATCACTTAGGGGATGGTCAGAGAGAGAGGGAGAGGAGATTCTTCCATCTCTCCGTCTTTCACCAGCCTAGCAGGTCTAGAGAGAATGATGACAAACCACTTTCACATATATACCTAAAATATAAGCAGCCTTTGGCCACTTAACTTTTGAAGAAAGATACTCTGGATTTAAGAGCTAATTATTGTGACTGGCATGCAGAGTTATTAGACATCCTTTTTTTGAGTGTTAGGACGTTTCTACCTTTTGACTTAAAATATTGCAACAATTACATATTTCCAAAAGTTTAAAAAATTATGCTACCAGGAAAAATGGGTCAAATTTTTCTTTTATATTATCTTCTAAATTTTATAAAGCACCCTTATTAGATAACTGTTTTTACCCCCAGAATCAGTTATTAAAGTTAATCCTTTCCCTGTTGATTTCAATGCCGTCTCTTATACAGAAAGCTAGCTTACAAAGGTGGGCCTTATTGATGTGGGCTTCCTATATAGCTGAGATTTTTCTTCTGTTCCATTAAGCAATTTGTCTATCTGTGTGGCACTATCACATATTTAGTTTCTATACCTTTATAATAATTTTTGATGTCTGACAAGGAAAGTCTCCTCACTCTTTTTTTCCTTTGTTCAGAAATATCTGTCACTTTAGAATTAACTTACAGGTTAAAATTTATCATAGGAATTTTAAACAGCAAAAGTTGTTCTAGATATTTGTTATTTTGTTATGAATTACCCTAATCTAAGTGGCATAAAAGAATAATCCTTTTGCTTTTTATGTGTCATAGTTCTGGGAGTCAGCTAGGATCAGCTGTCCAGTTCTCTCTTGGGATCTTTATTTTGGTTTGTCTGGTGATAGTGGAGACTGGACACATCTTAAGACCAGTTATTCACAGTTGGGAGGTTGAAGCTGGATGTCAGCTGGGACCTCAGCTGGGAATGTTGGCCATAACTACTCACATCTCTTCTCCGTGTTGTTTCTCTAATTCCCCACAACACAAGGAATAGATTTCTAGAACAAACAAGAGTTGCAAGGGTTTCAGGCAGATGTTGCATCAACATTTATGACTTAGACTCAGTATAAGATATCGTCGCTTCCGCCACAACTTAAATGAAAGGAGATGAGCACAGAGTCCCGCCCTCACCTCCCTGTGATAGAAATGACAATAAGGCATTGTAGGGAGAATAGATGAGCAAGGAAATCTAGCTGTGGCCATACTGGAAAAAAATGATGGTCACAATTCTGTAGATCAATTTAGGAAAAATTAACATCTTTACACTATTAAATTTTCCTATCTATTAACATGGTAAATTTCTATTTAGATTTTCTTATCATATTTCAATAAAATTTTCTTTTTCCACAAATAGCATATGCACATTTTGTTAGAATTTTCACCAGGCACCTTACTCAACTTTAATGCCATTGTAAAGGTTATCTTTTTTAAAATATGCTTTCTAACATTAGTTATTGTTATGTAGTAATATTACTCATTTTTATATGTTGATTTGGTATTAACAAAACTGCTTTACTATTGCATTAGTGGTGATAAATTAATCTATATTGTGTTGACCTTCCAAATTTGTCTGTTACTCCAGGTGTTTCTTGACTTCCTACTTTTGAATTCCAGTCCCCTATAATGAAAAAGACATCTTTTTTGGGTGTTAGTTCTAGAAGGTCTTGCAGGTCTTCATAGAACCATTCAACTTCAGCTTCTTCAGCATTATGGGTCGGGGCATAAACCAGTAATGGATTACTGTGATGCTGAATGGTTTGCCTTGGAAATGAACAGAGATCATTCTGTTGTTTTTGAGATTGCATCCAAGTACTACATTTCAGACTCCTTTGTTGACTATGAAGGCTACTCCACTTCTTCTAAGGGATTCTTGCCCACAGTAGTAGATGTAATGGTCATCTGAGTTAAATTCACCCATTCCAGTCCATGCCAACAAAGGTCCATCTAGTCAAGGCTATGGTTTTTCCAGTAGTCATGTATGGATGTGAGAGTTGGACTATAAAGAAAGCTGAGCACCCAAGAATTGATGCTTTTGAACTGTGGTGTTGGAGAAGACTCTTGAGAGTCCCTTGGACTGCAAGGAGATCCAACCAGTCTATCCTAAAGGAGATCAGTCCTGAGTATTCATTGGGAGGACTGATGTTGAAGCTGAAACTCCAATACTTTGGCCACCTGATGTGAAGAACTGACTCATTTGAAAAGACCCTGATGCTGGGGAAGATTGAAGGTGGGAGGAGAAGGGGATGACATAGGATGAGATGTTGGATGGCATCACTGATGAGATGTACATGAGCTTGGGTAGGCTCTAGGAGTTGGTGATGGACAGGGAGGCCTGGTGAGCTGCAGTCCATGGGATTGCAAAGAGTCAGACAGGACTGAGCAACTGAACTGAACTGAATTGGACTGTATTGAGTTTTCCATACAGCCAATCTTGTCATCTCTGACAAATGATGATAGGATTTTTTTCCAATTCATTTTACTTAACACATATAGTACTTAGTATTTCCTAAGCACTGCTTTAAGCACTTTTAAATAGTAACTAATTTAACTTTCACAACCTCTACTGAGGTAGGTATTATTATCTCCATTTTATAGATTAGAAACTGAAGCACAGAGAGGAGAAGCAATATAGAATTGATTTAAACCTAGGCGGTCTGGTCCAACAGAGAAGGCAATGGCAACCCACTCCAGTACTCTTGTCTGGAAGATGCCATGGAAGGAGGAGCCTGGTAGGCTGTAGTCCATGGGGTCGCTAAGTGTCAGACATGACTGAGCGACTTCACTTTCACTTTTCACTTTCATGCATTGGAGAAGGAAATGGCAACCCACTCCAGTGTTCTTGCCTGGAGAATGGGATGGCAGAGCCTGGTGGGCTGCCGTCTATGTGGTCGCATAAAGTCGGACATGACTGAAGTGACTTACCAGCAGCAGCAGCAGTCTGGTCCAAAATCTATACTCTTAAATATTATATCATGTGGCCTCTCTTGTACATTTTTTTCCTTTACTGAACTAGCTAAAATTTATAATATAATGTCAAATGGAATTGGAGAGAGCAGGCACCCTTCTATTTTTTACCATTTTAAAGCCAATGTTTTAACTGCACTATGTCTTGTAGATTACTAATCATCAGATTAATGCAATTTCTTTCTATTTCTACTTTGCTAAATTCTTTTTCTCCTCTTTTCTTTCACAATTTTTTAAAATAAAAACTATGAATATATGTTTAATTTATTGAAGGATTTTACTCTGTTAAGAGAATCGTGCTATTTTTGCCCTTTCATCTCTCAGGTTGGTAACTACATTATGTGATATTTCTAATTTAATTAATCTTCCCTCTGAAGAGGATTTCATTTTGTTACACCCTGTTAGATGTCAGTGTTCTATTATTTTGTTTAGGAATTTTAAATTTTAGCTTAAAATGAAATTGACATAATCTTTCCTCTCATATCTCATATCACGTTTAAAGTTGACTGAAAAAGAGTTGAAATGTATTGACACTTTCCAAGCTACCTTTTAATTCCATTTTAATTCATAGTGATGATAGAAGGTAGCTTCCATGATACCAACTTTCAATATACATTTATGTTTTGATACTTCCTTTATGGCAAAATGTGTTGAATTTTCACAAATATTCTACGTGTACTTGAAAATAACAGATTTTATTTTGCAAAATCTACTGAAATACTAGGTTCAGACAATGGTCAACATGGATAAGATCATTAGAAGAAAGGCTGATGGAGAATGAAGGCTGGAGGGATTACGGACTCACCACATGAACCAACTGATCTTTGGATTACTAACAGAAGACCAAACAGATTTGGTGCTATCTTGTTGTAATGCAATATTAAGCACTTTCACCCTCCCCAGTTCCAAACTGAGATGAAATCTATTCAAGCCCTTAGACTTAAATTCCATTTATAAAGAGTAAAGAAGGAATGAGGAACAAGTTAATTAACACCACAGTAAAGAGATCAGATAAATCCAGAATGTGACATCTCTTTTAGAAATGACCAGTTTCTTTAATGTCAGCGGCTTAAAGGAAAAACAGAGGAGACTAAAGGAAAACAGCTCTTTTGATCTTATTTCTAGTAAACCAAGTATGAAACTTTCTTAGACAATCAGGGTAATTTTAATAGTGTGGACTGGATTTTGGATGATATCAATAAATTATTGATAATTTTATCAGACATATATGTGGTCAAGCGTGTGCTCAGTAATGTCTGACTCTTTGTGACCCCATGGACTGTAGCCCACTAGGCTTCTCTGGCCATGGGATTTTCCAGACAAGAATACTGGGGTGTGTTGCCATTTCCTTCTCCAGGGGATCTTCCAACCCAGGGATCAAACCTGCATCTCCTGCACTGTAGGCAGATTCTTTACTGGTGAGCCATTGGGGAAGCATATAATTATGTAAAAACAAGTTCATGTTTTTGAGAAACTTTTGCAGGATTATGTAGAGGTGATATAATAACACATCTGAAATTTATTCTAAGTTTTGAAGGAACAGAAGAAAAGAAAAACAAAAGAAAAGAAAAACATATTCTGTATATATTCATTAGATCCAGCTTGTAAATTGCCCCTCAAATCGATATCTTGATTTATTTTTCTTAATTAATGATAGGTATAATTAAATGTTCCAATATAAGGAATTCACTTATACTTGTATTTATCTTAATTTTTGTTTTACATATTTTTGAGAACAAAATGTTGCTCTATATAGTTGTGTAATATCTAAAACTTCTTTTATTTTCCATTGTATTGAATTATTCATCATTACCTAGTTATCTCTTTTAATCTTAGTAATCCTTTTCAGCTTAATGTCTATACTGTCTGATATTAGTCAAGTGCACTAGCTTTTTTCTTTTCTTTCTCCTTTTCTTTGTTTTGGATAGTATTAGATGGATACCTTTTGCATTCTTATATATTTAACCTCTTTGCATTTTAATGTACTACATAGGTCTATTTGTCTTTCATTGCATCATTTAATCCATTTAGATTTATTATAATTATTGATGGACTCAGGTTTATTTCTATCCTATTTTGAAGTAAAAATTGACCACATCTTTTCTATGTTTGTTTTTGCTGCCCTTATTTTCTTCTTTTGAATGAATAAAATATAGTCTCTCATTATATTTTTTCCTTCTACTTAACTTCTATTTCTTTTAGTGATTACATTAGGAACCTAAACATGCCTATGGATATATAAAATTTTAAAGCTAATCATTATCTTCACTCTCCTTCTGAACAAATGTTAGAAAACTATAACTCTGATAACTCCTTCCCTTTTCATGCATTATTACTTTATGAATTTTTATTTCATTTTATTTTTCTCTTTTACAAACACAAAAGTTTAAGTATTGCTTTATATAGTCAATATTTGTTTAGACTTCCCAAAATGTTAATTATTTTTTATTATTATTCTTCCTTGCATCTCAGACTTTTCACATGGAAACCTTCTTATTTTACCCTTACCCTTAATAAAATATTGTTGAATATAGAATTCTAGGTTCATATTTTTTTTTCAGGGCACTGAAGATATTCTATTGTCTCTGGCTTCCATTGCTACTGATAAGAAGTCAACTATTAATTTAACAATCATACTTATTTAGACAATTTATTTTTTCTGTGTCATTTTGAGATATTCTCTTTGTCTTTGCTGATATCCAGTTTTAGCATTATTTACTTAAATGTGGATTTTTAAAATTTATCCTATTTGGGATTTTGTAAATCTAAGGATAAGTATTTTTCACTGGTTCTGAAAAATTGTTAGCTATTTTATCTTCAAATGTTGCTTCTATCTTCTCTTATAAAACTTCCAAATATATGTGCCTTAGACTCTCCCCTCCATGTCTCCTAATAACTCAATGATGTGTTATTTTTGTTTTTCTGTACTACATTTCAGATGATTTCTTCAGATATGTTTTCCAGATTATTAACTCTCTTTTTATCTGTGTCTAATTTGATTTTGGAAGTAAGTATCGAGTTTTATATTTCAATTATTATATTTTTCTTTCACTTATCCCTGGTTAATTTTATACTTTCTTGGTCATTGTTTTAAATAAACTCCTCTCTCTTACTCATTTTTATCCTCTATTTTAATTTATTAAATATACTAAACATATTCTTTTATGATATTTCCAATATAGGAAGAAGTTCAGGTCAGATTAATTCTGCTCATGTTTTCTGTTGCTTTATGTGTTTTATAATTTTTGCAGTTGAGTTCATATTCTTTGAACCTGTGAAAGTGAAAATCGCTCAGTCATGTGTGACTCTTTGCAACCCCATGGACTATACAGTCCATGGAATTCTCCGGGTCAGAGTACTGGAGCCTTTCCCTTCTCCAGAAGATCTTCCAAACCCAGGTCTCCCACACTGCAGGCGGATTCTTTACCAGCTGAGCCACATTTCTGCCAATTTGTTGTGGATTGGATGGAAATGGCTCCTTTAGATAGATATTTGCATTTACTTTGGCTAGATAACTAGGGGAACTAGTAATCCAGCATTACTTTAATTAATGCTTGGCTTGAATTTTATTTGACCATTTCCAGGCACTGTGGATTCCATTTGCAAACCCAGCCAGTAAAGATTGGCTTGTGGTATGAATTCCCAAAGAGGTTTTTCCTTTAGTTAAGGTTCAAGATGAGCAATTTATCTTGTTGATCCATTGGGAAAAGGTAATAGTTCTTACTGAGAGTATCACTCTTTAGGGTCCCAGCTTTATGGAGAGGATCACCTTTAGAAGACATATTTTTCACTTGTGAGTACTGTAACCTTTGAAATTGTCAAAAGGAAACAAGTTTAACTAGGTTTGATCATTCCCCTAAGGACACAGATTATACTGTTTTACTTGCCTCTTGGGTTCTTACTTCCACTTAGTATTTGGCCTCTGAGAACTACCGACTTTCTTGCCATGCTATTGATAAACATAAGCTATGTGTTTTCATATATAAATCAGTCTTTTTAGTTTATTGATTGATCTCTGTTACACTACTGGGGGAAAAAAAAAAAACAGTTTTGAGAACTCCCATACCATCTTTGTCTCAGTAAATCACTTAAACGACTGAAAGAAATATTTTAAAAGTAAAGAATCATGTACATGGATCTGTGCTAAAGACATTACTTAACAACTGGCAAAATGCAATGCAGCTACAAGCGGTTTCAACGGTCAGAATAAGTAGTGTTAATACCATAATATTCTCAAAAGGCTTATATGAAATTTGACTGATACCACATTAACCTATTAGAAGACATGGCAATTCACTAAGCAGTTCCTTAGAATGTAGAATTGTAATCTAGGTGGCAATATTGCTGACTACAATAATAAAGTTGGCTTGGCTAACTCAGGGAAGCAAACAGGAGATTTGGGTTTGATATGGATTCAAAAGTAATGAATATGGTACAGCATTGGCTGCCCACACATGTGTCTTCTAAACTTGCCTCTGCCATTCATGGTTTCTGTGGAGCTAGGCAAATTGTCTCCCTTCTCTGAGCATTATTTTACTTATCTGTAATGTGAAGATACTGATGGCATGTGAGACAAAAATCTGTGGTCTCTCAACCCTCAATTACCACCTTACATCTCCTTTAGAGCCACTGTATTTCTTCTGGTAATACTCCTAATTATGCCCACTACTCCTAATGTTTTAGGGGTTTTTAATTAGTGATTCTAAAATGTTTCAAAAGATAATTAAGTTAATCAGCTGACTCAGATTTTACTGGAACAAAGGAAAAGAGAAACCCAGATTACCCCATACAAGAGTTATTTATGAATAGTCGGTAGCCAAAGATATTTAAATATAAGATATATCATAAATCATATTTTAATGACAAATTGTTTTTCTTGGCTCAAATTCCAGGTAATTTTCCTCTTTGCTGTTGTGCTAGTATATTCTGTTAGTCCCTTGGCTATATTGTGAAGCTAATGAAGTTCAGGGTTTAGGGTCCCTGATTAATACATGACTCTTCAAAAGATAAAGACCTCTCATTTTAAGTAACATTAATTAAACTAAGGGCTTCCCTGTAGCTCAGATGGTAAAGAATCTGCTTGCAGTGCAGGAGACCCAGGTTCGATCCCTGGATCGGGAAGATCCCCTGGAGGAGGGCATGGTAACCCACTCCAGTACTCTTGCCTGGGGAACTCCATGGACAGAGGAGCCTGGTAGGCTGCAGTCCATGGGGTCGCAGAGAATTGGACATGACTGAGTAACTAACACTATACTAATTAAACCAAATTACATTATATTCTTATAAATTAAATAACATCAACCTTTGCACTTAATTTTTTATTTGTAATTTTACACATTTTTGAAAAGGGTCACCCAATTGTATACATTTTAGGGCCCACAAAACCTTAATCTGCCTGTTTTATCCCTAGGCTAAATAAAAAACACATATTTCCTCCTCCTTTTCTCTGATATCACTTCTCCTAACTTTAACTAATGAAAGAAACAAACAAAAAATGGGATTTTGAGTCAGGTATATTTATACAGGAACATGTTTCAATATCACTCTGACTGTTGAAACTACAGAACAATTTTATCATTATGCAGAAACTCTTTGATGATTCATTTCCCACCAAAGCTCAAACTTTCTTTATGTCAGCTTATCTCCTTAGAAGAAATAACTGGTCCCTATAGTGGCTGTAACATTATAAGATGTGATAGCACTATGAAAGATAAATATGTGTGATATTTGAAATCATCTTCCAATTTTGAGTTTAATTTAAAAAGCATTTATGTACAGTTGAAATTGGAAAGGGATGATATCTTCAATTGCTTCATCCAGTTTGGAAACTATGATAACATGAGCAATTGTTAACTTCAAAATTGTTAACTATCCTGTTTGTATTGTGTTTTACATTAAAATTATATATATATTATATATATATTATATATATATAGACCATGGCAGACCATTTCTAGGAATTTGGGTATTTTTGTCAAAGAAAAGCAGCTTATTTTAAGATTTTATTTTACATATTTTTATTTTGAGGGGAATCCAAATATCTCCATCATGAACTTAAATTCCTATAGCTGCCAGAACTGACAGAGAATTAGCAAGGCAGAGCCAAGTTCACGCAAGACTGTCTACGGCACTCTTATAGCTAAAGACAAACCAAAATATTGACGAGTTCTTCTCAAAACAGCATGTATAAGTTGTGGCTGAAATAAGCCTGATGTAAGAAAGAATACAGATGGCAGTATAATCATAGGCTGGGTCTACACGATGCCAAACAACCCATTGAAAAGTGAAAAACTCAGTCGATCACTTGGTAGTTTTGTCTACATGCCACCAAGCAACAGGCTTGACTGATTTCTTCCCAAAATTGACTGAGCATCTAACTAGACTGGAGCAGATGTTTTATCATTATGTATAGCCAGTCTTCATTGTCAAATCTATAACTCAAAGAAGTTTCTCGATGAATGATAAATTTCTTTCCTATATCAAAACAACCTGAAAGTGTTAAACAAAGATCATCTGCAGGTTTTAATCACTTTACAGCCTACTTTAACACATGTGCTCTGCACAGTTTAGAGTATGACAAGAAATAGAGTGTCTTCACTTACATGCTTATATTTAATATTTCATTAATTCACTGGGCATCACTGCAACTCAAATACCCATAGAACAGTAACTAAAATTCTTTTACTTTATCTCTTTTACTTAACAATTTTCCTGGTTTATACAACCTATTTGCCATGAATATATCAAATTATGGACTTCCCAGGTGGCGCTAGTGGTAAAGAACACACCTGCCAATGCAGGAGACGTAAGAGATGCAAGTTCGATCTCCAGGTCAGGAAGGTTTCCTGGAGATGGGCACAGCAACCCACTCCAGTATTCTTGCCTAGAAAATCCCGTGGACAGAGGAGTCTGGCGGGCTACAGTCCATGGGGTCGCAAAGAGTCAGACATGACTGAAGTGACTTAGCATGCACACACACATATCAAATTACTAGTTTCATTTACAATGATTATTTTTGACACTTTTTCTAATTATTAAAAAAAGACAAAGCCTCTTTCCCTAAAAGATGGATCACAAAACCCTTCAAGAAGTATTTCCGGATTAAAAATAAAAACAATGGAAACGGCCACTTTTTAAATGAATTCTGTGTGAGTGAGCAGAGATCTCACAACTTTGGACTCTGTCATGCTTCTAGCATCTGGAACAGATTGAGCTTTGATATCTACTTATTAAAAGAATGATTAGATGAATAATTGTATACCATGGTGGGAGCCATTGGGCCTGGTAAGAAGGCAGTCGGGGAATAAGGGCTTTAAATCATTTTCCTCCTGTCTTACAGAGGTACTGCCCATGCATCTATTGCCAGAACCCCATTGCAAATGAGAAGTTGAAGGAGTTTACTGAGAACAGAGCTGGGTGGAGAAGGACAGGCTGTGGATCTAGACTGAAGCAAATACAATACTCACCATCTGCACACTATTGTCTTTGTGAGGAATTACTGAGGATAAAGAACTTGGTGTACATTATAGTTCTTAAAACTTTCACACATACACACAAGAAAATTACATATGTGTGTATATAAATCTGTATGTGTAGGTAGACAGGTAGTTAAATGATAGATGAAAATGCTCAAAACTTGAAGTCAAGATAATTGATTCCTATCTACATCCTTTGAAGATATTGTGTTAAGTCATCTTTAAGTTTCTTTCCAGCTATATTATTCATCAACATGGGTTAAAGGGAATGCCTTGAAAGACCATTTACCTTTAAAAAATGGAAACTTCTACTTAATTAAAAATTTAAAACGTATTTTAGAGAAGCTGAAAAATACAGAAAAGGGTCAGTGAGAGGCACACAAGTTCATAAACAAGACTTCCGGGATTTATTCTCCCCTCAGTCTCCATAAGGCACTTGTCAGGAAAGAGAATGTTTTCCTGGGTCCATCTCTAAACTTCCCTTTTTTTCTGATTCTGTCCATCTTCCATCCACTATTTTTTATACCACCAGTTCACTTCTTTTCAAGCACAAAGAACAGGCAGGAGAATGATTGGGGAAAAAGCAAAGGACTCCACTCTGGGAAAACATCTCTGGAAATGCTTACTGCATCAGTATTAGTATCTTCCAAAGGAAAGAGCACTTGCCCATCTTCTGAGACCACAGACGCAACTACTTTTATTCCAAGTTACCTGCAACCTGCCCTAGGGTACAATCTCTATGTGCTTAATGCACAGGTCCTTTGCAATGTTAACGGTGGGCTGATGGGGAAATTGTCCCTTTGTCTTTATAAATTTCTGTATTTCATTATGTTTTCAGGTAAGCAATGGATGGATACTGATTTAGCCCAAGGACTTCTTTCCTGTTGGTGGGGAGCTTTTTCTTTCTTACCTTCATTTTAAAACCAGAAAAACTTTCTAAACTTACTCAAAGGAAATGGAAACTATTTATCTTCAAAGCTCTGAATTTCCTGAGCTTGACTTTTAAATAAAACTCTTCCAAACAGAAGGAATTGAATGATTTAGGGGAAAAAAATCATGAAGCATTTGTTTTCAGGTTGTTTGGTTAAATAGAAGCAAAGTTTCCACAGCCATTCCCTACCAGTCAAACCCATATACCTTTCTTTCTGGAAGAATTCATGTTTACCCTGATCATTAAAGAAGGAAGATGCAAAAAAAAAAAAAAGAAGAAGAAGAAAGATGCAAATACTTTTAGAAGAGGTAGGTCCTTCTTTTTGTATATTATATTAGTAATAAACGCAAGTCAGAGTTACTATTAGGCTGGTGCAAAAGTAAATACGTTTTTCATTGTTGAAATCTGTCATTTGGTATTGGAATACATTCTTAAATAAATGTGGTTATGTTATACATCATTTTAATGTGCATTTCTCGCTTTATGCTTTTCTGCTATGACTTATTACTTGCTGTCGATTTCATGTTTACTTTAGACTACAGAAATGATGTTAGACAAAAAACAAATTGGAGTGATTTTCTTATTTGAGTTCAAAATGGGTTGTAAAGCAGCAGAGACAACTTACAACATCAACAACATATTTGGCCAAGAACTGCTAACGAACATACAGTGCAGTGGTGGTTCAAGAAGTCTTGCAAAGGAGATGAGACACTTGCTGGCCATGAGAAATTGATAAGGACCAATGGAAAGGATCATCAAAGCTGATTCTCTTAAAATTACAAAGAAAGTTGCTGAAGAACTCAATGTTAACCATTCCACAGTAATCGTCCAGCATTTGAAGCAAATTGGAATGGTTAAAAAGCTAGATAAGTGGGTGCCTCATGAGCTGACTGGAAATTTAAAAAAAAAAATTGTTTTGAAGTGTTGTCTTATATTCTATGCAACAACAATGAATCATTTCACGATCAGATTGTGACATGGGACGAAAAGTGGATTTTATACAACAATCAGTGATGACCACCTCAGTGGTTGGATTGAGAAGGAGCCCCGAGGCACTTCCCAAAGCCAATGTGCACCAAAAAAGTCATGGTCACTGGTGGTCTGCTGCCCATCTGATCCACTACAGCTTTCTGAATCCCAGTGAGGCCATTACATCTGAGAAGTATGCTCAGCAAATTGATGAGATGTACCAAAAATTGCAATGCCTGCAGCTGGTATTGGTCAACAGAAAGGGCCCAGTTCTTCTCCATGACAATGTCTGACCAAAAGTGGAGTGATTTGGGCTACAAAATATTTCCTCATCCATCATATTCACCTGACCTTTTGCCAACCAACTACCACTTCTTCAAGCATCTTGACAACTTTTTGTAGGGAAAACTTTTCTACAACCAGCAGGAGGCAGAAAATGCTTTCCAAGTGTTCATCGAATTCCAAAGCATGGATTTTTATGCTACAGGAAAAAAACAAATTTATTTCTCGTTGGCAAAATGTGTTGATTGTAATTGTTCCTGTTTTGATTAATAAAGATGTGGTTGAGCCTAGTTATAATGATTTAAAATTCACATCTGAAACTGTAATTACATTGTTCAGTTCAGTTCAGTCGCGCAGTCGTGTCCGACTCTGCGACCCCATGGACTGCAGCACGTCAGGCTTCCCTGTCCATCCCCAACTCCCAGAGCTTACTCAAACTCATGTCCATCGCATCGGTGATGCCACCCAACCATCTCACCCTCTGTCATCCCCTTCTCCTCCTGCCTTCAATCTTTCCCAGCATCAGAGTCTTTTCCAATGAGTTGGTTCTTCACCTCAGGTGGCCAAAGTATTGGAGTTTCAGCTTCAACATCAGTCCTTCCAATGAATATTCAGGACTGATTTCCTTTTAGGATGGACTGGTTTGATCTCTTTACTGTCCAAGGAACTCTCGAGAGTCTTTTCCAACACCACAGTTCAAAAGCATCGATTCTTCTACACTCAGGTTTCTTTATAGTCCAACTCTCACATCCTTACATGACCACTGGAAAAGTGCGTGCATGGGACCTTTTGAAGGAGGTGACCATTATCTTCGCTACCTCCACCACAGTTTGGCCTCAGGTCAAGCAACAGGGAGGGAACACAGCCCTGCCCATCAATAGAAATTATGTTTGTACCAACCTAATAATATAGAAAGTCTCTCAATCGTGTCCGGCTCCTTGCAACCCCATGGACTATACAGTCCATAGAATTCTCTAGGCCAGGATACTGGAGTGAATAGCCTTTCTCTTCTCTAGGGGATCGTCCCAACCCAGGGATTGAACCCAGGTATCCCACATTGCAGGTGGATTCTTTACCAGCTGAGCCATAATCACCAACACGCTGGACATGAGTTTGAGTAAGCTCCGGGGGCTGGTGATGGACAGGGAAGCCTGGCATGCTGCAGTCCATGGGGACGCAAAGAGTAGGACACAACTGAGTGACCGAACTGAACTGAATAATATAGAGAAAACTCTTAGGACTTTCCTAAAATCATTCATCTGAATACCATACTGAAACAAAATACTGTAGGTCAGGCAGAAGAAAACCTTAGATTCTACTGCCACTGTTTTTATTTATTTGTTTATTCAAACTCATCTCATTTTTAAAAAAAGTAAGCATTGAAAGCAGTGATCTTGCAATATACCTTCTTTGTTCAGTATGATAGGAACCAAACAGAGCTACTTTAAAATCAAATGGGGACAATTCTTTTTTTACTTTTCCCAGGACTTTAATGCCCCCAGAGTAAGCTGTTAATAGATACAGAATGTTTCTATTGATTAATTTATGTGCCAGCTATGACACGATTCACAGAAGGCAGAAGAAATGCCAGTGCTTTCATGACACAAGAATACATTATCAAGAATACTATCTATGGGCCTCTTACAACTGGTAGGCAATTTTTACAGAAAAAAAAAGAGAGAAGCCTTTACACTCAAAGTGGTGCTAATGGATAACTTAGGAGAGCTGTAATTGACATATTCATAACTCATTTTCCTGTTAACATTAGGCTAGATCTTAGTTAGTAATCTTTTATTATTTGAGAAACTGGGTGAAGATTTGTTTCAACTAAAGAATGAACTGAAGTACAAATGATTTTAAGTTAGGACAAGAAAATCTCTTAGGTGGGATCAGGTATCATAAATATTTTGGCTAAGTTGATACACATGAACAAATGGTAAACTGAAGTAAACTAGCCTTAAAAGTCAAGAAAATAAAAAGCAAGATGTCTTAACATCTATTAGAACAATGTTAATGGTGTGTTTAAAAGATTTTGTTGGTACATTTGTTTTGTATTTTATTAGACTCCTTTATTGGGATAATTGCCTTGATTCACCACATTACATGCTTAGACATATAATTAGTTAATCAGCTTACATTGAGCACCTACTCTGTGTCAGATTTGGAATTATACATGTAAGGATCCTATTTAACTTCAATATCTGCAAAGGTGCCAAACAATTAAATTTTAATAAGACAGCAAGTATTTCTAAAAAGATTTGACAGTCACAGCACTTACAAAGTTTCTAAAATGTTGAAAATTAAACTCATTATTTTACCTTTTTATTTTATATTGGAGTGTAGTTGATTTACAGTGTGGTGAGAGTTTCAGGTGTACAGCAAAGTGATTCAGTAATACACACACATGGATCTATTATTCCTCAAATTCTTTTCCCATTTACGTTATGTAATATAGATCAGAGCTACCTGTGCTATACAGTGAAAGTGAAAGTCACTCAATCGTGTCTGACTCTTTGTGACCCCATGGACCATACAGTCCATGGAGTTCTCCAGGCCAGAATACTGGAGTGGGTAGCCTTTCCCTCCTCCAGGGGATCTTCTCAACCCAGGTTGAACACAGGTCTCCCGCATTGCAGGCAGATTCTTTACC
Source organism: Cervus elaphus (assembly GCF_910594005.1). NCBI lineage: Eukaryota > Metazoa > Chordata > Mammalia > Artiodactyla > Cervidae > Cervus > Cervus elaphus. Next base: position 62,870,512 of record NC_057825.1, read on the forward strand.
AGCTAAACCACAAGGGAAGCCCAAGAATACGAGAGTGGTAGCCTATCCCTTCTACAGGGGATCTTCCCGACCCAGGAATCGAACCTGTTCTCCTGCACTGCAGGTAGATTCTTTACCAACTGAGCTATGCGGGGAGCCACTAGGTCCTTGTTGATTATCCACTTTTAATATAGCAGTGTGTACATACTGAGTGAAGTAAGTCAGACAATGAGAAATACCATATTATAGCACTTACATGCAGAACCTAAAAAGAAATGATACAAATGAACTGATTTACAAAACAGAAACAAATTTACAGATTTATAGAACAAAACTTATGGCCACCAGGAGGGAAGAAAGGGAGGAAGCAAGAGTTAGGGTGTTTGGGATTGAGATGAACACACTGAAAATGAAACCATCTCCTGGCACAATTAGCCTTGGCGCCAAACCCTAAATGCATTAAAAAGCGTGGGTTTACTGGGTCAGGTTTTTATCCACCTGGAAACTTTGTGAACCATTTCAAAACACTGAGCATGCTCCTTAGTAAGTGCTTTGTCTTTCTGTGTGTACAAATTTCTGATGTGGACTCCATGATGAAGACCTTATCACAGTCTCATTCCTGGGTATCCAGAGCTTGGCACAGAGGACCACAAGAAACTTCCTCACCATCTGAGAGCTTGGGGGCCATGTAGGTTTCTTCCAGATTCTTTTTTTTTCTACCTCAGCAACAGAGAGGAGTGAGCACACTAGGAATAAACCCAGCAGATACAGCAGATCATCGATAGGTGAGGAGAGACGCATATTTCATCCAGGATATTATTCAATTTTTGCTTTGTCCTTGTATGAGAAATGCTGTGTGGCAAGGAATAAAGGAACACCAATCTCTGATCACTAACAATAGACATAGTATCACATAGAAAGAAGTAGCCTTTAAACCGCACGGTTTCTCCATATTTTCTTCCTATTTTTCTTGACCGTCTCTTCTTTGGACATCATCTGTATTAAAGTATAATAAGAAATCTATTCCAGGAGATTATCAGTTTAAAAGAAAAAAAAAAGTAAAAGAAAAAAACAGAGGCCTGGAGAGGGTGCACTGCTCGGCATCAGGTCACTAAGTGTATTCATTATTTGTTCCCATTACCATGTTATGTCTTAATTACTCTGGTTTGGCTTCCCACCCGGGGTCACTATGTCACAGCTGGTTTTCTGCCCATCCCTAATTAATAAAGCCTCATTTAGTATCCAAGTTTATTGCAATGAACTTCTGCTGAGGGATACAGCAGAAATAAAGAAACAAAAAACAAACCAGAAATTAGCAGAGCTGGTCTGACAGTAACCTCCACCATAAAGAGCCTTGGTTCAGGCCTTCTCTGGATTGCTTTTAACCTGGAGAGAACATCCATTTGATCTGGCTTAGAATTTCTGACACAATTTGCCAGCATTCAGATTTCGCTCCCAGGAAGAAAAGTGACCAAGGTTCCTAAACGCTCTACGTCATTTGGGACTTCTTAAAAATGGTTCTTCAGTCATGCTTCTAGCATTTATATTCATATTATTTTGCAAAACACAAAGAAAAACTTAATTCTTTCAAATGGCAATATAAAAAAGTAACAGGCATTCATCAAATGATCTTACTTTGTTTATGGGTCATTGCTTCTTTTAGTATTTTGGCACAATAAGTAAAGACAAATTATGTGAGAACCTTCTCTAATTTGTTAAATATAACCTCAGCCAAGAAAATTTTACAAATTCAAAATACTCAACTTCAAAAATCCCAGTACTACTATGTATAATTCTGTCTCCCCATCTCTGTCTCTCTCTCTCACACACACATATACACATGAACACACACACACGCTACCAATTCTATTTATTAGAAACCACACAGCTCTTGAACAGATAGCTCATCTGCATTTTATCAGGTGTCTCTATAATTATAGCTTATTGTAAAGTGAGATATTATTGGTATATTTTATTACTTGTCTATAAGAGGCTGAACAAAGTAAGAGGCATAAATGAATTCAGTTTTACAGTACTTTGTTTTAAACAAATGTCACTACCTACACACACATACCTAATTATCAGTTCTTACACATTCTGCCAAATATCAAACCTATAGTTCATAAGCCACACACATGACAGGCAGTAAATATAGTCCCCCTAATTTAAAATTTTATTGCAAAATACCCTCTGCACTATGTTAACCTACACTAAATCACACTCCACACTCAGCTTTACTGGTGTTTACCTACTTCTGATTCAAAAAGGAAAACAGTACTAACTCCTATTTCTAGAGATCTACAGTAATAAAATTTTTTAAAGAGAATGACTATAGGTAAGGAAAGGATTCAAAACAATGGCACAACAGAGTTGACTTCAACTGTATGAAGGGAAAACAGATCAAGCCAAGACACTGTTTTTAGTGTGGTTTGCGAAGTTTCAGAATCCTGAACGTCAGAGTTGCTCTGCATATTTTTGTACATTTCAAAGGCTCCCAGAAGCAGCCAAGCAAAAATTAACATAAAGATGAAGACTCTTGCAGATGAACTGTGCTGTTGGTTTGAATGCATGTGGGCTATTGAGATGCTATGGACAGTTTTTCTATTCAAACACACATAAGTGAAGGCCAGTTCACCCTTTTCACAATGGGGAAATTCACTCCAGGGAGGACTCCTAAGAAGAGAGGTCACCTGCGGGGCATCCTTCTCTCCCATCTTCAGGCAACTGCTTTGCTATCATCCTAAAGGAACAACTTCTCAGAGCTCAGCCCCAACAGAGGCTCTATTCCACTTAACCCACGATTCTTCACAGGTGCTTTGTTGTCTTCTAGCAGATAGCATTTATTATCATGGCAGACAATGGGATGTGGCGAAGATGACGTGGCGGTCATGTTCCATTTGCCAGCATGAATTATCTCCCCATCCTGTCCTCTGTCCTGGTGGGCTCTGAGTGCCCCATTTTGAAAAAGAGTCTGAAGCCATTAGAACAAAAAGCACTGGAAGGGCTTGGGCTGTTAAAGGCTACATCTGGGCTCAGCAACATGCAT